>NW_028321887.1:0-600000 GCF_036245765.1 Copidosoma floridanum | reverse complement strand
GCAAATTCTCAAACTTACGTCCTTGATAAAAAAAAACATTATATGCAACTTGGGAACCAACATACAACAACTACACCCTTTGGTTGCTTATGTTTGTACCTTGTAAACTAGTGTCGTAATATACTGTAATTTTTATAACTACTGTATTTATATAAAATAAAAAATAGTTAAAAAAAATAAAACGTAAAACAAAGCACTTGATCGATAAATAGTTGAAAGAATTATATGCAATATTAGAGATGTATAGTTTACATTATATTATTTTATTTTGATCATTTTATTACTAAACCAACTGCTAAGCAAATAGTTTTAAACGCAACAAGTGGTTGCACACGTAGCTATTATGCCAAATAGACAGGGTCACGAGAATGTTATAGTTTTTGTACAGAAATCAAATACAACGTGCTTAAAAAAAGTATGATCCCGTTAATTGTTGAAATTATTATTAAAGTTATTTCACCATGTTTTATTGATCTTAGATACTTTAAAAATAAAAAAACACTGTAAGAACACATAAATCAAGCAATAACAATTGTATTTGCAAATCAAATATTTACTAAGAATTGTTTTGCACGAATAAGCTACATTAAAGAAAAAAATTTTATAAATATCATGAAATTAATAATTTTCAAGTTGTAAATTTGTAAATGTACAAATTTTATTGAATTGCTAAAGTACTTGTAGAGCTCAACGCATTGGGTCATGGATTGACCATAATTATTTAATAGAAGTTAAACTCATCAAACTAAAAACACATTTCTATGAAAAAAAAATCGATAATACATAGTGTTACTGTTTTTTTATCAATTAGTTTAAACATTACAAGCCCATTCTTTGTCAAAAAAAAAAAGAAAAAAATTACAAATTTGAGAATATGATTACTGCTTATATTTTTTAGTATAATTTAATAAAGTGAAACTTTGGTACTATTTTTAGCTATTATCCATACTGTACCAACTAACTGCACAGTATGAAAATAATTGCATGAAGACTGTTTTATAAGTAATTTTTAATTTTCTTCTTTGTAAAAGTATAGATTGTATAAGGTTGCAAAAATATTTATACGACCAATTGTTATGAGTCGCGAAAGTATACCGAAGTTAATCAATAGATGTTTAACTCTTCGAGCTCTGAAGATAAGTTTTGATAAATAAGTTACTGATAACATAATTTTATTTAGATTAATTTTTTAAGAATCAAGTTCTTAGAAGTTATGTTATTATTAAGAATAAAAAACGAATAAAAAAAACAAAGCCCCTGATGTATTATATACCGATAATATTTGTAGGTATACAAATGAACCTAGTTCAAAAAATTTTTTTTACATGTTCTAAATATGATAATTCTTGGAAGCTAGTATTTTTTAAAATAACGAAACAAAATTTCAAAACCATGAATTTTATATTGGCAGTTGTTTTGAGAATAAATAAAAAAATTTAATTGAAAATAAGTAAAGAGATCAGTAAGTTTTATTATATTATTAGGCACGACTGATACTCAGGAGTGCCTTATATTTTTGCCAGAGCAAAAAGTGTTAGTACTCTTAAAACTTATTGTTTTAGTGTAAAAAAAGTTTTGATAAAAAAAAAATTGCGATCGCGGACCTTAGCGTCAGGGGTGTATGTGTGTATGTATGGGCGTAATCAAGTTTTTTGACTAACTCCTACAGTTTTTGTCGGATTGAGCTGAAATTTGACAAAGAGCTTCGTTTTTTTTTATCTTACGTAATGGTTTGAAATGAGCAATGTTTACTTTTCTTAGAAAAAAAATGGCAGTCATTTTAAGATCGTACTTTCAGTGGAAAAAACAGTTTTTCAGCTATAACTTTCTTACGTGATATTTTCGAGGTTTACTGTTAAAGACAAAGTTGTAGATATAATTGAAATACAACTTTTTTGTATTTAACATTTTCGTCCAGGATGTAACCCAAACGTTCTGTAAGCCAATAAATGCTCAAAAGTCGCAAAAACGTAGTTTTTCCGTATCTAACTTATTTGTTTTGTATTTTGTATTATAAAATTTAGAAAAAAGTTGGAGATCTTATTGAAATACAACTTTTTTGTGTGAAACATTTTCACTTAGGATGTAACGTACTATGAGCTGAAAAGTGTTTGTAAAATGAATAAAAAATCGTTTTCCCCTATCCAAACTTTAAGTTTTGCATTTGAGATAATAAACTAAACGTTATAATTATAGATCTCATCAGAGCACAACTTTTTTGTATTTGAAATATTTTGTTATATCAAATTTGCGCTCTAAATCACAAAAAATGCCGAAAAATTGCAAAATTATTGGTTTCCCTTATCTATTCGACTCGTTTTTCTGTTTTTTTTATTTACATTTCAGATAACAAAGTTAATAAAAAACTCATTTAGATCTTTAAAAAATATAAATTTTTTGTATCTAACATTTTGTCGTAAGATAAAATTAACACTATAAATTGCATAAAAATTATAAAGTGATAGCTTATTCAGAATACATACGATAGACGCTCGAGGCAAAACTGAGGGGGCTAATCAATGTGGTCTGAGGCTTTCTTCTTTTCATCCCGTGGGATGTATAAATTTTTTTACCAACCCCGTTCAGAAAAGTACCGACTTTCGACACAGTGTGGTAATAACAGTAAAAAACTTCCAAAAGCAGTTTTTGCATAAATTAAGCCGCTTTTTTTTTTTAATAATAGTATGAAGCCCATTGTTATTTATCGAATAGTTTGCAAAAAAAAGCCAAATAGTCCAACTTTGCTCACCTTTTTTTAGAAATACTGTCAAGCATATAATTTTTCACCTAAACGAACTGGGTCGCGAAAGTAATATAATTTTTATACAGACTTCGAACCCAACAACCCTTAAACAGATTACGTCGTTAACTTATATACCTATATTTAGAGTTATTTTTACTTGATATAATAATCTCAGATGACTTTCAGTTTAAAAACATAAAAAAAAAATTTCATAAAACAATATTAATTGTTGACGATGTTCTTCTGTTTGCGAATCGAATGTTCATCGAACTACATTTTTTGTAGGTATAAGCTACACATATTTCGGATAATTAAAAAAAACACTTTTGCAAAAATGATTTTTCGGTTACTAAATTCCACTGGACAGATTGTATTAGGTTGCAGAAGTCACTATAGAACCAAATAGTCTGGGTCGCGAAACTACTGTAGTTTTTAACAAACTTCAAACTCAACGAGCTACAATTATGTGACGTAGAGAAAAATAGTTTTTAATGATTAGATGATTATAAAGTAAAAATCATTAAAAAGATGTATTAAATACAAAAAAATAAGAATTGCCGATGTCATTGTTAAGGCAGATGAAAAAATTAAATAATATTTTTAGTACTCCTAGTAACTACACTTTTATAAAATAAATTCATTTAATTATCCTTTAAATATATTTTTCTCACAATAGGTACACAGTGCAACTGCCGATTTGTGCACTCACTCCTCACTTGGCCCTTTTGTAATCACCTAAGGCTTACAGAAAGAAAAGTTTTTTGCACTACCTAGGCCCAAAGTACTTTTCTGCTCTAGGGCTTAAAGTGATTTACTGAGAGCAAGATGTGTTCACAGGCGAAAATTGGACTTTACGCCCTTGGTAAGAAAAACATTATACGTGACTCGGGCACCAACATATAGCAACTGCACCCATCGGGCACTCATATTTTTACCTTGTGCCCTAGAGTCGTAATATAATTTTTCCGCTCTCGGGTGTTTTTGGGAGGCTGGTACTTCCTCGGGCAAAAATGGTAGTTTTCCTACGAGTTTGAAAAGTCTTTATTTGCGAACCGAGAGGTTTGCGGCCCGAGCCAAAGGCGAGGTCCGTAACGAGGGTCGTAAAGGAGACTTTTCGAACGAGTTTCGGAAAACTGCTTTTTCACCCGAGGAAGTACCAGCCTCCCCAAACCACCCGAGGGCGGAAAAGCAGTTTTCCAACACTCGTTCAAAAAGTCTCTTTTACGAACCTCGTTACGGACCTCGCCTTCGGCTCAGGCCGCAAACCTCTCTGTTTGCAAACAAAGACTTTTCAAACTCGTAGAAAAACTACTATAATTTTTACAATAACTGTATTCATAAAAATAAAAAATAATTAAACGTTATGCAATGTACTTCATTGATGAATAGTTTTTAAAATTATTTTGAATATTTAAATACATTGTAGTTTCTAGACTAATAAGTTAAACTAAACTTAAGTATAGATATATCTTATTTTACTTCGGTAATTTTTTTCTCACACTACTGCTAAGCAAATAGTTTTTACACAATTAATTGCACAATTTACTATTAATCCAAATAGACTGAGTCGCGAAAGTAGAAAAATGTAGTCGATACGTACTAAACAATTTATATTGAATTTCTTATTTACTATTTTTATAAAATAAATTGTTGCGTAGGATTTCGTACGTGACGAAATACTAAATTCTTATGAAAAATACATTCTAGAAAAATAGTTGAATAAATGATTTTTAAGTTGTGAATTTGCAAATGTACAGACTTTATTGAATTACTAAATTATTTGTTGGGCTTAAGGCATTTAGTCACAAAATGACCGGAATTATCTAATTGATATTAAACTCATCGACCTGTAACCACATTTCTTCGAAAAATAAGACACTTGATAAAAAATTTTGATTCTGATTTTTATCTATTTAATTAAAATGTTTTATCCTTTCTTTTGTCACAAAAAAAAAAATAAATAAATAAACTACCAAACGACAAACTGGATTTTTGAATTTGTTTTCGTTTAGACAAAAAAAGTGAGACTATCGTATTATTTTAAGCCATTATTTATACTGTACCTACTAACTGCACAAAATTATAGACTGTATGAGGTTACCAAAGTATTTATTCAATCAATGGTTCTGGGTCTCAAAAAAAAAAAAGTTATTTAAGGACGTTAAACTCATCAAACTTTAAACATATTTTTTGTTCAATAAATAACACATAACATATTTTTATTTTCAATTACTTTTAAACAATAAAATTCTTAGACGCTACGTATTTATTTACAATGAAAAAAAAAAATTAAAGCACCTTATTTATAAAGTATCGATAATATATATAGAAATAAAATTTACCCACTTTAGAATATTTTTTATCTTTGCTCTAAATATGATAAATTCATCGAAGCAAGTATTTACGAAAAGGTTAAAAAAAATTTTAAAACCAAGCAACTGATAAAGGCACTTTTTCTGAGCACGAATTAAGTAATATAGTTTATAATAAGTAGAAAAAATTTTGTGTCTCATTTTATTAATATATTTTGATAAGTAACATACGGTCAATACTTCCATACTTTGCAAAAAATCTAAATAGCTTACCTTTGTTTACCTTTCTTTGAAAATGCTGGTGAGTTTATAATTCTTCACCCAAACGAAGTGGGTTGGGAAAGTACCTTAGTTTTTATACAGACTTCTAACCCATCAACTCTAAAACAGATTACGCCGTTAACAAAAAAACTAATATATTGAATTATTTTTCACTTGCTTAATTAATCTTAGATGATTTTATGTTTGAAAACAGTAAGAAAAAATTTTTAATAAAATAATATTATCAATTAACAATGGTTTTGTGTTTTCAAAAAGAATCAAATTTTTTTTTTTTCATACGTCGTACAAGCTTAAGTATGGATACATCTTATTTTACTTCAATCATTTATTTTTAAAACTTCTGCTAAGCAAATAATTTTAGACTTAATAGTTTGCTCAAGTAGCTGTTTAGCAAAATAGACTATGGGTTGCGAGAGTACTATAGTTTTTGGACATTAAACCCAACGGGCTCAAAACATATAATGTTGTTAATTGATAAACTTATTATTTACGTTAATGAACTTAATTTATTTATCTTAGAAACTTATAAATTGAAAACATTACAGCAGAAAATAAATCAAACGATAACGATTCTGTATGATGTTGCATTTAAAAATCAAAAATTTACTGAATTTTGTTTCGTACGTGTAAACTACATTTTTATGTAAAAATTTTTAGAAATATTTTTATATAAATGATTCTCAAGTTGTGAATTTGTAAATGTACGTACTTTATAGAATTCCAATAGTATTCGTAGAGTCTAACGCATTGGTTCGCAAATTAACTAGAATTATTTAATGGTTGTTAAACTCATTAAACTGTAAACAAATTTTTAGAAAAAAAGGGAGTATCTATAATCAATGTTGTTTCTGTTTTTTTTTATTTATTAAAACATTTAAAGACCCCTTGGGAAAAAAAAAAAATCGTAAAACCACAAGTTTGATTCCTGCAGTTATTTTGAGCCTAAATTAAGAAAGCTTGAACTTTTTTTAAGGTGTGTTTTTTTTTTTTTTTTTTTTTTTTTAATAATCTTTGTCAAATGTTTTTCTTACCTATACGGTCTAGGTCGCAAGTGTACCATAGTTTTTGTATAAACATTAAACTCAACGAGTAGAAAACAGATTTTGCTAATTATTTAAATACTTATAGTTTAAGTGATACCAACTAATTTTATTTAACTTGGATTTTCTAAGGTTAAAAATAGTGAAAAAATAAATTAAATTATATGATAATGTTTATTAACGATTTTTTTGTATATAAGGATCAAAGAATAAGAGAACTTTTTTTGTACTTATAAACTAGACTCCATTAAAATAATTTGAAGAAATACTTCTATAAGAAAGATTTTTGATCTACTGAATTGCAAAATTATGGACTGCATTTGGTTGTGAAACCAAACACACTGGGTCTCAAAAGTTGTATTTTTGTATCAAACATCAAGTTTAACAGGCTGAAACATATTACGTCATTAGTTAAATTACTTACAATTTTGTTCAAGGCAATATATATATATTATAACCTTTGATTTACTGAAGTGTAAAAGTATAGAGTGCATGATATTGCAAAAATATCTATGAGGCCAAATGCACTGAATTGCAAAAAAATCAAAGTTATTGGATGTACGTCAAACTTATCGAGCTGCAAATATAGTTGTATGTGAAATGAGTTACTGGGTTAAAAATATAATTTCAACTTGCTTATTTAAATACACTTAATTTTCATTATTTCTGTAATTATTACAAATAAAGAAAAAAAAACATAAGAAAAGCACCTTACTGATGATATTATTTTAAATACGAATTTAAAAATTTAATCAAACAACAGTAGCAATGTTTTTTTTATTTTACTTTCATTTTTTTATTTTTAAAAATGCCGTAATACACCACTTTTTTTAACTAATAGATTGCATAAGAAGCTAAAGAACCTAACGGACTGAGTTGCAAGAGAACTAAAGTTCTTGAACAGCTTTTAAACTCAACGCATCAAGAACATATTAAAACGTTTAACTTAATACTTATAATTATTGTTATTGCTACTTGCTCTATTTATTTTAGATAATTTAAAATTTAAAACCATAAACTAATATAAATCAAATAAAACAAAGATCTTAGCTTACTATGTTGTTGTATTTGCAAAGAAATATTTATTAAATATTTCTTTTTGAACCTCCAATCTACATATTTATATAATATTTTTTAGAAATGTTTATAAGCAAATTATTTTCAAAACACACAATGTCAAATTTTAAGACTTAATTGGGTTGCAAAAGTATTTATAGGGTTTATCGCACTGTGTTGAAAAATAATCCGAGTTATTTAAAGGACGTTAAACTTATTCAACTGTAAACAAGTTTCTATAAAAAAAAAGTAACTGCCTTGAAGATGTTATTTCTGCGATATAATAAATCGAACGTTTGATCGTCCAAATGTACTTATTGAGAAAAAAAACCATTAAACTAAGCTTATGATTGGTGCAGTTAATCTTAGTCAAGATTAAAAGATTGAATTTTACTTTAGTAATAATGTGGTTCATATTAC
Source organism: Copidosoma floridanum (assembly GCF_036245765.1). Taxonomy (NCBI): domain Eukaryota; kingdom Metazoa; phylum Arthropoda; class Insecta; order Hymenoptera; family Encyrtidae; genus Copidosoma; species Copidosoma floridanum. The sequence goes on along the minus strand of NW_028321887.1, from coordinate 592,147 downwards.
TTTGATTGTTTTATCTTTGGAATACTGTTAGACATATAATTTTTTACCTAATAGGTTACACTAGTAGCGTTAGAGCCAAACAAACTGGGTCGCAAGACGACCATAGTTTTTGTACAGACATCAAACCTAGCGGGCTGAAAACATTAATAAAAATGCTCATAATTCAAGTTCATTCAACTTGCTTTACTTATCTTACATGATTTTTAAGTCAAAAATGTTGGAAAAACGAATCAAATACAAAAATAAAATTTTTAAATGATGTTCCTGTGTTTACGAATTGAAAAATCGTTCAATTACAAATTTTGTACTTATGAACTACATTTTTGTGAAATAATTTTTGAAAGAACTTCTTTAAAAATGCTTTTAAGTTACTGAATTTCTAAGGTACAAACTGCATAGGGTTACAAAAGTGCCTATAGAACAAAACAGACTGGGTCGCGAAAGAACCATAGTTTTTAACAGACGTCAAACTCAACGGACTGTAAACATATTACGTTGATTATTAAGGTGCTTACAATTTATATTAATTTCACACTCTTTATTCATCTTGGATGATTAAAAAGTTAAAAACATTGAAAAAAAAACTAAAAAAAAAAACAGTATTTGTTTGCAATGTTATTGTATTTGCAAATCAATTATGCATTAAACTTTTTTTTGTACCTATTAACTACACTTAAATAAAATAAATTTTAGAAACATTGTTAGAGGAATAATAGTTTAGGTTACAGAATTAAGAAAGAACAATTTTTATAGGGTTGCGAAAGTGTCTATTGGGCCAAACGCACTGGGTCACGAAAGTTGCATAGTTTCTAAACAGACGTCAAATATAATAAGCTGTTAACATACTCTTATAACGTTGTCAATTAAAATACTTGTATTAAAGTTATTTTTGTTTGCTTCATTTGTCTTAGTTAATGTAACAGTTGAGAAAATTAAGAAAATAAAATCATGTAGAGATAATTATTCAGGATGTTCTTGCCCTGGTGGTAATTATGACGATAATTTGGCCAGAAATTCACCAGAAACCATCATTTATGGCCAGAATGTGTACATCAATTCTGGCTAGAAATTGGATATAAATATAACATTTTTTCCGGCATTAATCTAACATTATTTCTGTCCAGAAAAAATGTTCATAATATCATTATATTTTGGCCATTACGCTGAGAAAAGTGGTGTCAGAAAAAAGTAGATGGTGACTTTACCGTCCTGTACGTTTTTTTGTCGGAAGCGTCGATGTATGTATACTATTAGAAGATATTTACATATAAAGTGCCCTTAGTCGTGCCCTTTATTGGAGCCGGACGTAAAGCACTATAAAATAAAATAAAGTAAATTATATATATTTTTATGCATAAAGATATTTTTTTTTTCCTTAAGATATTCATGCGTTTTAAAAATTATTTTATTTTAAAAAAGATCTGCATCGGACGAGAATTGAACCTCCGTTCTTCAGGTTCCGAATGAGGCCTCGTAACCACTAGACCACGGTGATATGTGCCTGCACAGCCATTAATGCAGTATGTGTACTGTTTATGATACAGACAATAAATTTTGGCCAATTTTGAGCCAAATATTGAACATAAAAAATGTTATCATTCAGTCGATTAAATCTTTATAGTTTGGGTATATTTTGGATATAATTTAGAGGAATAAATTTCGGCAAAAAACTATGAACGTATATAGACTAAAATCTGGCCAAAATATACAGGCCAGAAATTATGTTCATAAAATGCTCTCCTGAGCATCTTCATGGTTCTGATTTTAACCAGGGTGTATTTTCGGAAGAAATATTTAATGATAATTTTGTCTTTTAATAGAATTTTCTTTAAATATACTTTTTTTTTAAATGATTTGTAAGTTACAGAATTAAAAAAGTATACATTGCATTATGTTGCGAAATTTTCTACAGAACTAAACGAACTGAATCGTGAAAGTATCGTAGTTTTTAAACAGATATCAAGCTCATTGACTAAAAAAAACATAACGCCGTTGATAAAAACACTAATGAAATAATTTTAAAAACACTGTTTGTAGAATGATTTTTGATTGACTGAATTGCAAGAGTATAAACTGCATTAGGTTCTGAAAATGTGTATGTGACCAAACGCACTGAGTTACGAAAGTACCAGAGTTATTAAATGGCTGTAAGAGAAAGGACTATTTAACTGGTCAAACGAAAATCTCAAAATTTTTTTTGATAATTAAATTTTTAACTGTTCATTGTACACAACTTTTAGTACGTAAAATATTTTTCAACTATTTTAGACTGAACTTTAAAAAAATTTTTTAAGGCGCAATACAAGCTTTGAAATGTTGATATCGAATGAACAATTAAAATTTCTTTACCCTCTAATCACTTTTGTTAAGTTTGTTTTTAAAGCCAACAATATCAAATATGCGATCAATCTAAAATTTTATAACATCTAAAATATCTTCTTTGTATAAAAAAATTTTTTTCTCATCTAATTTTAACCAACTTTATTGATTGCTTAAAATTTAATGCTTGTTTACTAAAGTCTCCTTTTTAATGAACCAGATGAGAAGACATATTATTCTAACAAAAAGTAGTGCATTGATATTATGGCTTTTCTTTTTTTTTGTATGAGTAAAAATTACCATAATTTCATCAGGATGTCTAATTAAATTCCTAAAATCCTGTAAGATCATCATATTTTAAGCGTTTACAACTTAACACCTGTAAAAACTCACAAAATCAGTCTCAATAGTATAAAACTATTGTCAGTACATGGTCAACACTTTCATTATTTATGAAACCAGTAGCTTTCACACGTGAATCTGATTTTCCCTAAAAAATTCAATACATGTGCAGTCAAAGTTATACAAATGTTAACAACAATTCTTCTAATATTCAATAATTATGCTAAAATAATCGTTTTTTTATTATCTTGGATGAGTTGTAATTCTTTCATATTTGTATAAATTATAATCTACACTAGTGACCTACAGTATAAAATGTTACAATTTACATATCCAACTTAAATTTTTAATCTCGAACATTCCCTTATGAACTTTTCATCCTTAAGCTTTCAAAACATTTTTAATTTTTGAGCTCCTCGAAATGCCTAGTGGCATTTTGAGGAGCTCTCCAAAGTGACCAATTCGTTGCTGGCATTTTGGGGAGCTCCTCAAAGTGCCACATTTTTCCTCAAAGTGACCAATTTAACGAAAAATTTCCTCAAAGTGACCAACTACCATATATATATTTATATATATATATATAGGTACGTAATATACTATATTCGTTTTCACTTAGCTCAGATACTGGAAAAAATTGTGTTACTCATTTTTAAAATGACCATTCTTAGTTTGTACGGTCAAAATGTTATAATTAACCCTAAAAATTTTATACTATATTAATGAGTTACATAAAGGTTAAATCAGTTTCATGAAATTATTCACAGGCATGTATGTATATAAAATATTAATTTTAACTCATTTACCTGTACGCGTTCTGTATGATGAACGGCTGTATTCATTGAAGCCCAAAAGTTGTCTGCTGATAGCTCGAAATTCGGTGAGAGAGAGCTCGGAGAAGCACTGAGCTCGCTGAGCCTGGACGTTGTGCTGTAAGAGCACAACCGTCGGGCTCACGTAGCCCCCCCCCCCTCGAGCTTCTGCAGTTCAATGCTATGCCGTACTGTACAAGCTCAAACTACAGGCTACGCGGCGCGCATGGTTGTGCAGTCTTAGTTGAACGCTGTTTTGAACTCGTGTGACTCGATCTTCGAGTCAAGGCGCCCTGTACACTTGTGCAGTAGGAGTTCAAAGCGATTTGAACTTCTCTAGCCTGCGTAACTGGGCTCTGTACGTTCAAAAGTTTTTTCCGTGTGCTCCTCGTCACATATATGTTATAATATTTAACTACATATACCTGCACACATAAAGCAGGACTGATATGAGGCTTTTTCTATAACGAAATCGAGTCAGATGGAACGAACTTCGGGTGCAGGTGTAAGTAAAAAATTATTTACACACTGAGAGGGAATTGGGGAGCCTCTCTACCGACTGTAGATGACTTGTCACTAAAAGCGTCACTAAAAGACTGCCTTTCTGCTGGACTGGAGGCTATTTTCTCGCAGTCAGGAGCGCTGAGCCACTGGCCCAAGCAACAGAGCCACTACAGTGGAAGCTACTTTCTTTTAATAGGTGAGGAGATCTGTCCCTTGACACTTTCGAGCAGCTGCTCGCCTAGATTGGGAAAGCTGCTGTACTAGGTAGGAGAGAGGCGCCACTAGAGCTAGGTGGCGCGTCTCTTCTGTATCCAAAGGAGCAGCCCCACCAATTCCCTCTCAGTGCAGAAATGTATTATTATTTTCAATAATTTTTCTTCATCAAACTTTTCAGCCAAGTGTACAGCATGTCAAATTTCAAAACCAGGTGGCACGCACAAGTGCATAGTATGTCAGAAAGCAGTACACTTACTTCCTGAATGTTCCGTAGAAGTACCAGGTAAAGAGGAAGGATACGGCCAAAAAAGACTATGTATTGGATGCTTATCTCAAAAGTCTTCTTAAATCATTCCGGATACTCCACAGAACCAAACGAAATATTGCCTGAATAAAAATGGCAAGCGTCCAAAAAAATGTCTCGGCGAAAGACCTGAAGATATTAATAATTCATTGCAGTGGAATGAAAAAAAAACGATTTCTATGATGAAAAATGGAAGTAATGTACAATTAGCACCTTTGAAAGTAAATGGAAAGCTCACAACTCTGAGAAACACTTGTGCAGTAGATTCTGTCTTTATTTTAATGTTAGTCACTGTAACTGATTTTCCATGGCTGCAGGAAAAAGTAAGTTAAATTTGACTAATATACCAATTGTTTTAAACAAAACAAAAGCAAGATGAACAATACAAAATAAATAACTTATACATTGAGAAATTATTGAATTCAGTTCATTGCTTTAACTTATGATATATTCTCTACATACTCATACTCTACATGAGTATCAAAACTTTTAGGTAACCACGAGTAATAACAGTGACAAAATAATTGTTCTAGGTAAAAATGTGGGATGAAACATTTTTTTAAATGCTTATTGATACTGTGAAAAAGGAATTAAGAGCACACACGTACACACTAAGAGTATCACTTTTATTTGAAATGTGTGCAATGATAAACATTTGAGATCAACGCAATTACAAACGTAGCATAGTTCACCAGAAAATTATTTCAAAATCATAACAGTTTGATGGAAAAACAAAGATATAAAAGATGTCTTCGCAAATAAATTGAACAATTAACAGCGATTTTAGTTAATGACGACCGGCTACAGCACTTAACACATACCCATTTTCTTAAAAAAGCATGCAATTTTAAGGATAGCTACTGTTGTCAAGGAGTATGTAAGGCAAATAAAAGGATAATTTTAATTCAATGGTTTTTTTGGGCAACAGACCATTTAATTATTGTACAAACAATGTACATCTGTATATTTACACAGAGAGCTGAAAATAATTAAATTTAAATATATATTGTACTTGAAAAATTGTTTTATTAAAAGATGAAAATAGCATTAGCGTGTATCATGTATCATTAAAATTAACTAAAATTATACATCCTTTATCATTTATTAATCAATTATGTATTGAATTAATTAAAATTGAAAAAAATTAAAACAATTTTACGATAATTCGCATTGTAGACATCATTTAATATTTTAAAATATTGTTTTAAAGTTCATAGACCGCAAATAATTAATCACAGTAAATAAAGACAGTAAATAATGAAAGTGAAATAAAAAATAGAAATTTTTAATGTTATAAATTAAAATTTTGTATTTAAATGAGCATATCAAAGAGATGCATGGAAGAAAAAAATAATAATCAACATATTATTGACAGGTGATGTATTTGTATTTGATATTGGAAACTGTGCTGATGACCCAAAGCAGTTTCCATCAAGTGTATTTCATAAAAAATACTTAATCACGTAGAGAATGGTAAACAATTACTACTTTTTGGAGTTATTGAATTCCACACACTTCATAGAACAAGACGAAGTAATGAGCTTGGTGAAGTAATAGGCCGCTTAATTTCATATGTTTACCGTAGAGAAAATAACATTATACAATAAAAGAGTACTGTATTATTATAGATTAAGAAACAAATTTAATTAGAAAATGTACACATGCATGTGGAATTGACTGATTCAAAATTTTGATTTCTAAACGTAATAAATAAAAATCTAAAAAAATATTTGGTTAATAACAGTGTTATTTATTTAAATACGTTGCACAATGTTTAAGAAGTATCAACAGAGGTAATGTGCTAGCAGTTTGATATTTATTAATCATCCACTTTTATGTTTTGAACTATTAATCAAAAACATCATACGAAAAAGTGCACGTAAAAATGTGCATACCTGATAACTCAATCTGTAAGATACATCTGTATGACTCTATCACTTAAAATCGTGAATATTTAACTTAACAATTCATAGTAACTCGTTTTATCTGTTTAACTGAGAAGCAAACTAAAGATGCTATTAACTGAGAGACATAAGTATACTAAGTCATTCGGTGCTTTTCTTACGTTGAATTACTCACGTACAGAGGAAAAATAGAGTATTTTACATCACAGGTATTAGCCAAGCAAGTGATCTAAGGCGTTCTTCATACCCTCCAGTAGGTTGCACACGGGTTTTCACCAATCCTGCATAGGGAGGCAGATTTTTCTTCTTGCGAAGCGGTAAGATAAATTCCTCCATTCAGCGTATTATGGTGAAAAGTAATCATTAAATTTAATATATGAAAACATGTCATAAGATGTAGTTAATTAATTATATTATAATCAATTTTTTTTTCATTATGTTTTTAAAATGTCTCTTATGGACTAAGACTTTTGATACTGACCATATTTTTTAAAGTTTTAATATGTTACTTAAAACTCACGTCGAAAGTTTTATTTCCACATGTAAGGGAGTTTTATCGGTAAACAAATTAACAATAAGAAGTGGATGAAAATTTGTTTACAAATGAATAAAGTCATAACAATGACACTGTCAAAATTTGAAGGCACGAGGGTTCCTATGAGCCGCGTAATTGATATTCATATTGAGGTCATTTTTACATGCAGGCTTTTGAGCTGTCGTCTTTTTAAGCAATTCTATTGCATTTACCTCGCTTATTAACAATGAACTTTAGATGAAAATTATATCAATGATAAAAAAATATCTAATGATTGTATTTAATTTTATTGAACATCTCGAAGGTACTAGTGAAAGAAGAAATTAATTAATAACCGAGGTAAAAATTACAAAAGGTTATGTTGTCACAGAAGAGTAAGGAAGACAGATGACATACCAAACTATAGAGAGCGTCGCATAGACTATAGCGAGGGATTGAACCACCTTAAAAGGACTGTTTAGCATTTCGCAGTTTAGTTTTTAATTATTAATAAATATTAAATTCTGGTTATTCTCCTTCATAGAGTAAGCTTTTTGATGAATAAAAAATAATAAGAATTATGCATAAAAGTAGCAAATTACAATAATAATTATAATAATAATAATAATAATAATAATAATAATAATAACAATAACAATAAAAATAATAAAAATGATAATAATAATAAATAATGTTACAAGAAGTATATTTGTTTTAACAATTCAAACTAAGCTATGAAGTTTATAATTCATACAGTAATTATTAAGGACAGGACATATGAGACACTCAGATAAACTATACGATTGTTCTTTATGAGAAGAAATCTTGTAGTTTTAAAGTCACAGTGATTTTTATTTATCATCAGCCAATTTAGCGACGTGTAGACGTTTCTTAATTTAGTTAAACATTTTTTTGGAAGGTGTTTTATTGCTTAACCTTTGCACGCTCTTTTGTGACTCTGATAATTCTATCAAAATGAATTTTATGGAAAAATACTATTAGTTTGGAAGTGACAGTGATTTTTAACAGTTAGCTGATTTAGCGACGTAAAAGAGCTATCGGCTAAGCCGCCACTCTCTGTCGAAGCATTGGATCCAGGCTTACTAGCATCCCCGAAAAAGCCCCATGTTTCAGAGACCCTCCTCATCAGTAAAGCCGACCACTGTCTGCCTGGCGCCTGGCATCGGATCCACTAACTCCTACTTACAGCTCTAACACTGTTTTGGATTCACCCAGATCTGAAGATCTGTGAGGCAAGTAAATAACCCTGGAACTACTCAGAAGTAAAATTCTACGGAAAAGCCGCCCCTAAACAGCCGGAGTTTCATAGGAACTTATAACGATGGAAACAGTTTTTGAACAAATCTGTAGTCACCGAGAATTGAGCCCACAACTGCTAGAACTGTGTTGTGTGAGTACCATGCATGCTAAAAACTGAGTCAACATAGCTCTCACACTAATATTATTAATAAAATAAAAAAAAATTACCTTTCTACAAATCTAAAATTTTAATAATAGTTTATTTGTTCTAGAAAATTTTGAAAGCAAAAAATGATGACACATAAATTAAAAGACGTTTTTAGCTGTGACGTCTTCAAGGACGTTTATCGCTGGACAGCTGGACGCTGGGATCGCGACAAAATAGGCAATAGGGTTATCTTTCAGCGAAAAATTAGCAACAAATTAAGGTGCCTGTAAATTTACCCTACGCCCTTCCTACGAGGAGATACGCTAAGTGTAGTGCTAGCTTGATATCAGACTAGAAACATGTCGATTTATTATAAACTGGCTAGAGCGACAAATTTTTCAATTTGGCCACAAATGAGTGACAAATTATGGTGCTGATTAGGAATCGGAAATTTAACTTAGTAGTGCTAGCTTGATATACTTGTCAAGAAAGATTACGTAGAAGCATGAGGTCAATTTTTTATACGAATGTTCAAAAAGAACGAGAAATTCCATAAAAATATAGCCACTTAAAAAGGGTGAAAGTTAAAAAAATCAAATGCACGAAAACAAGGAATATGTGAGAAATAAAGGCAAAATTGAATAACGATAATAATTACGAAAAAATTTAAGCCCACGAAGGGGGTAATAACCGAAAAATATTTATCAGCAGAAAAACAAGAGTAGTCAAGAAAATAAAACCGATAAAGGAAGAAAATAAAAATAAACATAAACAGAACTTCTAGAATTCGACCCATACGTGTTTTAACTTAACGGAGAGCCAAAAAAAAAGAAAAATATTAAAACATAGAAAATCGATAATAACAAAGAAATACAGGTATTCACTGGCTATAAGGGAGCAGATGAACGTAAAGATAAACAAATTGCTCAAACAAGACATAACAGAGCCATTGAAACATACTACTCAAAATTGTGGATCGTGACAAAGCACCCTGGATTAAACGGTGAGGAACGCTGATGCGTGGTACAGGATTTTAGGCAGTTAAATGAGGTAACAATAGGCAGCTGACATCCACTTCCATTTCAGAGCGATGTACTTGAACATCTGGTAACATTACGCTATTTAACAGTTGTTCAAGGGGTCTTTTCGGATTAGAATACACGAGAATGACACCAATAAGACAGCGTTTTCTGGACCGGATGGGCATTATCAGTATAAAAGAATGCCTATGGGTTGTACTGACTCTCTAAATACTTTCGTAAGAGCCATGTTTTTGGTACTAGCAGTTTGCACGGACACGAGATAGAGGTTTATCTTGGTGACATAATGATGTTTGCTTCTAACTCTCAAGAACACCAGAAACGATAAATCAAGCTTTTACATCGGTTGTCGAATGCAAACCTTACAATCATCCAAAGAAATTCCAGTTTCTGAAAAGCGAAGTAAAAGTTCTTGGGCACATTGTGGAAAATGGCCCGGTAAAAACCGACCTGAAAAATGTAGATGCTGTGATAAAACATCTAAGATCTGCAAATGCAAAGAAAAATTAACATTTTTTCAGACTCGTAAGAATTTACAGGAGATTTTTAAAAAACTATGCAAAAAAAATAAACATTTACATTCACGACAGATTCATTAGATTATGCTAAAGGAGCAATATTAAGTCAGGGAAAAAAGGGACAACCCATGTGAGTGTGCTTCAAGTTCTGAAAGAAGAGCGAATTTTGATACCTTGCATACGATAAAAAATTGCCAGCAATGTTATATGGAACAGAACATTTGGGACCAAAAGAAACCATATATTTGATTCAACAAGCTTAAAACTGAATGAAGGGGCTACGAGTTTGATATAATTTATCGGCCTGGAATCCTAAATAAAGCACCAGATGCACTCTTCCAAAACTCAGTGATCAAACAAGGAGAAGTAAATCCTGATCAGCCACGCCAAGAGCTATATCATCTAGCAGACGAGCAAAAGAATAAAGGACTGGCCAATAGCAACGGACTACCAACACGCTTATTTAAATTACGCGCAACACTGAGGATGTAAATCCAAGGGAATCCCAAGAAAGTACAAATTTATTGCTCAGATGCAGAAAACTCAAACAATAAAATATAAAATACTAAAATGATACAAACGAAAAAAAGTATAACGTGGACTACACTTAACACTTATTAAATATAAACTGTTTTGCAGTTCGTTGTGACCATCGGTCACTCCTACAAAAAAAAATAGTAAATTTTTTTTATCAATTTCGACTATTAAAAATATAAAATTATTATTTAGTGTTTAAAGCTTCCGCCGATAAGTAGGATATGCAAATATAGCGATAGTGTGCGTCATGAAGTGCAGGAGTAGAGGGAAAGAGACAACAACATTCTACCAATGATGAGAGTCCGCAAATTTCCCCCTCACGAAGCAATTGCCGAAAAACCGAGGTTTGCTGTACGATCAAGACACAGCCACATCAAATTCTAGCTCTAGATTCTCTGCCTAGCAGATCAAAGTACCTTGCTTTTCGGGCTTCTAGACTGATCTCACAACACTGGCCTATAGCGACGTGCTTGGTGAGGCATTGTGTCCGAGCCTTTCACGTACAAATTATGCCAGCTATTTTTATATTCTTGTTATTTATTAATTATTGAATTATTCTTTTGATAATTCTTTTCTAACGATTTTCAATTAATTTATTTATTTTAAGAATAGCGTATTGAACTTTACGATTGTTCAAACACTTTAATAAGTTTTCATGCAAACGAGCGTGTTATGCCGTTTATGTAATTCGAGCCACGCGCTCCAGTGTATAGAACTTGATTGAATACATGATATTTTCGATTTACACGTTATTTCGCATATTAATTGCGTTGAAAAACTATTTATATGTACTATGACACCTTTCAAGAAGTTGTAACGTTAGCCACCATAAGATAATTTATAGGTTTGCGGGTAAGGGATCCTATTACCTTTCCTTTAGATGTTTGATATACTCATAATATGTTGAGTATTGACAAACATCTAAATTTTCCATAGTTCCTCTCTTTTCATCTCTACATGGGGCATTAGAAGGGCGGGAGTTAATTCTTAGTTTCATTTCATGCATTAGATAGAATGTTATGGTCTAGGTAAGTACCGTGAACCCACGACTCCTTTATAGTCAACAACGTGATTTTCTCCTCGGTAAATAGCCGTAAATAATAACAAGAACGTCACATCGTAAATGTAAATATATTTGTTTACTTTTCACGTATATCAATTTAATTTGATAAATTAAGAAAACTTATACGTTCAATTAATAACTGATAGAATTTATTGCATAAATATTTTTTAAGAGTTAAGTGTGTCTATTTTCCTCATAGGCTGCCTGGAAAAATAGACTGATAAAGATACGTGGCACGTGATAATATACACATAGTAATTTATGTTTATTTTTCAAGTACAATCGATGACTCTGATTGGAATTATTCATTCATTTAACAAGAAGTCTCAAAGGTAATTTGTCTGGATATCATTTTTAACAGATCATTTATACAATATTCTTCCAGCGTCTTCAGTAATTCTATTATAAGTTAGTTTTCACACAATAATAAATTTATTGAATAATGTATTCTGTTCACAAGTCCTTGGTTATGATCCGTGTATATATATATACATATATATCTTCCTATATTACATAGTCGTAAGAGTTAGAGCAAAGTTTTGCTCCCCCCCGCTCCCCCCCAAATAAGGTAGTTTTTCTTTCATTTTCTTGCATTTCTCAAGTAATCCTACTTTTTTGCGAGCTCCCCCCCGCTCCCTCCCCCTACGCTCCTCTCCAGCTCCCCCATACCCCCCCAGCTCCCCATATATAATGTGAATAAATTTGTTAAGTCCTATATATTAACTGTTACAAATGGTCTAATGTTCACATATAATTTAATTTTGACCATAACAAAAAATTTTGTTACAATTAACTGACTTACGATGTCTATTTTGATTACATACTCTAAAATGTCTCTTTAGGTGCTCTGTTCTTACATAACCTTTCCCACAATTTTGACAAATATTTTTTTGAACGTTTTTTTCATGACTTTTCACATGTCTCTGTAAGTGATTATTTCTTTTTAAAACATTTCCCACATTTAATATACTTAAAATTTTTCTTGATGTTTTGGCATTCCTTTGTGTAACGCAAAAAATTTTTCTTCTCTAATATTTTAATTGCTACATAGATCACATACAAATAATTTTTTTTTGTGAACTTTTTCGTGCGATGATAGACACTCTTAATTTGAAAATTTTGAGTTACATTTGTCACACTGATAAAATTTTGCATCCATGATGGTGTATCTGAAAACACATTACATAAAACGGATTGTTTATGATTTCATAAATCTGGGTACTAGACGGTACTGAAATTTGCTTTTTTGCTGAAAGAAAAAGTTTGCAAGAAAGTATAAAAATAGTAATGAACCATAAAATAGTTTTTTTGTTACTCTAAAATCTCATTCCAAACAATATTTTCAATTTCAAATTTGTTTTTTGATGTAATTTGGATAAAAATTTTTTTTTGGGTTTCTACATCTAGACAATGCAACATACAATTGCCCATGAGAAAATAATGGTTTTCTAAGGTAATCCAAATTCTAAAGTAATTCTAATCCTCACGGCATCAAAACTTTGACCTTGAGATTTATTGATAGTCATACAAAAAGCTAAGGTAAATGAAAATTGTTTTCTGAACAATATAAATTGTAGCGAAGAAGAATTGTTTGTATTTAGTGTTATTCTTGGACTAAAGACATTATTTCTTTTTTTTTCACCTATAATGATTTCAGCTTCGATGTTTTATTTGAATAATTTTGTAATTTGTAATCTTGTACAATTGCAAAGTCCTTCAGCTATGTTTAAGTTTCGTATTAACATAACAATAGCGTCAATTTTCAAATTTAATTCGTGTGGAGGAAGACCTTCTTTAATACTATTTAAATATTCTGTAGGGAAATTAATATAAATATGATCATCTGAATTATCTACTCCTTTGTGAGTTGCTTTATCAGTACTATAATACGTTACTAACGTTCCTACCATATGATTTAAAATTTTTTCGTTCAAAAAATGTGTGTATTCATTGTGAGATGTTAATATAGCTTTTTTTGTAAAAGAATCTTCATCATTATTAAAAAGTTTTAGAACATATATCATTTGTTTTCCATGTCTGAGGAATTCTAAAAGTTTTTATTTTGCCTTCTCCTATATCCAGTAGCAATGAAGAAAATTTTTTATCAATCGAACGTATATTATTTTTTAAATAAAAATATTAAACAAAGGCCAAAAATTGTAAAGTTTTATGGTTTCTTGAACAATAGTAACTTTTTTTCCGTTTTTACTACTCAGAGAATTTAACGAAATTCTTCACCTAAAATTATCATTTTATTTCCAAAAGGTTTATTACTACTACATAAATCTTTTAAGGTCTTATCGACGATTTCTAACGCTATTTTCGGTATCATAAAAGCTTTATTGCAAATAATTACTTCTACATTACGTAATTTTTGTTTATTTGGCTCAAACTGGAAGAACGCACTTTCTACAGTGCTTAAGTCTAAAGACAAGTTCTGTGAGTGGTCATTCCCTTTGAAAGCAGAATAGAAGCAATACCTGTCCAAGCTACTGTTAGAAAGTTCTCTGTAGATGGAAGAGGAAGAATTTTTTTTTTCGTTGCAATTTGGGAGTCTAATTCACTGTCACATTTTGGTTTAGACATTTGGTAACTATTCAAAATGAATGTAAAGAAGTAAAAGTAAATAAAGAAAAAAATACAAATGGGCCAAAATTTTAGTTATAAAAAATTGAAAGAAAAAAACCAATCAACTAACGATACTGTTAAAAAAAAATCAGTTTGTAATTCTGACAATATTGTAATTTTTTAATTTTTGACGATATTTGAAATCTTTTAATACGTTGTCGTTTTGAACACATAAAAATTAGGCATCAGTCAGGGAAAATAAAAAACGATTGTTAAAAATTCATGTTAATAATCATAACCAATATACATTCATTACATATATCAATTTTAAGTAACAGTTAATATAATTCGTGTTTTTTTCCATACTTCATAAATCTATATTTGCAATTACGGGAGTTGGTGCGCAGAGCACGCAGGGGGCAAATATAGTTATAAGAGTTTAGAACGAGGTTTAAAAAATATCTATTGACACATACAGGATAGACAGCTCATTTAAAAAAGGGGTCCACTAGAAAGTATAATAAAGCCCACCAAAAAAAAAAAAAGTCAAGGGCACGTCTCTTTTTTTCGTTAAACTTTATTACTTTTATTCGAAATTAGCAGCTTGTTCTTCATATTTCTTTTAAAGCAGCCCAGTAATCAATTCCCAGCGTAGAACATGTATTCCCGAGTATTTTCGAAAAATGCCGTAGTCTTCCGAGTTCTGTCAAATATACTTTGACACATTTTGTTTCATACTAACAATTAAGGGTGGGGGTTGGCGCGCCAAGCGCGCAGGGGGCGGAGCCCCACTAATATATATAAAGTATAACTACACGTAATTTATAGGTGTATGTATTTGCTACTATACACCTCTTAATAAAGGTGTAAGAGTAATTAAATTTGCTGGGTGTATCAATATGCAAGCAATCCTAGTTAAGTGATACAAGTTAAATTACGTAACTACAATATGTTTAAAATAATCAGGTGCATACATTTTATTATTTTGCTTGGTACGTTAATACAGTGTGGGGGCTGGAGGGGGGCCCGAAAAAATCTGTGGGGGATGTAAGGGGCGTGGCGTGGCTAAATATGGGGCTAGCATCTTTTTAACTATGTCAAAATCACGTATAAAACGATCGAACTTTACCTTATTTTGTGGGGGGGGGCTATTTATTACAAACTTTTTTGTGGGGGAGAGCGGGGGGGGATAACGCCCAAAGCACGCAGGAGGCGAAGCCCCACTAGCATACATATATGACTATATGTTAGACTTTCTAGGATTGAGGATGACGACAGGCACACATAACAAATCAATACTTGAGTTTATAACATAAAAGAATTATATTTTTACATAAAAGATATAATGGTTGTTACGTCAAATAATGACAAGATGTATTGTTTTACCTATCATATTTTTTATTGTTTTGTCTAGAGTGATTAACTCTTGTCAGATGTCGCGCATAGCCAAATACTCAGCTTGGCAGGTTGATTTTGTCATGTGACATATGGTTGTTTGTGGTTTTGCCATAGTGTCTCTTAACAGTTTTATTATAAAATCACCTGTTGTTGTAGAATCCTCTAGATCTCTGAAGCTAGTGTCTGTCATGGCACATAGGTTTTTGTTTTTACCTCTGCAAATCAATCCTAGCTCTTGGGTACTTCTAATATATCTGAACATTCTTTTGACTTCTTTACAATGATTCTCTGTGAGTTTTAGTTGTCTACTGTACAAACAGCTGACCGCAAAGGATATATCTGGTTTAGTAGCTTTAGTCTAGCGATTATTGGAAATCTCTGAGGTTTACTATCTATCCTGTTAAATTTTTCTAGGATTTCAGCAGTATATTCTGTTTAAAAAAGTATCAAAATAGGATTGCCCCTATCTCTAAAAATTTTGATGCCTAGAAACTGTTTTGGTTCTCCTGAATCTTTCATCTGGAATGTTGTGCTTAAACTCACTTTAAACTCCAAAAGCTTATTTTTGTCATTCTTAGCCAGTAAGATTTCTTCTACACATAGTACTTGTACCATAGCTACTAGTTTTTCAGGTCTATTTTCAAAGCTTCTTCTAAAAAGCGTTCATTCCACCGCTTTGAATTGATCCTTAGACTAAATTAATCTTTTTAGTCTACAGACCTTTTTATTTTTAAAATCAGTATCACAGTCGATTTCATTAGGAATTTTCATAAAAATTGCTTTTTTTGAGGTACTGTTAAGAAAAGCAGACTTTACGTCCATCTGATAAATTTAAAAAACGTATATGTGAACAATCCTCAATGCCGTTATCATAACTGGCAATCTTGAGACTAGAGTGTATGTTCTCTCATTTCATATTCGCTTTTATCTTTACAGCCTCCGACAACTTAACAAGTATTATAAATGGTTTTTCCATCTGGACTTATTTTTCTTTCAAATATTCATTTGTAATTTATTTTGTTCATTCTAGTACCATTCGTATTTACTCTAGGTTTGTCTATGACTTCCCATACTTTGTTGGACTCCATAGATTTAGCTTATCTCTACTAGCTTTTAATTATTTTTAATTATTTTCTGAATTTAGGGGTTCTCTAAAATTGATAGGATCTTGATTTGTTTAAGCTATGAATGTATGAGTTAGTTCATCCTCTAAATTCATGTTTACTTTCTTAGTCTTTTCTGAGAGTGCAAACTCGGTAAGCTTTGAATGTGTGACTTTCATCTCCTGTCTCAGGTGAGTCCAGGTGGGTTGATTGAAGCTATTTTATCGGTTATTTTCCTCTTTTTCTGCTTAACCTTATCTGTTATCTGTTCGGTCTCTCTATTTTTTGGTATGCCTCTCTTTGATTTAGACATGCTATTGAAAATGTTGCTCTCTGAATCATCCTTTAATATATTTGTTTTATCACTCTCACCGTCTTTCAATTTCCCATTAATTTAGTTTTACCTGAATCTTCTATGTTCTTTTTAATGTTTTTGTTTAGTAATTTTTTATTGAATGACATGACGAGAAAAAAAAATTTTTTAGTTTGTGGATGCCACAGTAGGTATCCTGTTGAGATAAAACTTACTAAAATAGCCTTGAGTGTTTTCTCTGAAAATTTATTTTGAGGTATTGGAATTTTGGCGTAAGCCAGGCATATAAAACGCCTGATTGTGTCTAGATGAGACTTCTGATCTTTACTTACAGATGTTTCTAAATCAATACTATAGTGAAGAGTTCTGTTATGTAAGCGGATGGCTACCTCAGTTGCCAAAGACCACATACTGACAGGCAGACCCGAGTCTAACATAAGTGCTATAATTATTCATTGTGCTGATTTATCTAAGTGTTCTGAAGTACTGTTTAATTCAGGAGTGTGAAGTGGACCAAATTCACTTAGTGTGTTTCCTCTTTTTGTTACAACTGAAAAATATCCCCACGTAAATTCCGAGCCGTTGTCTGCTCAGATGTAGCTTACTTTTGCATTTGAACTCAATAGACCTTTAGTGTGTTTCAAGTATTCTTCTAAACAGTCTTCAGCCTGAGTTTTATTTTCAACGGAATATGCTTTGGCTTATCTTGAGCAGTCATCTATAAATACTGTTATCAATCTATTTTCTCTAGGATGAGAGCCCTATTTTATGGGATCCATTGTATCCACGTCTATTATTTCTAATAGTTTATTAGCTCTGACTCTAACTTCTGAAAGGGGTAACTTTTCCATTTTAGTCAATTCACATGTTAACGAAGCTATCAGTGCTTACATCTGATTTCGTTTTCTCTATTTGCTATGCATTGCAGTTGTCTAGGTCGAGACAATTTTCACTAAACGTGTATTCGTTTTGATTTGAAGAATTATCAACTTTTAAATTTTCGTTTGATTTGTCGGATTCATTTCTCTTCTCCCTCCTAATCTCAGACTGCTGAATGAGAGACTCATTCAATAAGTCTGAATTTGACGGTCGTAAATATCTATGATGTACATCTGATGTTGCGCTATGGAGTCATTGAGTGATACTATCTGTGCTGAACATTGATATTTATTA
This sequence comes from Copidosoma floridanum, assembly GCF_036245765.1. Classification (NCBI taxonomy): domain Eukaryota; kingdom Metazoa; phylum Arthropoda; class Insecta; order Hymenoptera; family Encyrtidae; genus Copidosoma; species Copidosoma floridanum. The sequence goes on along the minus strand of NW_028321887.1, from coordinate 574,114 downwards.
TGATTTTTCTTCTGAATATTGTCCTGACTGTTATCAACTCCTAACTCTATCAGCCAATTCGATTTTTCATACATCCCCGAAATGTAGGTGGTGCCTGTTTGTATGTGGAAGATTTATAAAGTTTTCTTATCTAAGTATATACCTAGCCCTCTATTAGCGAATTTTCTTAGCGAAATCAGATTATTAGAGATATCCTTTGCAACCATCACATTAATCAATTTAAATTGTTCATCTGAATTTAGCGTGAAGATGAAATCTTTTTTATTATCAATGATGATACAAGCAGGATCATCTTTATTGGCAGAATTATTTTTATTTTCTGAAATTTGTTAAAATTATTTTTTTACTAAGTGATAAGTAGCTCTAAAATCAGGAACAAAGTTAATTTAGGTTTAAAGAGAAAATCGATTTCATGGTAACTTATCAACATAGCCTTGAATTTTGCATTTTGTTGTTGTTTCGCTTGTTGGGGTAAGAATCTTTTTCATGGTACTCAAAGTCCTGACAATAGAAACAGTAAAGTCCATATGTACGTAGCGGGCGACTAAAGTTCATACGTACGTAGCAGGCCAGAATTCATTCTATGACCAAATTTGTTGCACCGGTAGCACTTGATGGTACCGTCAGTTCGGTCTATTGATCTCTGAATTCCCACAGCCAGATTTGCTTTGGCATCCTTCAAATTAATCTCTGTAGAATTTCTTTCTACCTGCAACTGTATAATGCATATTTTCCTATCTTCTAGGCTCTATCAATCAAGCGGTGAGTAAGAGTAGACGTGTTTCTCGCACTAATTATTTCATACATTTTATGTTGAAACTAATCTCACCTGTGCCTCGTTGTACTTCGTTGAGATATTTTACACTGTTGCAGGTACTCACGCTTCTGTCTGGCTCTAACTTACTGAGAGGATAAAAGTGGAAGCTCTCCTGTTGAGCCAAGGAGTCCGTTTGTTTTCCTGCTTCTACCTAAAGTTGCCTATACACTTCCATTATCAAATTACCCGCATCCACACGACGAGGCTTTGAATAATCTAAACTATTTCCACTACAAATTGAGACATTTTGTTTGTTTACGTTACACCTTCTACATACCATAAATAATATTTCTGTTATCTATTTTATCTTTGTGGCAGTACATACACTGCGTTATATATAGATAAGCGTAAATACTATGAATAAAAAGTCCTGTTTTATCTGCCAAAGTTTGAAATTTTCCGCAGCTGAAACTAATAAGCGCGTGCACTATACAGCATATTACAAGCTTTGTCGCTCCAAATGAACCCACAGTAGCTGGTATTATTGTAAGCCCACATCGCTTTTCTCTTATTGCTCTGTCTCAGTACTTACTTATAATGATCTGCGTAACTATGTAATTTTATCGCCTCTTTCTGATAATTTTGTCACTACTAAATTTAACATAAGTTCTAAAAGACCTCGTAGGTCATTATCTTCAGACTCGCTGAACTCATCAAAAAGTCGACGACTGCTCAATTCTTCCCTATCTGTATTTTCTGTGAACACAGTGATAATGTCGAGTGACAGTAAAAAAGAGCCTACGCTATCTGACGTCATGAACTGCCTTAATAGTTGAAATTTGACAAGCATGTCGTCTCGTTCTCGTTAAAAAAGTAATTGGATTAAAGTTTAGTTTTCCCTATCTTTGACTACATGTCTGTGGCCTATCATGGCATTAATGAAACGCTAAATCTCCGACTACATTGTGTTCTCAATGGATGCGTTCGATTTGTCTTTAGTTTTATTGTCATTATTTATTTATTTGTCATTATTTTACTGATTTTCGACGTTTTTCTCGACTACCAGTACAACATTTACTTATCCCATAGTTCAAAACTGAATTTAACAGGCGTTCTTTTATTGCTCAATCATCACTTTTTTTAAAGAAGATAAAAGTTACTGTATTTGATCCTAACAAAATTGATGATTTTAAGATAGTACTATTCGCCTTTCTCGTGAGCCAGAATAAATGTGATTGGGTCAGTGAGAACATATTATCCACCAGACTATAAGCGTTTAAATTGTACACTAATATTTTAGATGTTAAAACTCATTTGATGTTTACCTTTTAAATTTTTTATCTTCATCCATTACTGTATCTATACTATCTTATCCTACTCTTAATTTTATTTGTTTGTATAGAATTACTTTTGAACTCACTCATGATATCTCCCTTTAATTCCTATTTGATACTGCGTCAGTCATCTATATTTGTTAATCTTTAAATATTTACTAATATTATAATCTATTACTACGACACTTACTCTAAGTACCAATATCGATTTACATTATATTCTACCTGTGATCATGTTTAGTAGTGAGATGTATTATGTACGACTATACTGCCACTTTATCGTCTCTGATTTTTATGTAATTTATAATGTTCTTTCTTTGTACTGCGCACTTATTGTAATTTATCACTCTGTAACCTTTTTGAAGCCATAACGTGGTTGAACCACATGGCTTAATAAACTTACTTACTTATTTATTTCTGCGTTTGTAGTATGACGCTGAACCGTGTTAGTGGTACGCAGCTCTGAAATCTGCCTGCTACCACTTGATAGAACGCCAACTTCTTTTCTTCTTTAGCCAAAGGTACCATACCGTCTGAATTTTCATATTCTCTGACTGCGTTGTCAAACTTAACAATAAAGTCATTGACTTTTTCTTTCGATGTTATTTTATGACGATATAGCTTCGCTCTGACTGAAGAAACTGTGATATTTGCTTTAGCCATTCTAAAACTTTTTAGTTTATTTAGGATTTCTCTAGGATCCTGCTTATTTACAATTTTTTTGTGATAGTATTCTATTATGTGATTAATTACCATTTCCCTGACTGAATTTTTCTTTGATTCAATTTCGGCTAAGGTACATTTTTCTTTTAAGTTATCATTTTCAATGATATCTAGACGGTCACTAGTCTTTAAATCTGAGGTTAAACGATCAAACCAAACATTAATAGGTAAGCACATAACTTTTCTTAAAAAACGGTTAGGAAGTAAATTCACTTGAGTCACTTAAACGTCTTAGACTATCCAATTAAATATTCAAGTTTTCCAAAATTTTAAAGGCCTTTGGAATATCTTGATTGAGTAACCTTTGATTACGGTTGTCATTATCAATGTCAAGGCCAGAAGTTAAATTAAAATTATTGTTTGTAATACTTTCATGCATATTAGGACTTCTCTGAAATCTCTGGTTATTAAGAGCAGAGGCATGAAAGGAGGTACCTCTGGATTTTTGAAAGTTCTCTGAGCATTATTGATTTAGTCTGTGGCTCGTGTCAGGTTGTCAATTTTGGTTGACAGCGAGTTAAGTGCATTGGTCATTGAAGTTGTAGCCACGAATTTTGGGATTCTCTCTGTTGCGCTGGACATGGCAACAGCAAATTGTTCCATTTTATTGGGCAAATCCAACAGATACTTATCGACAACTGTATTCCAGAATTCTTGTATCTCTGACTGCTTCTCTCTAATATTGTGAGACTACGTAGTCTTTTGGTCTCGTTTGGTGCTTTCGGTCGGTTGAAAATGTTGCGAAGAAGTTTCTCATGCTGTGAATCATAACTCTGAGTTGTTTAGATTATTTACCAAAAATTGAGGCCATTAGTATTTTTATAGTGCCAACGTTTCATCAGACCTCCCTAACATATGATCACTGTCCAATCATTTGAATAACAAGTAAAACAAAAAATTTTCTTTTCTCACCTCCTTTCGTTTGTAGAACAACTTAAGCATCTGAACAGCTGTCTCTAGGTAGTGTTCTAGTGGTTACAGGCTCTGAATTCACAAGTATGACATTGCTCTGTTTCAGCGTTGTTTTACCAAGTGTATCACGCATATAGTCTATGACTGAAGAACTGAAGTACCGTGCAATGGCAGCGTCAGTGATGTTAAGACCTTAGAAGTTACTACTGTAATGATAACGTAATGAGGAAATTATGATAAAAATTGGTTAATAATCATGTTCCTGTAATAACAAATAAATACAATTTTTTATTTAATAATTATTAACACATTAATTATGTATACACTCATGCTGCCGTTGAGCAGCGCTTCAGTTCTTCAGTCATAGACTATGTGCGTGATACACTTGGTAAAACAATGCTACTCTGTTTGGCAACTGATGCTGTGCACCTTAGAAGAGGTGCATTGCATGAAAATCTGAATATACGAAACAAAGAAAAAATTAGCATGCATGTATTTCATGTATGGGCGCGCTCACACACACAGACGGCACTGCCGTAAAACATCAAAGAGTACGAGAGTAACAACTTACAGCACTGATTTGTTAGTATATATCAGTGCCCTCCGGTGAATTTGGAAATTCAAAGTGATCAGTGATCTGTTGGGGGCGAAATGTGAGAAAATAAATAAATACAAGTAAAGTGTATTTAAATTTTCTTGCTTTGATTTATTGATGCGCAACGTTTCGCTGACAATATGCGTCAGCCTCATCAAGTGTCGACTCAAGTCGACAGCACAACAGGTGACGATTAAGTCAACCAAACTTACGAATTCTCGCGTACCTGCGCCTGATGAGGCTGACGCATATTGTCAGCGAAACGTTGCGCATCAATAAATCAACACAAGAAAATTTAAATACACTTTACTTGTATTTATTTATTTTCTCACATTTCGCCCCCAACGGATCACTGATCACTTTGAATTTCCAAACTTACAGCACTCCTTGTAAGTTAAGTACCTTTAGGTACTTCTACATCGAAAAACACCGAACTCCAGATGAAAAAAAATTTCTTGTCTCTGCACTAAACGCTCTAATCGATGCAAGCGCGAATGAGTCATTGTGTTCGTGACACGAAGATAGCGGCTTTTCGTAACCGTGTGCACACGAGGTGTTTGCACGAGCTCATTTTTTAACCAAAGGCACATGCTTACCTTGTATACAACGTCGAACATGAGAAAAAAGGAACTAGACCAATTGGGATGTATACACCTAAACCCCACAGTTTTCGAGCAAAAAATTCCCAAAGATCTGAAAAAAACGAATTTTTCAATTTTCAGAGCGTTGGTGAGGAATGAAAATAAAACATTTTTGGAAGGTACACTACGTAAACATGAAGTGTTAACCTTCCTCTACAACTTCCAAAAAACCATAATTGAAAAAAGTAATGGCAACTGTTTTTTTACAATAAACATTTAAGCTATTTTCGTGCGCGCCCGAGCTAACTCCCAGTACTAGTGTATGACTATATACATCATCACAAAAGAGCGAGCCAAAATGCGCTTGCCGTGTCGATGATATATATAGTCACACACTAGTACTGGGAGTTAGCTCAGGCGCGCACGGAAATAGCTTAAATGTTTATTGTAAAAAAACAGTTGCCATTACTTTTTTCAATTTTCGTTTTTTGGAAGTTGTAGAGGAAGGTTAACACTTCATGTTTACGTGGTGTACTTTCCAAAAATGTTTTATTTTCATTCCTTACCAACGCTCTCAAAATTGAAAAATTCGCATTTTTCAGATCTTTGGGAATTTTTTGCTCGAAAACTGTGGGGTTTAGGTATATACATCCCAATTGGTTTTTTGTTCAGAATGACTCAAAGAAACTGACTATATTTTTTTTAGATCGAAAAAATCACTTTTCCTAATTTGTTTAAAAAAAAATAGTTAGTTTAAACAAATTGTGACCAGGTTGCGCGGTGGCAACATGAAGTTTCTTAATCTGTGGGATCTAATAAACATTTTTATGCAAAAAAATTCCTTTGCCAATGATCTAGCACGACGCCGCCAATTTTGGCCCGTCTAAAGAGGCACCTTGCTTTGTGCTAACACACGAGCACATTTACAGTCTGATAAAAGAAACAAAACCTAACACTCTAAAGAGAAAAAAAAAACAGAACGGATACTCACTGTATTTCTCCGCTAAAGTCTTTCATCATGCGACCACGTCATCCCCTCGAAGGTGTGCTTGGCCTATAACCTGTTAAACTCACTAGGACTTAGGATGATGACAGGCACACACAATAAATGAATACTTGAGTTTATTATAGAAAATAAATATATTGTTGTACAAAAGATATAGTGATGCACGAAAAAAACTCTAAAAAGTTCAGGTAAGTCTTACAGATATATAGCACGGGGAGATGTGCTTGCTGGCTCTGTCGAGATTAAAGTGAAGAGGTGGGAGCCTCTCAGTGCTGCAGTCGCTCGGTCAACGAGAACCCTGTGCACCGGCAGATAGCGCCTGTACATGCATACAATGGATTTTGAAGACTCAAGGCTTGTCATTATATTATACAGCGATTTAGGTGAGGCTCACCCCTTTTCCGCCATAGCCGCACAAATACTCCTCCACGGCGCACTCACCCCTCCACAGCCACTCACAAAATAAGGGAAAGTTCGTTTATATTCTCGCTTAATTTTATAGGCTAGGTTTTTCGTTGATTCTCTCGAAAAGTAAAGAATATATATTTTTTATGGTTATTAATAATGAAAAACAAAACTTTTTTTTTAAATACTTAGAAAATGTTTATTCATTACATAAATTTTTTTGAAACTTAGTTTTTTAAGCATTCAATAATAAGGTTTTCAGATCTCCGACTTTTTAAAAATTATCACTATTACATAAATACATAAAAATTTGTACATCTTACGCTGAAATTTTTGCATTGTGATGAAGTAATAGTACGCGTTGTAATACGTGTAATCGTTATGAGAAGTCAAAATGACTTTATTAATCGAAAACATATTACATTTACTAAATTTTTGAGTACACGTATTAGTTCCTAAATGTCCAGAAATTTTCAATGTATTAATTTTTCGTTTTCCAATCTCTTACATCAGATTTTAAAATTTTTTACCATTGAACAAATATTTGTAGTCGATTTAAAAATACATTACAGCCTTACTTAAAGTAAGAAATAAATTGTGAAACAAAGCAAAAGTTTTTAATTATTATTAATAAACCCAATAGTAATTAACATTTCGATTAAAATATATAAAAATTTTCGTAAAAATGATGATTTAATAGTTAGAGTTATTACCATGCTTCTATTATTATTTTATATGATAGGAATAATTTGATGAAAGTCTTTACCTGAAACAATTAATTTGTTATTAAAATGTATGTTTGTACTACATAGACCACGCAAAGTTTTGCCGACCATTTCTAAGGCTTTTTTGGATTATAAAGGGCTCATCTCAAATTTTTAAATCAACGTCGTGTCGTTTTTTTTTTTTCAAATTCCATCATTGAAAATTTACTCTTTATACTGTTGAAGTCCTGTCATAAATATCCCCCTTAAGCTCCCCGTACCCCCTCTTCTGCCCAGCCACCCCAAGTTACCGATTCTTACGGCAACAAGAAATAGCTTTATGATGAATATATATTTATACATCTATAATGAAGTAATATAAAATGGGTTCCTGTTTTTAAACTTACCCATATATTAGATGGATAATATCCCGATCAAAAATGTAAGCTTCACTACCGAGCTCGCAAGATCCAGCCAAAGTAGGCTGCCGCGGTCGTGCCAACATTAAATTTTTTAAATATTAAACAGGGCGTGAGGTTGGCACCAGTTAGGGAGCCAAGTTATGTATGTTTTGTCTCACTTTCTCTTATACGTATATGCATACATACATACACTTAAGCCACGTTATATCGAACGGAACAATTTGTCTATACACGTTCAATGGTGTCCTTTAAGCTATAATGTGACAAAGACTTACTGTCATCTAACAGGTAATATTTTTCATCGTCCCGACAAATATAAAGACCCTCGAGTGTACAATCATAATTGTACGAAATATATGTAAACGTGTATTGGAGCAGTTTGAGTTTGGAGTAGCGTATTTTATAAAACGACATAACCTAAATATGAAAAGTTGAAAAACTTTAAAAATGGTTTTGTGTGTTCTTGTAACTATATTTCTATGTTCCAAGAAGTGGGACGGGAGAAGAGCGGCTAGAGATAGTAACGAACATTTTAATGTAACTGAAATTAATTAATAATTGAATAAATTTACAATATTTAATACAATTGAATATTATAATTCGTTTATTATTAAAGTAAAAAAAAAATACTTTCATTTGGCAGTACAATAATTGTCAACTTTTTCTTGTCTTTTCAGAGTTTTATTTCCTGCACTAATTTTTCTACGTTGGCTCCCTACCTAGATCTGAGCTAGCCTCGCGTTTCATCGATACGTATAGTCCGTGAGCCAGCAACAGATTTCCTTGACCAATTTCCTCTCAATCGATAACTTGTGAAATGCTTCAGAGAGCTGTGTTACACAGCATGGTGAACGTTAGCTGCCACTCCGTGGGTGGGTGGACCAGCAGCAGCCTCTCAATGACGCGAAAAAAAGTGGTTTTCAATCATTTTCTCCCGACTCAAAACTTGTGGAATGATTGTTAACATAATTATTCGAAGGTTAAAGAAAGTCAGCTGACCGTACCATGGTGGAAAGTATGTTAGCTGGCCACACGAACATGCGGAAAAAAATTTCGCTCTCAGTGATATCCTCTCACTTGAAAATATGTCAGATGATACTTTATATGCTATTTTTAAAAAGTAAAAACGTCAGCTGGCTCTAACTTGGTGGTAAGGTCGTCAGCTGATGCAGTAAAAGATGGAGTACGAAAGCGGACGTGCGTACCGATCGTTTTTTTATGTACGTCAGCTGACGGGTTTTCCAGCAACATAGAGTCAGCTGACGTAATTATTTTTTTGAAATGTCATGTAAACTATCATGTGACACATTTTCAAGTGAGAGGAGATGTCATAACGGTGTTTAATTTATAAAAATTAGTAAGTATATCAATAAATACATGAAGTTTTTTAATTAATCAATGCAATTATTTAATTTTTTTAAAGTGAAATGTATATAATAGTATTTATTTGAAAATCATTATATTTATTCTTGTTTTTTGCAATACTAATAAATGATTTATTAGCTTCACTTTCACTATGGTGCTGCTTCTGTTGATGATGTACATTTTGATTTTCTGTACTTCGGCGGCAATGCTGTAAGACGCCGGTAGCATTCGCTATGGTACAGCTGAAATTTATTATGCTGCGAAGGAAGCACTGTGTCTTTATATTTTTGCCCACTAAACTATTTTTTTTCCGAATATCAAACACTTTGATACATTTATTTAAACTTTCTTTGGAGAATTCTTTTAATTTTGACGTTGTTTTCCGACAAAAAACGCAAAAAATAGTTACGTTGGACGTTTCTGCGCATGAAAATTCATCCAAAACTGTGCTACTTTTTAAACGAATCGAATGGCTCCCGTACTCTTTACAAAGAAGTCTTACGTATAGTACTAGCCGAGGCCCTTACCCACTCTGATATGACCGGTCCCAGTAGAAGTTTGATTACTTCTTCTTATGATGTAGTTTATAACTTATTTTTAGTGTAAATTTTTATTTACTGTTACTTAATTAATTTGATTTAATTATAAATTACATTTATAAATCAATAATTAATTTTAATAAACTAATTTTTTCAGTTGATTGTTTTTTTCGAAAACTTAGAAATTAGTATATTTTAGCAGAGCAGCTTTTCTATGTATTAATAAATATTAAGTTACTTATCATTAATATTTTACTTTCACAATAAATAAATAATTGTTCATACAATTTGATACTTTTTTTTACATTTTTAATAATAAAAAAAACTGATACAATAATTAATTTTTATTGCGTTTTATTTTTCGCAATTTTGCCATGCGTGATTGAGGTGATTTTTTGACTTACGGACGTTCTTCAAATAGTTACCGGGGGAAAAGTTTAGTGAAGTCAGGGGAGCGCAAATATGTACAGCAAAGCTGGCAATTGTTTTTCTCATACGGATATACTTACACACTTGCTTTTACGCATACTTGATCCCCTCTCCTAAATTTATTTAAAAATCATCTTGTGGATCTATTTAAAAATCTTACAGGTATTTCAAAAAGTAATCTATTATACTAAAAAAATTAAGAGATTTCTATAGATAATATCAATGCAATTTTACGTGATCTTTTCATAAGGTGTTATGTTTGATTGCGATTTTTTAAAATTAAACATATAAAAAAAGGGTACAGTTAAAAGATTTGCAATTTTTTTGTATATTTTTCATACTATCTCGAATGTATGTTTGATGTGAATAATACCTGTACAAAAAACCTGTGTTTTATATGAGTCTTGAAGGGACATTCACTGGCATGTAATATTGAAGAAAGTGGTACTGCAGGATGGTTTTTCTTAATTTTCTAAATACATTTTGGATTATATTTTCTAGCTTATATTTAGGGTATTCAATATGGACTAGGAATAAGTGTGTGAGCATGACATTAGAGATGTAATCAGCCTAGGCAGTTTTGAAATCATCGGAAGATTTGGTGAAAGCATACCGTCTTGTGCTGGCCAGCCTATATATTGTTTGTATTGTATTGTGCCGTAATGTATTGTTTATAATCGTTAACTTATTTAAAATTAAAATATTAATTAAAACCATTCCCAATCAACATAGATATACTCATTTTCAAGATGATTGCACCATCTTTCTACACAATATTATATTATAGAAGATATTTTTATACTCATAATTATATTATTTGCTATATAACTTCATAGTTATTCCATGGAAGTATAACTTCATACTAGGGTACCCAAACACCCACTGTCCACTGGTTTGTATACAAATTTGTATAGTAACAACTAAACCATCTCGGCTACAGTGACTCAAGTCCAGCAGGAAATATGTACGAAAAACTGCTTTTGTACTCTTTTATTAGTTAGTATTGTAATACGATTTACTTAATCACTTATTTTCTAATATTTGTAATGAATAGATTTCCATATCAACTTTTTGGATGTTTATGTTACGTTGTCATGAAAAATACACTTAAACTGCTCTAAACTCTAATATATATACACTACACTATAGTGTACCTATCAATGTTTCATATACATACGATGTAAAGTGAGACAGAAGATACTAAGCTATTGGCCCTAGACAGTGCCAACCTCAATCCCCATTTTAAATACTAATAATTTCAACATGGACGCGACCGTGGCTACATACCTTGGCCCTTCCCAGCAAGCTAAAGAGTTCCGTTAGAATTTTCAATCGGGTTACCTGCGTACCCATCAATAATTTTCTGTTGCGAGAGAATACTTGTTTATTGACTTAAAACACGATTCAATAAAAATATGCTTACAGGTCTGCTCCATATTTAGCTATTATATGCGAAGGCATGAACAACATCAATCAGCAGAATGAGCAGTTATTTGGATATCGTATCACGATAAATTTTGTCTCAACATTGATTTCGTTATTTTTGTAACTTTTAAATTTTTGATACCTGTTAAATGAAACAGGCGGTACTGCCACTACAAATTATAAAAAAACAAAAAATTCTCTAAATCATCATTTGTTTAAACTCAAATCTGAGTTAGTATTTTCTTAAAAGCAATTATGAATAAGCGCTTTCTTTGATCAAGAAGTCAAGTTGGTACGTCAAAATTTCGATCTCACCACAATTCCCTTAGAGGTCGTTCCTATAATAGTGTGATACTTCGCCACACCACTCGGCCTCGTACGTAGAGCGCGGAGATACATTTTTTTGCAATCAATGTTCAACGTCCTTGCCCGTAGTTAAATGAAACGGCATCTTTAGTTGTTATAGATCAACTCTCAACGAACAAAAGCGCTTTTAGTAAATTGGGGTATGTTAGGTTATTATTTTTAAAGGTTTTTTTTTGAAAAGATCCTTTATTTTACATTTCTTAGTGGATAGAAAAAATTTAACCGATCTTGCTGAAATTCGGTAAGCATTCTGAGGACTCTAAAACCAATATGTAAATTAAAACCTGCATTTAAATTTTAGCTATTAATATTAACTAGAGCATGAATTATAGATTTTTTTAAAAATAGCTAAAATACATGATTTTTTGCAATTGGCAAGAAAACCGCTGAACTGATTCGAACTCCATGTAACTTTTTTCTGTAAGATTTTGAGTTTTTCTTTTAGATACAAAAAACCTGTTTTAACTACTTTTTAGGGGGGCTTTTGTTAAACTTTTTAGATGTTAGAAAGTAATACAGTTTGTTAAATATATAAAAACTAGCCGTAAATACATTTTTGTGCAACTATTGATTTCCTATTCATACGAAACAGTTAATTCTATCACACTATTAGTAGCATTTTTATTTTTAGCAGTTTCAACAATATCCGAAAAATTATAACTTGGTTTGGTTACAGACAGTACCAAAAAATATTAGGAAAATTAAAACCCCCTTTAAGATGTCTATTGAAGCCTATGAAATAGTTAGTTATGATAAAATGACCCATAAATTTAATAAAATAGTACATCCTTAGGTGACAAGTACGAACTTGAGCACCAAAACGGCATGGTAGTTGTACTTTTGTGCCTAAGTAAATTGTATTTTTTTTTATTAACGGGGCGAAAGTTATAATTTTGCGAGAACCACAGGTAAAAAGCAGCAGCTGCATTTTCACCCTATGTAAGAAAATTGAAATCGATTTTTTTAATTTATGTAATAACTGTTTTGCAGCTTACCTTATACCAGTGCATTGGAACTCTTTTAATAATTGCTGCCATGTTTCTAATAATAGAAGCACTTCCATTCTTTTGTAATACTGTTGAAATGAGTTGAAAACTAGAGGCAGTGGTTGTTTATCATTGTGTTTAACTATAGGAGGTAAAGATTTTACTTCGTTTTGCTGCTGAAGCCAAATAGGTTCCCAAACAAATACTCGAGCTAAGAAATCCTCAATTTTTAATTCCATTTGTTTGTAGTAAACGAAATCTTTTTTAGTACTTCGAAGACTTAAACCATCTTTAATGTTTCTAAGTTTATTTCCATCTATAATCTGAAACTCTTTGACAGCAGGTGTATCATTAAACGAAACAGTTTTACGTCTATTATTTAATAAAGAAGGAATTGTTAGAGATGGTTTTAAATTTTGATCCTTAAAAGGTGCATCAGTAAACATCGGCTCTATAGTTGAAGGCGAAGGTGAATTATTTCGAGGAGGCGAGTCTTCTGCATGATTTACTATGTTTGGTATTACTGCAAGCGTATCCGTGGACGAATTCAATGGAGGTGGACTATTTAGTCTATCGGGAATGGAATCAGTACTTGAAACAACACCAACATTAATATTATTATAATTAGTTGAAGAAGGCATTTGACGGCGTGGGATAACAAACACCGGATCAAGTCGTGTTAGTGGTGGCTTTATTGGAGCTTCATCTAAGTTTTTGTTTTTCTTGTGTTCTGGTCTTAATGTTAGCATCGAATCGCAAAGCATATCTCCACGAGACTTTTGGCTGACTTTAACTTTAACTTTGGTTGTTCTATATTTTGGCCTACTTTGGTTTTGCAGCTCTGAGTTTGATGTATTACCAATAGAGTTTTCATTAGACATGTTTAATAATTTTTTGCTAGTATTATTACTGTTTAGGTCTTCATGGGCAGAATTTTTTTTATTATTTTTTAGATCTTTAAAATTTAATTCTTTATTCATATCCTTGTCATTATCAAATTCCCTATTTTTACCTTTTTTCTTGGAGGAACGAGTTGTATCTTTGTGTTTTGTAAGCTTGGAATGACTTTTTCTTTGTCGAAATTCATGTCTGCTATTTGATCTACTTCTGGAATCCTTTTCAGAGTTTCTACTTCGTCTACTTGTTTTTAAATGATGCGGTTCTACTATTTTAATACCAATTTTTTTTTGTACCTTATCTTTTAAAGATGATTTCTCTGATTCCTGCTCCGATGGTTTTGGTCTTTTGCTGATGCTGGATAACACATGCTCTTCTACATCTTTGTTATTAACAGATGAAAAAGTTTTCTGTTTCTCTGGTATATTAGAGATTTTAACAGTATTAATTATTACACTTTCACTTTGCTCATAAATACCTAAAGTTGATGCTTCAACATAAGTAACACATGGTTTACTGGTAGCTGATACTTCTACTCTCAAGTTGGGTTGAGCTAAATGTTCATCAACTTGGAAAGTATCAACTGATTTTTGACTATCTGCCCTAATCTCAACTCTTAATTCTGGCTCTATTTTAATGGGAGGGATTAATTGCGAATAATCAACTTGATTGTTTTCTGCTCCTATATTATCCTCATCGCTGTCCAGAATTGTTATAACATTGTCATCTTCATCATCAAAAAATAAGGAAGATTGAAGTTGGTCATCCTCGTTTTCGCACTCTATCTTAATGTTGGCTGCTTGTTCGAAATTTTGTGAATATGTAAATATACTGACATTATTATCGTGATCATTGTCTATTTCGACTACGTCAATCTGTGAAAAATGACTCCAGTCTGGTTCTTCTTTTACAGAAACTATATCATGATTCGCATCATTAAGTTGCTCTTGATTATTTACATGTTCATGATTAGAAGGTATACTAATATCCGTATTTGGAATATCATTGGTTAGTGATACACTTTCATACTCACTGATTTTTGTTGATTTAATTTCTATGTTTTTTGTACAAGTACCATTATTTAAGCATTCTACATTAATTTTACATTTTGCATCTTCAGAATCTGATAATTCAATGACATCAGGTATAACTTCTGAAATTTCTTGTTTGGTGCTCACAACATTACTTGTACAAAAATTTACGTCATTCGTTTTAGATTTAGGAATACTTTGACCTCCTTCTGTGTTCGAAGTACTCGTACATTCAATTATTTCTATACAGTCATCCTCATTGGTACAACTTATTTGTACACGATGATCAGAGCATTTCACAATTTTAGATGGTACGCTGTTTAGATCAGATTTACGTGCCTTTGATTGCTCCTTGAGAGACTGCCTGTCAGATTCTAAACAGTTGTTACTAGAACTACTAACAAATGGAATACCGTTGTCACCATGATTCAAGTTAAGTATCTAAAAATTTCACTAGATAAGTTTCATTAACATGAAAGTATTAAGGATAAATTGTTTAACAGATTTGTTACCTTTTTTTTCACTCTGAAAACATACATTGAATCGTCTAAGTTTTTTATTTCATTACAGCCAATACCAACGATATCATTGTCATTTAGTGGAATCGACTTTTTTTCCTCTATTTTTACACCATTAATATATACACCGTTGGAACTCTGTATGAGTAATTCATTATTACATGACATGCAACTTAAAACTTAATAAAGACCGTGCATAAATTCAGTAGAGTTGACATTACATGGTAGATAGTAAAAACTAGTATGGACAAAAAATGGCAACAAAAACACACATAGCTTTAGTAGACAGTGAAGTATAGATGACGGTTTGTAAAACAGCGCACGATTATAAATTATTTAAGTAAATTATTTGTATATAATGGTAAAGCTGCAATTATGACTGGAGAAAAACTTAAAAATAAAATCCTAATACGAACAATCACTTTTAATACGGGTAAATATATTGTCTTTAGCTATTTTTTTAGTTTGAGTATTTGCTATGAAAATCAAGAAATCCCAAGAAATCCCGAAGGACATCATACATACATCCGCTGAGGAGAGAAAAAAAGGATAACTACTGGGCCGCTGAGACACAGCAGCGATAACGGAAAGGGACGAGGAAATGAGTACACGACTATCAGAATAGCAGTAGCTATGTCGAGAGTAACTGCAAAAAGAAATACGCGATAGCAGCATCGACGATGGCCATAGCCAAAAGCGAGAACTTGCGCAGAGATGAGTAGAGATATTGCTAACGCCAATGCTACGATGAGAGACGACTTTTTGGCACTAATCGGGGCAACCCACATTTGCCAGCCATCCCGGAAGCACATTTTTCGAGAGTGTCAGACTCATATCAAACAGTGTGCGCCTACAAGAAGAAGAGTGGATTAGCGTAGAAATAAGCATTTAATCGCCCATTTTGGAGACACATGGAAGGGGTATAGCGAATATGCGTCTACGAAGAAAGAGGTGGAAATGTCGACTATAGCTACATAGCTGAGCGCACAACCAAAGTAAGCGATGACACAAGTTTTTTCTCTTTTGACTGTAACTGAGTATATGCTACATATATTTAACTGACTCTTGCTCTCGCTCTTGCTTTAGCGTTATCTATCAATCTTATTTAATTGAATAGTGGAACTAAATGCTCATTATATGCATCAATTATGTGCATAGAATTTTGATTTCAAAACATTTCTTTTTTGTTGTTCCCGTGCCGTAATACTTATTTTGAAATTCAGTATCATTTTGAAAAAATATTCAGCTTCTTTTCTAAGGGTGGCAGTTCAGCTACAACCACTAATTTATTATTTTTTCTCATTATAATTTTTATGAACTGTAGGACAAGCTCCAGAGGCTATCAATGAACATATGCAACTTGAAGATCTATCTCAACGAATGTTTCGATAGCTAAGATGGCTAAGGTTTATGCCGCTGCCTGAATTGTTTTGCCGTCTTAAAATGAGTCCTTACTGTCAGCAGATTTTTTTTTTTCAATGTGATTCATCGTTTTGATTTAATTTTTTTATTCATCTTTTATTTAAATTTATAAATAATGTTGCAAACACTTTTTTTCTACACGTCGAAATAAATATATTTTTAAAACTAATTTTATTGAATAATTTGGTAAGTTAATACTTCTTGTGGGCAAGGCGATTTCGTAATTCCATAATAATAAAATAATTTCTTAGAATATAAGTATAATTGTTACATTTTAAAACTCCCAAAAAATTATAATAATCCAATGCAAGAGAGAAAAAATCCGAAGGCACAAGAAAACTTAAACAAAACTCCCTAAACATTTATTTACCGTCTTTTGTTGTGAAAAATTTTTAGGTACAGCAGCTATACTTATTGTATTAATTAAATGTAAAATTTCAATTTTTATTGTAAAATGTTGATTCTAGAATAAAGTTTTAATTAGCCTATGTACGTATCAAAACTTAATGCCCTTGAAAATTATTAAACAGAAATCTGAACGGTCATGAAAAACAGATCTCATAGATCTAGATTGATTCTTTGGTTAGCACTTGAAGCTTTTTTCTTGTGGACTGTTATAAATAAGGGCTACTCAGCTAAAGTTCATAATTGGTCTAAATTAACAAGGCAAATCATCAGCGTCAGTCTACTGCCAATTACTGCATGTTAAAATTTTTATCAGTATAAACATTTGATAAACACAATAGAAAACATTTTTGTAAAAATTTAAAATTGTTTTAAATCCTCACCCAGGCATATAACTTAGTTTTAATTTCAGACTGCAAAAACAATAATAAAACAGCTTTTCGAGCAATAATTAAATAAAATCATTTGGCAAATTTCTAAGGCATAAGGATTTTTTTAAATATCTTATTAATTTGTTAATAAAAAAAGGAAACTTTAACTTACCAGGGTAATGCCGAAAATAAAGACCTTATTTTTAATTAAGGCATGAAGAGTGGTGTTTTTTGTTAGTAAGTATTGTAAACGATTTTAATGAATAACATGAGAGTGCGTTTATGATTATAATCCGAAGATTATGATTATTGTATAGTCAAATAAAAATATTATTGTGTCGAAACAGCTTAATCATTTCTAAAAAAAAAAAAAAAAAACACTATAAATTTGTGAAAATTATGAATGAGCTTGAAACTTTTATTTTCTTGAAATCTATACTGTCAGTTACAAGTGGTTGTAACCACAAACAAGAAATTATTAGAAATGTAAATATAAGCTAGAAAATATAATATATGTATGCAGACAAATATTGTTGTATGATTGGATGAATGTTCTACTTTGCTGGTAATTATTATATTTGATATTATTGTAATAAAGGTGAGTTTTCTTGTGCCTTTGGATTATTTCTCTCTCACATTGGATGTTTATATCTTGGGAGTTTTAAAATGTATATATTTATTTTGACGCATCGCAAAAAAGTGTTTGCAACATTATTTATAAATTTAAATACAAGAAATTAAACTAGAATGATAAATCACTTTGAAAAAAAAAAAAAATCTGCCGACAGTTAGGATTGATTCTAAGACGGCAAAACAATTCAGGCAGTGGCATAAACCTTAGCCATCTTAGCTATCAGAACATTCGTTGAGATAGATCTTCAAGTTGTATATGTTCACTGATAGCCTCTGGAGCTTGTCCTACAGTTCATAAAAATTATAATGAGAAAAAATCATAAATTAGTGGTTATAGCTGAACTGCCATCCTTAAAAAAGAAGCTGAATATTTTTTCAAAATGATACTGAATTTCAAAGTAAGTATTACCGCACGGGAACAATAAAAAAGAAATGTTTTGAAATCAAAAGTCTATGCATATACGAGCATTTGTGTGAGTGTGTGTAGGTTAGTGTGGAGCTAGGAGAAGCAGAAGCTCTTTGTGGTCCAGAATGAACGGGAAGCAGTGGACGTGCTCTTGTGGCTCGCGTGGTGCGAGCAGAGTCACTGCAGCGCAGTCCGTGTGACGACGTGAAACGTAGGGTAGTGTATAGAGTATATAGTATATAGTATATAGTATATAGTGTAGTATTCTTCTCCTTTGTAGGAGAATAAATCCAAGGTATACAAAGGAAAAAGGAGACGTATGAGAGCGAGAATCGTCAACACTGTGTCGGCACCCCATTTTATTGTCAAATGTACACTGAGAAAGATTTGTCGCCATCAGAGTACTACAGATAGTATAGTGCTAGTTTGGAAGTTTAGTGCGTCAGCGATACCAGTTAACATGAGAGCTGCACAAGACCTGTATATGCACTGCATTTGACTTATGGTTTATGTAGAAGTCGAACCACACTATAGGTAATACTACGATGCTACTTTGGGACACTATACTGTTTGGACTGGTGCGCGGGCTATTCGGACGGAGATCTGCTACTAAAGTACTCAAAAACAGCAGACTAATTGTGATTTGGTATAGCTGCTGTAGGGGGTGATACAACTGCAGCACCAAATCTTGCTCAGTGTAAAAGTTACGCATGGGGATAAAAAGGCACTTACTTTTAATTAAATGTTCTACAACTTTAACGCTGCACACTTCTTTTTTATTCTACTTCAGCTTGTAAGTATAGATATATCTACGAGAACAGTTTCTTATTGCCCTGCCCTGCACGCAAACAATTAGGCAATGGTTTTTTAAAATAGATTCAAGTCCTGGATCAAGTCTTCCGGTAATAAATTTTCTACAAAAATTTTCTAATAAAGATCTACAAAAGTGGCAAGATTACCTTTAAACTTTTTTTCAGTCATCAAAAAAATTGGTGCCTATAATATAAAATAATCTTTTATGCTCTTAATTTCAATGTGCATATAAGAAAATAGTAAGCTATGTCAAGAATATTGACCTCGAAGGAAATTGTACAATCCGAAACGATACGTAGATTTTAAAAATCCATCCAAAAAGTGTTGTGTTACGTACGATATGCTAGGCATATCATACTAACTTCCCCTGGTGACCACGAAGCTACCTTATCAAGAGGGTACCGACGGGAGGGGAACGAGGTAATATAAGGCCCGGCAAGCTTCAAAATCGAGAGAACGAAGGGAATACTCGGGCAGACAGAGAGAACGAAGGGAATACTCGGGCAGACAGAGAGGAGAACGAAGAGAACACTCGGAGAGATCGGGAAATTAATCGGGAACACACACGCATCTTTGCCTTATAAATAAGTATCTTGAATAAAAGTCTTCAAGGTTTCAAGGTTTTAATCGTTCTCGCGAAGCACCTCCTTACCTTTCGGTTTACCCACGTAACAGTTTTGGTGCTAGGTGTGGGGTTTGGTAAGAGTCAAAATTTTTTTTTGCACGCCGAGAAGCACACATAGTGCAGTGCCGCGAGAATACGATTAAAAATCGAGGAGCCAAGAAGCCGATCAAAAAAGGACAGGAGCAGTCATATTCTGCAAGCGACGGTGACATCAACCCGCAGGAAAACAGGACTAGGACACCAACTGCTGATAATCACAGGATCAAGGATCAAGGAGACAAGCGGCGAGCGCTGAAAAGAGATGATTTTCAAAATCTTATTTCTACTGGTGTGCATATCAACGAGAACGTAAGTCCATTTATAATAAAATTAATTTTATACCTTACTCCCCGGGAAAAAGAGGGAAGGCACTTATTAGGCGAAAATAAGGTCGTAGAAAATTTTTGTTTCTGGATTTATACTTATTATCACGTCCACTCCCCGTGTTTGGCGTTTTTTTTCTCACTCTTAGAACCCGAAGAGAAATCGAGCGAGACAACAGACTTAAACAAACAACAGATTAGGAAAATTTGGGCATATCAAACATAAAACAGAGGGAATTTATAAGTAGGCTTCCACAGATATAGGAAATATCCGAAAATAATAATATAATAATAATAACCGGCACCCATATACACCACTAATTTCATTATTATAATTCTTATTAACAAAACAGACGGCAGATATTCCCAAAATAATATTTCTTGCTAGTTATCACTAAACAAAGAAAGGACCAAAATTAAAGAGAGCTAGTAAAAGACGAACGCTGCTCTTGTATTTTCTTATCTCGCCTGTCACTACTCTTTCCACCCGATTATTGTTAAGCTGTGACACAGGTAATTAAATGCAGCCCCGTTGCTAGGAGAATAAATACACCTTATCAGAACCAAAAAGGAGGATACAACACATAAAAATACATATATAAAAGAGGAAAAAAAAAGAAAAAGAAAATAAAAGGAAAAAAAATGATTCATCTACGCGACACTATCCATGAGTCAGAGAGTGATAGCGAAGGCCCAAGTAATATTATGACGGCAGACTTGTACAGGCCAGAGCCCAATAGTAAACAAAAAAAGGAAAATATGACGGAACGAATGTTGGAATTGGAGCTGGAACCCGAGGGGTGCGAGAAACTAGACGCCCTGGACGAAGAAACAAAAGCGATAGTCATGAGTTTATTTTCAAAGATAAAAGGAAAACTAAAAAGAGCAGAGGAAGTGAACGTACCACATGAGTCAAACACTGAGACCAGCCGAAATTTGTCACCGACGATAAGGGATCAAAGGGACATATTGTGTGACACAAACGCAAACACAGGACGTATAAATAAAGAAATGGACCCTCTTTCTGGCGAACGAGTCTTCGGGCGAAGCTTAAGAGAAACTGAAGAAATACGTGGAACTCGAAAAAATAAAACAAATATGTTATCAACACAATGGAGCATGCCAGAGAAACAAGAGCGGCCGATTCACGTTACACCCCGTTACGAATATCAAGGCACAAGAAACTCCGGGACGAGAGACTTACATGCTCAACAGCTGTGGGACGGATTAAGAGATATGAACAAAGAACCTGGAAAAATAAAGGGATTCGTGTCTATGGCAGCAGAACCACCGTTGACTAATAATTACACATACTGGACCGATTTTAATGAACATAGGGATAGGGACAATATAGCACCAACCATGGGCCTATGTACAGAAAATATGCAAGCTACGGGTAATCATAACCATCCACGCAGACCGCAGAATTTACAACAAAACATTCTGCCCACGCTCAGCCACATGGCAAATAGCATCCCGTTCTTCGACGGCGACCCAATCAATCTGCCGCTATTCGAAAGAATGGTGAGAATGACTGCTCAAATGGTCGGTCCAGAATATGAATTATTTTTCCTTGGAACCATTGCAAGTAGACTAAAGGGAAAAGCAGCTGAGCATTTCGCGCCTAGATTGGCTTTATTCGGCACGGTCCAGGAATTTCTTCGGGAACTTTCAAACAGATATGGGAGTATAAATAATTCGGACACTTCAATGGCACGATTGAAGATAATCAGACAGCAAAATCGGGAATCGATAGAAGATTACGGCGGAAGGGTACAACGATTATATAACAGGCTCACGATGCTGCACGATTCGAATCCAAGCTTACTGCCGATTCAAAAGCAGGTCCTAAAGGAAGGCGTGGAGGCAGAAGCAGTCAAACAATTCACATATGGGTTGCACCCAACATACAGGTGCAAAATCACAAGCTTAAATCCGAGGACTCTCTGTGAAGCAATCATAGAGGCATTAAAAATAGAGAGTGACCTCAGTCTACGGCACGCATTACCAGTAAGTGCACTGCCTGCATACAATAAGGCAACAACCGAGCGAGGGCCACTAATAAGCACCGCCGAGAATACGATTGAATTGGATAGCGTAGAGATACCACTGTTAAGGCCGGAGTGTTTTAAAATACCTGCAAGATCGAGGCAAATAATTTATGCGCGAATAAGAAAAAGCAAAAATAATTCAGAAAATGGCTGGATACCCCTCCAAGAAATGAAGGAAGGGATATTGTTCGGGAACTTTATAGCGAGGAATGTTAATGGTAAAATAGTCGCAGAGTGCATTAATACAAGTAACGAAATAAAATACGTGCCTGTTCCGGAAGTAGAGCTGCTAGAATATGAGGAAATTTACCGGAAGCGCCCAGAGGACGTCGAAGGGGACGACATCGAAAGCTTGGAGGAAGCAATGATAAGATTGTTTGATAAAGAAAAAAGAGATGACAAGAAAAAAATTAAAATTTTTACAAAAAACGAAGGGGAGCTAGAGAAAAAAAAACGGGTGGACAAAATAATGCAACTTGTAGCCACAGCTGGTTGCAACAAGGAAGAAAAAGAACATGTAAGGAATCTAATTGAGCCCAATAAACAAGGAGAGCCCAACATACATGATTCATTAGAGGGAAGGTCCGATAAATTACGGGCTCTAGTGATGATTGGCATGAAAATGCAAGATGTAGAGGGAAGGCCGGGAATGAGTATTGACCTGTGGGAGCCTAACAAAAAGCGCATAAGGCCCCCACCTGGACCACCAACCCCAGCGGATCCTTAAAGCAACGGTGAGCTATTAACTAAAGAGAATACAACGACGATAGTTATAACAATATTAATAATATTAATAATAATGATAGTAACATTAATAATAATCATGACAGAAGAAATACTGAATATAAGAAAAATAAAGCTAGTATACCGACATAGTATATTGTATAGGAAGACAGGATAAACAGAAACATACGTGTATAATACATATATATAGCGGCAAGCGTTAGTTCTCATGAATTCGCGGCCCTCGGACGAGCCGCGAGTGAGCAACAAATCATACGAAAAGAAAATATGAAATAAGTGATTACTGCGCAACCGACAGATATTCTGACAATTAACTTACCCCCTTGTGGAGATAGACTATTGTAAAAATACGTACAAAAATTCAGTTTTCTAAAATTTTTGCGGCCCCCGTACGCAGCGCGAAAATATGACAAAAAGAGTGGGATTAATTAGGTTTACGATAAAAATTTTTTCGCGGCCTCAGATGCGCCGCAAACTAGATATTCACATACGTTACACTTAGATTTGCGAAAAAAAAAAAACCACAACTATAATGGATAGGTACGCAAGAACAAAGCATTAATAATATAAATAAATTGTAATTTGATGTAATGTGAATGAAAAAAAAGCAAAGCGAATAAGGAGCGCGTGTGGCACTCTCTAGTGAGTAGACGTACTTAATAGGAGTAGAATTAACTCACAGGCCAAATGTACAAATTACGCATGGTAAAGACAAATAAAAAGGAAAAAACAGACGTATAAGCTGACATATACTTGTAAATTAAAATAATTTTATTCTTGATTACCCGATTGACTTCATTATTGTAAAAAAAAAAAAAAAAAAAAAAAAAAAAAAAAAAATTTTAGCAATTATTGTTAGGTAGAGAGGAGCATGGAGGAATGATAAAAAATAAATAAAACAATTTTAGGAAAAATAAAACTATTTTTTGAAAAGGCCCACGAGCCCACGTCGAGTATGAGAAATTAAACCTCCTCTTCTTACTTCCTGCTATCGTTCTCCATTAGAAACAATCCCACTCCTACCATCATGATATACTGATAACCACAACACCTGAAACGCCACACATAATCATAACGGGATATAGAATTGACTACCATGTCTAAATTAACGAATAGCCCACTCGTCAAACTGTCCACTTCAAAGTTAGCATAATTTTGCAAAAAACTAAATGGACCAGTACTTAATCGTTCATGTAAGGAAGACTAAAAATAATGCACCCAGATCACCGCTCGACGTTCGAGAGGAATAATCGACCACACCCAGTGTGCGGCAGTGTTTCTGAGAACTTGGCCATCGAAAGACAACGTTACTAGGCCATCCTCATTCAAACAGGGTCGTCGATATTGGAGAGAAGGCATACGAATCTACAACCCGCATGCTTAACTAAAAAAAAATAAAAGACGCTTGCAATCACATAAGCTGTCACTTACACAACGACATTGCGCGGTAGTGTACGCAAGCTGCTCCTGCTTTTGCAAGAAAGAAAAAAATAAAATTGCATCCATAAGGACCACACAAGAAGATTCTACTGGCGCAAAAAGAAAAAAATCACGCTGTGACGCAAGTAGAGTTGAAGCTCAGCTTTGAGAACTCAGTCGCCACGCAAACATCTTAAAAAGCACACTTTTTCTAGACATTAGAAAGGAAAAATGAAAGCTTTGTTGTTGTAAAAAAAAAAAAAAAAAAAAAAAAAAAAAAAAAAAAAAAAAAAAAAAAAAAAAAAAAAAAGAACATCGAAAAAGCAGCGAACTAACTCAACAAATACGTTTACGGCGTCAAGAGTGGTTGTTGACAAAAAAAATACCCTTATAAATCCTTTTCTAAATCTGACCACATAAGAAAAGAGATTAGAGAAGTATGAGGGAAACATTATATAAAAAAATGTATGGGTGAAAAGTATTACAAATATGTACGATACGGGTCAAAACTTTACTGCCAGAAAATGATTTTTTTTTAATTCATACCTCCAAGCTTGTCTCGACAAAAAAAATATACTAGTGAAATGTAAGGCAACCAATCGTCAAACTATTTGATTCTACAGTGTTCTTGAATATGTTATATGACTCCTCAGGCAAAATGGAGCGCATTATATTATATCCGACTATTCACAAACTCAAAAAGCGACTTATATGCGCACGTAGAGCCGATGCGAAATAAAAGATAACGTAATGAAATATATTTACGATGGAGAATTTTATTAACTAGGAGAAAAATACCCACATTGATAAAGACACTAAAATAAATTACAATAATTGTACAAAAAAAGTAAAGAATGAGAATTAGAAGATGTACGTTTATTATTATATACTTTCTATGTGAGGAGAGAGCCACACTCGCAGCTCAACGCTAACCAAATAAAGGGGAAACATAAGAGAAAGGGTAAGGTACATACGGTAATACATTTAAATAAATACCTATCGATGAAGTATAAGTAGTGTTAGGACAAGTATTTACCACAGAAATTAGGGTTGGTAACTAATAGCTAACAGCTTTATATATTACAGGATTAATGAATTCGGCATGGGGCTTCTTTTTCTTATGTATAAGTGCCTTCTTCATCGGGGGGGGCCCTACTACTGATATGTTATAGAATGTTTACAGGAAAACAAAAGGTTCAAGAAGAAGCACGAGAATTGGCAGTAATTCAAACCACACCGACAGTAGAACTCAGAGCAGAAAGGTGACTGCGGTCGTCTAGACGGATACTAGAATTGTCGGTGACCAAAATTAGAATTCGTGAGCCTCGGGGATGAGCGCCGGGAGTCGCTCGACTATATCGGAGGGCGCAGTCCGAAGGATGAAACTATTAAACTAGGAAAGAATTTTTTTTCAAGTATGTAGTGTCGAAAAAATCACTGTAAGTCAAAAAAAAAAAAAAAAAAAAAAAAAAAAAAACTGGTAGTTGTAGCGATAATAATTATAATAATAATAATAATAATAATAATAATAATAGTAATGTTATAAGTATAATAACAACAAATACTATTTTAACAATGAAAAAATGAGAATGAGCGCCGGGAGTCGCTCGGCTATACCGAGGGGCACAGTCCGTAGGACAATAAAATTTTTTTTTCCTTCTAATGATAAGGCTGTACGGGATTATTATATTTTTTTTTTCTCTCTTTTTTAAAAAATAAGCGCAAGTGAAAGTATAAAAAAAAAAAAAAAGAAAAAAAACCACATTGTAAAACCACACTTAATGTAAAGTAGTCGTAAACAGAAGCCCGCTTCGCGGCAATTTCATATATAATTGTAATGTAAGGCAAAGCGCATACAAAAACAATATTGTTGTACACTCAGCACACGATGAGAGGAGACTGAATGATTGTGAGAGAAAAAAATATTAATGTAAAGGGAACAGTGGTTTTCTAAAAGAATGGAAGAATGAGTGTAGGATACTTAACTACATTAACAACACAAACAACAGAATACAATACAGCACACACACGCACACTCGCAACAAATCCACAGGCTCAGTACCGCCAACATCGGAAAGCCAGCGTCATCGAGAGCGACGACGTCGCGGCCTCGGACGTGTTACGTACGATATGCTAGGCATATCATACTAACTCCCCCTGGTGACCACGAAGCTACCTTATCAAGAGGGTACCGACGGGAGGGGAACGAGGTAATATAAGGCCCGGCAAGCTTCAAAATCGAGAGAACGAAGGGAATACTCGGGCAGACAGAGAGAACGAAGGGAATACTCGGGCAGACAGAGAGGAGAACAAAGAGAACACTCGGAGAGATCGGGAAATTAATCGGGAACACACACGCATCTTTGCCTTACAAATAAGTATCTTGATTAAAAGTCTTCAAGGTTCCAAGGTTTTGATCGTTCTCGCGAAGCACCTCCTTACCTTTCGGTTTACCCACGTCACAGTTTATTCCAACGCTTATCTTACATCACTTTTGGTAGATCACGATTACATCAAAAGTACTGGATGGTGCTTAAACGAATATTAAAACGATATAGTTTTTTACATTGCTGGTTCAATTGTTAAAAGCATAAAAAATAAGATTTATTGTCCAGTGTGTGTGTCGTGGCAGCTTGAAAAGCGGTCGTAACAAAATGTCCTTTGATTACCGTTACAAAAAGAAATTTCTTTTATTTTGAACAAAAAAAGTGGCTTAGTTTTCTCCAGTAAATATTTTATTTATGTATGCAAAATTGCAAAGAAATTAATTAGAAGAGAACGAAATTCATTTAAAAGTTATGTTACTGAGGTATTAATTTTATATGCTAGTCTTCTACTTCCTTTACAATTATTCGAGCGTATGGTTGAATTGATTGGAAAAAAAATTTTTAAATAGTCATAAATCAAAACTTATTACCCTAATTTTCAATAAACATTTTTACTCAAGATTACACCAAGAAAGCTACATGCTTGAAACAAAGTTATAAGAATTAGACGTTTCCTCGGTAAGTTGATATTATCCAAAAACCAATAATTTTTTTATTAATACATTTATGTAATTTATTGTACATGGCCTCGAAGACATAAAATATTCCAATGAAATACATAATATAGAGTCAATTAAATCTCTTTTATAATGTTATTGAAATAATATAAATAAAAAAACCGATGTCATCGAGAATGGAATAAAGAACCTCCAAGAGCCAAACGTAATTTTTGTTCAAGCTTCGGTTAGAAAAGGCTTCCCTGTTCTGCTGGTTCAGCTCTCTACTCTCTTACTACTAAGGACAGAAAAAGTACGAGTTTAAAAAGAGAGAATGTCCGAGTTTCTCTCCCAACAACCTCTATATTCACCTCAAGCTCTCCAATAAGTTGCACAGTATATTATATTTGTTTATGGATGTTGATTATACAAAACTTCAGAGATTTTAAGGTTATAATATTCAATACTATTAGGATAAAACTTCGTGGATTTCATAGTTGAAAGCCTGTAGCATGTACTTCTCTGGATTTTGAGGTTACAAGTCTTTTAAGGATATAAAATAGTAGGTTGTCAGACGAGCCTAAATCTGATTGATCGGGTATTTAAAAAAAAAGTTGTTAATTGATGCAAATGAGCATTAACAGCTTCTAAACGTGGCAGGATTACGGTGTGATTAAAACAATAATATTTACAACGCACTTGAAAAGCAACAACCACACGAGTTGAAATTCGTAAGATACACAATAAACATGTATAAACATCTCAACTATATATGTACATATATATATATGTATGGTACACATGTAACATCAAGTATTAAAACTATTGCTACTCCAAGCATGCTTAGCCATGCAGGTGGTGCTGCGACTGAACCACTGTATAACTCATGTAGCACGATCAGATATACTTCTTATACCGTACACTGAAAAATTTGTACGGCCGTATCGGCAGTACAACATTGCCGAAATGGCAGTGCT
Source organism: Copidosoma floridanum (assembly GCF_036245765.1). Taxonomy (NCBI): domain Eukaryota; kingdom Metazoa; phylum Arthropoda; class Insecta; order Hymenoptera; family Encyrtidae; genus Copidosoma; species Copidosoma floridanum. The sequence goes on along the minus strand of NW_028321887.1, from coordinate 545,908 downwards.
GGCCACAGCGATATGGGATGAGTGTTGCCTGTGGTTCGCCTTGAGTTGGCAGTCCCCTGGCTGCCGTATCCAGAAGTCAAGGAGGAAGGTGAAGTAATTAACTGCTTGTTAACATTAACAAGAAAAGTTTCATAAGGACTTGAATAAAAAGCTTCTCGAAGGAAGCTACAATATGTGTGCTCGCAATGGCGGTCGAGACTTCTCTATCCGTGCAGCGGCCTATCACGACGAGCAGAGACGCGGGAGAGAGAGGAGTGGAGGAAGGCTAAGGAGCCTACTCTTTTACCGACAGTTGAGCAGCAGGGTCGGATGTCTACATCACTCCCCCCCGAGACAGCACAAATAAAAGGAAAATGTACACGTTGTGGCCATTCATGCTGAATCTTTAATAAACTGATACAAGTAACAAAAATATAGAAATGGAATGCTGTCACTGAAATAATGAGTATATGACGTTATTAAAACAACGTATAGAAAAGTGTTTAAACGCAACTTAATAAAAACATTACTGTTTAAATCGCAATACAAGACGAACTGAATTTGTTTGTAGTTAGTTACAATTAACGTTAGATACAATTTGTCTTAACGGAACAATAAATATATTTATGTGTACATGAACAGAGATTTGTACATAAGATAGTTTTTTAATATAAGTTGGTGCTACAAGATCTTCAGGTACAAAGTGAGCTGGTTTAAGTTGCTCGGTGGTGACAACTTTGGGTGTGCCATCGATGTCGATCTTATAGTCGAGATCAGAGATTCGCTCAATTATCTAATAAGGACCAGAATAAGGGCGCTTAAGAGATTTGGCAGTTGGATTGCGATGAAAAACGTTAACAAAAATCTTTGAAGAAAAATGGGCCAACCCTGTGGCGATGTTCCACGGGCACCGGCTTGAGTTCTCTTATGTGCTCTCTGTAGTCTTCAATGAAGATCTGAGGGTCAGCCAAAAAATTATCTGGGATAAAAAACTCACCAGGCAGACGTAAAGTAGTGCTGTACAAGAACTTAGCAGGGCAGGCTCCTGTACCACTGTGAACTGCCGTGCATGGGCCGAGAAGAACCGTTGATGTGTTCGGGTTATTGTGACACCTGAGAGCAGCTTTAAAAGAGCGGTGCCAACGTTGAATGAGGCCATTGGCAGCTGGATGATAGGCTACAGTCCTTTTGCGCTGGCAACCGATAAAGGAAAGATAAGCGTTAAAGATGGCAAACTTCAACTGCGATCCCTGATCGGTGGTGACGAATCTCGGAGCCCCAAAACGAGCTACCCAAGTTTCTTGGAAGGCATGCAGGACCGTAGAGGCTTGGGTGTCATTAAGAGGGATGGCCTCTACCCATCAAGAGAAATGATCAATAGTAGTGAGAATACACAAAAATTCTTCACAGGTTTTTAGAGGACCAACTATATCCATATGAACATGACGAAACCTGTCGTCAGAGGCGACGAACTGACCGGGTTCGTTAACAACGTGACGAAAAATCTTTGATTGTTGACAATCAAGACACCCTTGGCACCATACTTTTATATTACGGTGCATGTTGGGCCATACGTATTTTTGCCGGATTAACCTGTCCGTGACTTTAGTCCCAGGATGCGAGACATTGTGAAAGGTATCGAAAATGCGCTTACGCAAAGTTTTAGGAATATATGGTCAAAGAATTTTACCGGTTAAATCACAAAAATAAGCAAAGATGGTCGTGACTTAACTCTGTGCTTTTGAGACTGAGCGAGCAGTTTAAAGATTCCAGAAGAGACTTTAGCTCATCGTCTTGCTGCTGATGCTGGATGAGCTCTGGCATCTCAATGTCTGTCGGAAGTCGAATTATATCAATACGTGACAGAGCGTCGGCTGCGACGTTGTCAGGGCCAGGAAGGTGCTCGATTCCTGTCGAAAATTAAGAAATAAAGCAGAACTGTTGGCGCTGTTACGAGGAGGCTTTGTCAGACTTCTGTGTGAAAGCGTAGGTTAAAGGCTTGTGATCGGTCATAATTTTAAAATTACGCCCCTCAACAAAATATTTAAAATACTTGATAGCAGTAAAATAAAAGATAGCAGTAAGCTCTTTATCGTAAGTACTGTAGTTGCACGGAGCCGAGGAGAACTTATAAGAAAAAAACGCTTGTGGCTTCCAGCTTCCGTCAAGCAATTGTTCAAGAGTTACCCCCATATCAAAATCAGAGGCATCAGTAAAGATATGCTTAGGAGCGGTTGCGAAAGGATGCACGAGCTGGCAATCATTGATGAGACTGTTCTTGGTGTCATCAAAGGCTTTGACGGATTCTTCCATTCAATCTATTAGCAGGCGGTCATTTTTTTTAGAGTCGTGCGTAAATGTGTAGAAAGGAGCCTGAACAGATGCGGCATTAGCGAGGCCACGCAGATAAAAATTGTCAAGGCCCAAAAACCTTCGGAGCTCAATGACCGTCTTAAGTCTGGGGAAATCAGCAATGGCCTGAACCTTCTCTTTGCACGGCCTTGAGCCATTCTTGTCGATGAGGTGGCCAAGAAAAACGATTTACGATTTGTGAAATTCGCATTTGGCTTAATTGAGGCAGAGGGCGAATTTTTTGAGACATTCAAAAACCGTCTTAAGATGATAATTGTGTTTCTCAGGAGAGGAAGAGAAGACTAGAATGTTGCTAAGATAGACGAAAATAAAGTCCAGATCACCTAAAATCTGATTGATATATCTTTGAAAAGACTGCGACGCGGTGCGAAGGCCAAAGGGCATAAAAACGCACTCAAACAGACCAAACAGGGTCTTAACTGCAGTCTTAATATCAGTGGGCGCGATAGAAATCTGATAATAGGCTCTATATAGGTCAAGTTTTGAAAAAAACTCTGTTACCCGACAAGAAAACAGAGTAATCGTGAAGATAGGGTATGGGGAACTTATCGAGAACCGTTCGAGAGTTGAGACGGTGATAGTCCCTGCGAATTCTCCAAGTGTTATCCTTCTTGCACACCATGTGAATTGGGCTAGCCCAGGAGCTATTGAAGTATCTGCAGGTACCACTTTTAACAAGCTGCTCGAATTCTTCTTTGACTATTTGGTACTTTTCTGGATCGAGACGACGAGTGCGTTCGGTTACCAGGGGACCGTAAGTTTCTATGTGGTGAAAAACGTCTTTAGCCGTAATATACTGAGCAGGTTTTTCACCTGTGACTTCAGGAAAGTCCGCAAGAATTTGAGAAATTTGAGAGCTAGAGGAATAAAAACTGACGGTAGGCAAGACGGGCATTCTGAAACAGCCAGTTGGATAAGAGTTTGAATAAGGGTCAATGAGCCTATGGCGTGAAACGTCGATAATTAATCCAAAGAAGTGCAGGAAGTCTGCCCCCAGTATGGGGCTAAGAACATCAGCACGCAGGAATTTTCAGGAAAAATTACGTTTCAAGCGCAAATTTAGCACCAGGTCTACTTCACCATAAGTGTGTATTAAGGAATAATTTGCTGCAAAAAGTTTTAAGTTAGTGGGTCTGTCTGAAGGATCAGTCTTGGGCAGCAAGAAGATTTCTGTTCCTGTGTCAACAAGGTAAGAAGACCAGACGAGACGTTGCAAATGTAAAAACATTTTGTCCTAAAGGGAACCTTGCTTGCCACTTCCACACGAGGGCAACCTTGTTTTCCGACGGCTTGGTCCACGAACAAGTGCCCTTGTACCGAAAGGCTTTGTCGCCATACTTTTGATGCATATAACAAAAGTCACCTTAAATTGAATTTGAATTAGAAGCCACTTGGTTGTTTCCAGTATTTCTGTTGCTTTAGTGGTTTTTTCGATTTCGCGACCTCGAACGATTACGGTTTAGAGACCTTACACCCATGAGACGATCAACATTTTGTTTAAAAGTGGATACACTGTCGGCAATTTTTTAGAAAAATTCAAAAGGTCTATAGTCCATGGAAGAGATTTGAGGCTTAGTCGCCGAATCGTGAGGTGAACGCGAGGGTAAAGGTGCCGCCTGATTTAAAAGCTTGACAGCCAAGACATGAACGTTTTCAGATGCAAGAGAGTCGCAGTATCTATCTGCTGCCTCTGCCAAGCTGGTGAGAGAAGCTATATTTGGATGGCGAGAGCTGCACGACAGCCGAGAAATAGTTGCTCCAGAAAAACGATCGTAAGGACCTCATCCCCGTACCCTGTCTCCAAGGCACGCATACGGTTTAAAATCATTGAAGGTTTGCCTTCAAGCAATACCTGATTGCGCAAGAGCTGGCAGAGGCGATGCTCGGAACAGCCGCCGAAAATAGATATCACGCGTTGTTTAATCTGCTCGTAAAGATCTGCCGGCAGCTGGGAAATGTTTGACAAATCTAAGATGCATAAGATGCAGATAAGATGCATCAGTTCAAAGTTCTCGGAGAGTAGTTGCTTTATTTCGTAGACTCGATGATGTATCAATCAATGCGTAGATGCGTTTTCTGACGCAATGATGAGATCACCTACGTACGCCAGCAGGAAGGTTCTTCCGCTCTCCTGAATGTCTGTGTACCCCCTTGAACGGACTCCCTTGAATCGACTTTTGTCGTCGGAAGCTTTCAGGTCTATAAAGCACCCAAGACGGTAAGGACAGGGTGACCCTCTTGTCGACTCTGCGATACCGGCTCGGCGATACCGTTCCATTGTGGCGTGTGCGGCGCGGTGAGTCGATTTTTTATCCCAGCCTCGCTGAGCACTTCTTTCATGCCACCCTTCAGAAACTCGCGTCCGTTGGATTGAATGGCTTTTATTTTCCGACCAGTTGGGTTCTCGGCTATGTTTTTGAACTCTAAACTTTTGGGTGGCTTCGCTCTTGCGCTTGATGAAATAGACGGTGCACCATCGGCTCTTGTCATCAATGAAGAACTTAGCTCCTCCCATTGACGAGGTCCACATGGGGCCGCACACATCAGTATGTACCAGCTTGAGAAGGTCGGTGGTAAAACTTTCGCTCTTTCCGAACGGAATGGTCGGCATTTTCCCGGCGATGCAGATGTCACGTGGGCCTGCATCTATGGGAGTGTACTTGAACCCAGTCATGCTCTCATTTTTCGACATGTATATCATGTCTTGGAAATTCAAGTGCCTAAGACGAGGGTGACACTCATGGCGTCGTATTGCGAAGGCAAGTGACTCTAGTTTTTGTTAGATATCCTTTGAGGTGATGCATCCACGGATTTATTTGAGCTCTGACGGACCAATAGACAGGATCAGATTGGCCTTGACTTAGCGTTCTTTTAATAATAACTTTTTATGCTCTGACTGGGCTGTGGTTAGAGCTGCTTTAGTGCCGCTTACACTTGGCTCGGCCTCTTCTCCGGATACGCACTGCCATGTATCACTTTTTGTTAGTAAGACCTCAGCCTGTATCCTCCACGTGTCGTAGTTATCTCGCGTGAGCACTTCGAGTTACGTCACATGCAATGTACCAACGTTCGCCATCTTGAAACTGGCCGGACAACGGTCGCGACTTGGGAGTATACTTTCGGCACATTTTGTTCTTTGTCCTATTGAACCTTTCCTCTAGGTTCGCATCTGACCTGGGCCCATAACCTATGAGCAAACCAAGAGAGGTGCAGGGAAGAAAAACAAAAAACTTAAATACTTGAGTTCATTTTAGGTCATTAAGTTACACACGAATATTTGAGATCGATCAACGCACTCGACTGAGGTGCCGGTCAGCACTTATGCTGCAGGCGCTCGCGAGAGAGACGTAATATATGTTTATGTATATTACAAGCGTGGTCGCGAATACATGCTTTAGATTACCGTAAAAAAATGCGCAAAAATAAGAAACACTAAAACGAATACAATGCGCTTAAAAACATTCTGATTATAAATATGTTAACAAAATATGTTCACAGTATTGAAATACGAAGGTATTTAAAACTTTTAAGGAATTATGGATCTATTATTTCAACACTTCAATCAAATAAATTAAAAGTTGGTATTTCATTGCGTTATTATGAAAAATATCCAAATATTAACTAATAAGTTGATATTGCAAAATTATTTTTATACTTGTTGATAAATTGGAAATTTGATGTGACTTTACGAGGTATACAAGCAATATTGATACACTTATTATTGTATATAAATTGACACATATATAAACGACGGCACTTTTATGTAAGAACTCTCAAAATCACCCATGACCTTTTCTATAGCAAATATACTTAAGATTGAAAATTAAAATTCACTTTTATTTTCTATTTCAAGAAATTCTTAAAAAATAAGTAAAAATAAGAAAACACGGATCGAACACGCAACCTTCTCTTTAATACATATAATACATCTATTAAAATCTAGCTTGAGGTGAAAATAGCTTAAACAATTAGGAACGAGAACTTATCCAAACCTACGGTCCGAGTGAATAGACGGTTCTTTGATAGCTCTAGTTGTAGAGCATGTGTCTAGTAAACAGGAGATTGTGTATTCGATCTATACCCGAGGAGTATATTTTTTTCATTTTAACTTTTTTCTTCAAAACTTCTTGAAATAGAAAATAAAAGTGAATTTTTATTTTTAATCTTCGGTATATTTGTTATTAAAAAGGACATAGGTAGTTTTAAGAGTGCTAACATGAAAGTGCTGCCATCTATATGTGTGCCGATTGATACGATAATAAGTGTATCAATATTGCTTGTGTACCTCGTAGAGTCACATTAAATTTTTCATTAATAAGTTATTGATGAATTTTTAATTTGTAGGAAAGTAGCTAATCAAGTATTTTAACCATTTTCAAATCTTACAGCATTTGTTCTAGAACAGAAAAAAAATTAATTTATACCAGATCGCGAAAAAGATATAGATCTAGGTTAAGAAAAAGAAAAAAAAAAAAAAAAAAAAAAAGTTTTCGTCAAGACGCGAAGAAAGGACATATTTTTAGCTGGCAAAGGGTAGTCTTCGTCTTGGCTCCCGAACAAGGCAAAGTCTTTGTCTAGACTTGAGAAAAGGGCATAATTTTTGTTTGGATTAAAAAAAGGCCATAGTTTTTGTCCAGACTATGAAAAAAGGGGGAAAGTCTACTTTCTGGCTCATAAAAAAGGCATAGGTTGCTTGTCTTTGCCTAGACTCGAAAAAAAAGGGCAGTCTTCGTCTGGACTAAAAAAAGGGGCATATTCTTTGCCTGGGGCTCCATCACGGCTTTCGATATCTCGCAAAAGTAAGTATTTTTTTCGATGTTTCTTAGACTGCGCATGCGCTCTACCATAATTTTACTTAAATTATCGAAAAGAATACTGACTTTTGCGAGATATCGAAAGCCGTGATAGAACCCCGGGGCCGTCGAAAGGGCAGTTTTTATCCAGGACCAAAAAAGGCATAGTCTTTGTCCGGATTGTCGACATGCACGTGCATGTGTCAATTCGTGTTGTTTGACCACAAATTCTGCTACCTACAGCGCTGCTTCTGAAGAGCCATCATGGCGTCACGATGTATATATAGATATACAAATACATATCTACCATTCTTGAACTGAGAATGTGTACAGATATAAAGATAAGTAAAGAAACGCAAACAAGCACAGAATTTCCAATGAATCGGACGAAAGTAAGTTTAATGAATGGCTCAATGACAGTTGTGCAAGTAGAAAAAGATTCAAGGAAAAGAAATGCTATGTTTACAGGCAATATAAAAAACACTCATTAATAGTTTAATGCTGAACTGAACACTAACTAAAATCTTAAGAATCGCAAGCAGACGGTAACAGCAGCCTCAACTTATGTACATGCAAACAACGAAGTGATAGTCATCATTAAGTCTTAAGGCGGTCGACACTACCTATGTATATATTTGAAACGCCATGATGGCTCTTTTACAGCAGCGCTGCAGGCGGCATCTTTATACCCATCAGGATTTTTACGTATTCGATATCCCTAATATCTACTATCCTTGTTCTTTTTTCCTCAATTATCCTCCTTGTTTCCCAAGTATGTGAGTCGTTCGTGCGGGCCTCTTGTTTCATAGACGACTCGGTCATTCTTCCCATTGGGTACTATTTGCAGGGCTCAACGATTGCCTGAATCACGCCTCAGCTGTCATCAAGTTTAATGAAAGAATCTTTTTTAATGAACCATCCATCTCGCTTTACGAACCCTTATTAAAACCGACAGAGACTTTACCTAATCAGCTGGCCACGTGCAGGCTTTCCTGCGTAAAGGAGGACTCTGGCAGTCTAGATATCAGTAGAAAAATATCCATTGTACCTTTTACAAATCAGTTAAGGAGGTTTGGGAGAAAAATTGAAAATGTAGAATCTTGCCAAAAAAATGTATGTTATATTTGAGCATATCAAGAATGCACATAAAATTTTTCATATTATTTACCAGGGAAGTTTTCGAGAAAAAAATTATTAAACTTTGTCAGTTTAACACGGTCTCTTATGAGAGAACAAGATTAGGTTGCCTTTTAATTAAAAGTTATGGTACATTATAATTGTGTTGGATTTAAAAAAAAAAAAAAAACGTTTTTATACATATCTTAGTAAAAAGAAATGTACGACAAAAACCAGTGCACAGTGGGTGCTTGGGTACCCAAGTATAAAGTTATACTTTTATGAAATTATGTGGCAAACAATATAATTTTGAGTATAAAAATACCATCAATGAAACAATATTGTGTACGAAGGTGGTGTAACTATCGTGGTAATGAGTATACCTACGTTGATTAGGTGTGATTTCAATTCATATTTAATGAGTTAACAATTATAAACAACATATTACAGCACAATACAATAAAAATAATATACAGGCTGACCAGCCCAAGACTGTGCACTTTCATCGAATCTTCCGGTGATTTAAGAACAATATTCTGCCTACGCTGATTACATCTGTAACGTCACGCTCACATCTATCGCGTACGATCCCACACTTATTTCTCGTCCATATTTACTACCCAAGATATAATTGTACATAGAAAATTAAGAAAAATCATCCTGTAGTATAGTTTTCTTCAATAGAGTACTATAACATGCCAGTGAATGTCCCTTCAGGACGTTTATCACACATAGGTTTTTTTGACAGATATTATTCAAACGTCAAACGTCAAACGTATATTGAAATAGCATAAAAAATATCTGCGAACATTGCAGCTCGTTTGACTTTACTGTTATTGTAACATGATGCATTTAAAAAAATCGATATTTAACACGTAACCATATAAAAAAATTACATCAAATGGCATTCGTATGATTTGTAGGAATCTCCTAATTTTTTGGGTGCAAAAGATTACTTTTAGAAAAATCTATCGAAGTTTCTAATAGACTCACAAGTTGAATTTTAAATAAATTTAGAAAGAGGGGATAAGGTGTGCGTGAAAGCATGTATATGAGTACATCCACATAAAAAAAGAATTGCTAGCTTTACTGTATACACATTAGCGTTCCTTTCACTTCTCTGAACTTTCCTCCACAAAGTAGGTGAAGAACGTCCTTCAGTCAAAAAATTACTTCAATCATGAATGAACAAATTTTAACAGAATGAAACACAATAAAAATCAATTATTGTATTTGTAGAGTATAAAAACAATTTTTTTTGCAATTTTTGAAAATTTAGAAAAAATGTCAAAGAATTGTATAAAAAATTATTTATTTATTCTAAAAGTAACAAATTTAATATGTAGTAATAAATATTTATTAATGAACTGGAAGGGTGCTCTGCTAAAATATACTAATTACCACGTTTTTTCTAATAATATTTAAAATAAAATTATTTTATTAAGTAAATTGTTTGTTCATTCAATTTATAACTAAACCAATTGAATTAATGTATATGAAATAAAAATTTCTATGAAATATAAGTTACAACTTTTTTTTTTTTAATTGGTTAAAAGAAAAAGAAATAAAATTCATAAAATTTTAAATGTGTGGCATGGTGATGTGATGTGACATCATGTGGTGTAGAGGAAACCGAAAGTACGTCACGAGGGGCAGGCCGAAGGGGGAGAATCAAGAAAAATTTACTTCCGTCACACTTTTTATATAAGTATAACTTCAAAAATCACGACTTACCAGGCATTTGTCAAAAATATAACCAATTACAGTCTTAAAGATTAAAGTTTGTAGAGTACAAGAGGAGGTGTGCGGTAAAGGGGGTACATCTGCGTGGCACGGGGGACTCCCTGTACCTCGCCTCTCTGAATGATACTCCCAAACCTCCTTAAGTGGTTTTTTGGCACCTTGGGTATCTTATCCCAACATAGTCCATTGGCCGGAGACAAAAAAAATACGATTGAATCTTATGTTTTCCATTAGAGAAAAAATTGGTCCCCTACAGAATTTTTCCAAGAATACGAGAAAAACAGTTTTGTTTAAATCAAAAGTCGACTTTATTTATTTATAAACAATTTATGAAAAAATGCCAACTTTTTATTTAGTTTTTTGCTTGTATCTCCTCTCTCTTTGCTCTTAACGAAATTGTTTGACCACTGATCACTTTGTCATCAAATTTCCTGTGACATAGAAACTTTTGCAAATCAATTCTTCATTGTTAATAACACGTTAACGATAGGAAAGGTCGGCTTCATGGTCGGTTTATCGATATTTCGCTGCGTTATAAACATTGCTTTTAATGTTAGTATTGATAAGAAATAAAAAAAATGATTTTTGTAAATTTTGACAATTTACAACCAAAAATTTTTTATTGCAACTGTCTTAGTCAATTTTGCATACTTTCTTTCCCAACAAAAGTCATTGCATTTGTTACAAAAAAACATGAATTCTGTCTAAAAAAATAAATGGGTTACATGATGAAGCCTGTTTATTCATCGTGTTATGGGTTGAAACTGATCAAGCACACAGATTTGAAAATGAGATTTTGAAAAATCAGTGAAAAGTCATTTAAATTTGTAAGTCGATAAAGATTAAAATATTACGTGTTACGACAAATATATAACAATTGTATTTTTCTTGAAAAATATTGAAAATAAATGTTTGATTTAATTTTGGAAATTGGCGCACGGAGCACGCAGGGGGCAGCCCCCTAGCTTATAAAAAAGAATGCTCTAGCTCACTCTGAAGCAGAGATACAAGAAATTGGCTTTTTAGCAATAACAGACTACACAATTTACCAATTAACACAATACGATTTACCATCATAAAATTTTTATTGCAACTTAAACAATTGAAAACATTGTTTTACGTGAATATACTGTTACAATCATAGCATATAACGTTGAACACATTTTATTAACAAATTAAATACAAGGTGACGATAGTAAGAAATACTTTTTTTCAAATTTTTGTGTATATTAAATTTTGGCTTTTTCTGATACATTAAAATTTTTTCCAGGGTTAAAGGAATTTCTGATAAATCGTCGTATATGCAGTCTACTTTATTAATTGAACTTTAACGTGCTCGATATTAGAGCAATTTTTTCTGAACAGTATTGACACATTTCTGTACAAGTTAAACTATTAGGGATTTTATTTAATCGTAATGAAAGATTTTCTCAGAAAATGTATAAAAAAAAAAATTTTTTTTTAAATTAAAAAAATGCCAACTCTGTTTATAAAAGGCTTATCGTGGTAAAATACGCGTTATAAGTTTGATGCGTCGAGATTCGAGCTGACTGTCCACCTTTCTTTTCCCGTAACGATGAACTTTCATCAGTGAATGTAGTCGCGCATGAGCAGTTCAGGTCTAGTCATCTGTTTGCAACATTTTCGTCAAATTTTTGGTAAAATGTACTACTTTACATCACTACATCTCATAAACTATAAAGCTAGGCCTTCTGAAATTTGGGATAGTGCTTCTTAATATAGTCAGCTTCGACATATTAGTAATGTTAATAAATTATGTGTGGTGATGAAATAAAAAGTGATGTGTAGTCTGTTATTGCAAAAAACGCCAATTTTTTTTATCTCGGCTTCAGAATGAACTAGAGGTTTCTTTTTTTTTTTTCAGTCAGCGTTTTTTTAAGACAAATGCAATGACGTTTGTTGGGAAAGAAAGTATGCAAAATTGACTGAGATATTTACAATTGTTTGAGTAGCAATAGAAATTTTTTGGCGGTAAATCGTCAAATTCGCAAAAATAAATTTCATCATTACTTACATTAAAAACAATAATTTTATCGCAGCGAAATGTCTATAAACCGACCGTTAAGTTTGTAATAACACTTTAAAGTTCCACTTTAAAAAAATTTATTAACAAAAAAACAACAATTATTCATTAGTATAAAAAAATTTTTACGCTCTTGCCTGCCTTTAACGTGTTATTAACCATAAAGAATGGATTTGCAAAAGTTTTCATTTTATAGTAAATTTGATGACAAAGAGATCGGTGGTCAAAAAAATTCTTTAAAAGCAATGGGAGAAGAGATATAAGCAAAAAACTAATGTTACGTACGATATCATAGCTATACGTACATGCGCCCCCTCTTTACGGGGCCTACTACAGATAATTGTAGTGGGAGAGAGCCGAGGCTTAAGCAGATAGGATACTGAAGGGAGGCTCTCTGGCTGGAACCGGCAAGGACGAAAGTCATACACACGCGACGCGCTCTTCTCTCGTTTTTGCATAAATAAAGACGTTGATACTAGTTCCTCAACTGTTTACTTCGTGCGCACCCCAAGACCATAGAATCTTACGCAACAGTTTTGGTGTCACAAGTGGGATGGTCATCACGATTAAATAAAAGTAAAATTTTTTTTTTCGGTTTTTGTTGACGGTAAAGTATCGACTCTCACGATTTTTGGGAAACATACAGTGTCGTGCCACGAAGTGAACAAGGAACTGCTACGAGAGGGATCAGCGAAACAAAGAGTGGCCAGATTAAGAAAAAAAGCAACTTCAAACCAAGGACCAAGGCGGAGGATACCCGGGACTACGATAGGAAATCGATCAAACAAGGATGTTAAGGGTTGCCATCGTTCTAGCCGGGAACATATGGTAAGTACTTACAAATTTATATACAAAATAACAAATAGATACAAATTTTTTTTTTGTTATGTTCGTTTTGCGTTTGATATCCTCCTCATAATATCAGTAGTGCGTCACTAGACTAATTTATCGGGTATCAGAAAGATTTCAGATCGTGAAGAAAATAAATCAGGTTGAAAGCGAGGAAATAATAAATAATAAATAATAATAAAATTAGACACACGATAAATGTTTAAGTAAAGCGGTTTTATCATCGTGAAATCATAGATATCTAAGAAAAATAGACTGCTCGTTCTTATGTACGGCGCTGAAGCACAAGTACAAGACACAACATCGAACGTGGGTATCTATCTCTCTCGAACATTCCCACCTTTGGCAATGTGCGAAAGAGACAGATACCCACGTTCGATGGTGCGTCTCCTTCTACTTGTGCGTCAGCACCCATACAAAGAACAAGCAGTCTATTTTTCTTACATGTCTATGCGTGAAATAGGAATGCAAAGAATCGTACAGTAATTCATTTATAAGTGTTTGAACGCTTTTATACAGGCAGAAAATAAGGGAAAACAAAAAAAAAGAATAATAATAAACGATCTACGTAATGAGTGTAAGGGAGGACAAAAGTCCCTCGTATCCGGAAAACGAGTCAGTCAGAAATACTGACCGTATTTTCAGAGCACAGCCGCAAAACTCGAATGGAGTGGGAAAAAATGGGCAAGAAACAGCGTATGCTAATGATAAAATTCTTTAAAAAAATGAAACCAGGGGTAATTAGGAAGAAAGACTACTTTTTGAGCTCGAAAACGACGTACACTTGAGGTGTCGTGATATTCGATTGATTCGTTTATTCTTTGTATGTATTTATATATTTATAAATCGGATAAAATATAAATAATGTGCCAAGACAACGAAATTCAACAAATATGCACTAACAGTATTATAAACGCTAATACGCAAGTAAAAGTGACTTGTTTTTCTTTATTATTTTCTTATTTCTGCATTATTTCGCAAAGTTCACGAGTAAGTTCTTTTTTCTTCCATACAAAATGAACTAAAATATTGCCAAGTGCTTTTTAATGCATTAATTATGTAACAATTCATTTTGGCTTAACTTGTATCCTGTATCGTCGGATACTAGTGCATCTGGAAATTTTTGTTTTGTTTTTTAAGATGCTGTAGTTTTTGTACATAAAATTGTCGTATATTCCTTAGTGCAAAAATTCAAGTTAATTGGATTGTGTTAACTATTGATGACTTGCTATTCGATGTTAAATTAGACGATGACATTGTTGAATGACAATGAATTATTTTTACAATGACTTTTGGAAAGTGAGTTCAAACTTTTCTAATTTTTTTGTATCTCAGAGAAAAATAAGTAGAAAAAGTAATAGTAACCATAAGTTTACTGATTTTAAAAGACAATGATGTTAATGAAACACTAAGCACACAATTTTCAATCATTTTTTAAAAAACAACTAATGCGCCCAAACCATTCACGACTGCTAGACGTATTTTTGAGGTTATCTACAAGAGTACAAATAATTTAACTATGCCATTCAGAAGCATTGCGATGATAATGATTCGTTACCCTGTTTTCATTAAATACTGACAAAATCACTCGTCATTAAAAATGTAGACGCGGGAAAAAATATTTTCGGTTATATATGTAGCGTGTCTTAAAATCGATATTGCAATCGTTTGAGTGTATTATAGAATAAAAAAAAAAAAAAAAAAAAAAAGTTATGACTTATGGTGTATGATTCAATATCTTATATGCTGAATATTATAATCTTGTTTATTAAAAAATTTTATTTTTATATAAGTTCATTACACAAATTTATTGGATTCTATTTTATTGATTGATCAGCTAATACATACTTGTACAATAAAATATTTTTTCCCACGATAAGATATTATTTCCCCGCGATGTTGATTTTATACATTTCTATTGGTGAAATATATTTGTCGATGACTATCGTGTATGCTGTTACGTTGCAAAAGTTGGGCAAAACACACAACGTCATGCATAATGGGGGCGGGTGCAGAATATTCAAACACCGTAAGAAACGATGCGGCAAATATGTCACCCTTAAAGAATGCAGATTATACAGCCGGAAATGGGATGAGCGAAATTTCGAGGGACGTAAACTTGCACTGAAGAGATAGGTTCGACAGTAAGGATACACAGGATACGCTTCAACATGCGTTCAGAAGAAGAGAAAAACAAGCGGCGCAGCAAACAGCACAGCAATGTGCGCCACAGTTTTCGGAGGGAAAACTAACACAAAATTGTAGGGAATTAGTACTTGGCCATAAAAACAATTGGGGCTTAACGTCAAGGACGTCGGAAGAAGTAAGAATGTATGGGAGGCAGCAAACGGGAATCCCAAGTTTTTCGGGCGCGAGGATGCATGATTCTGGACCCAGCTACGAACCTACAGGCCCAATAAATCAACGGGTGAGAGGCCAACCGACAGCACCGTCATCTGACTGGCCGTTTCGGGATAATAACATGAACAGGGAATACATTTTGCAAAAGCAGCAACATCAAGCGCAGCCACATCAAACTTATATAAGCCCCATCATGAGTCAACAGCGAGCGGAAAACACGTACCCTGTTAGCATGCACTATAGTGCGCTGTCCCATGTCAATAGCGCGGCGAGTGGCATCCCTATATTCAATGGAGATCCAATAAACTTTTTGCTTTTTGAACAGATGGTGAGGACAGCAAATCTAGCAGTCCCACGGCAGTACGAAAAATACTTCATAGGTATACTAGGCGGTAAACTTAGGGGGATGGCGGCAGATCAATTTCGCACCCGGTTATCACTGTTTAATACCGTAGACGCATTTTTACTCGCTCTATCACGGTGATTCGGGAGCATGGGAGGCATCGATACACAGCTAGCCCAACTTAAGTCATTGACTTAGCTGTACAGCGAGTCAGTTATTCAGTACTGCAGCCGGACGCAACAGCTGCATAATAGAATAATGATGACTGCCCACCCAACCACACATGTCAACCCACAGCTGTCTCAAATTCAGAAAACTGCCCTAAAGCAATCCGCAGATAGAGAGTCAGCGAAACAGTATATCTATGGGTTGAAAGCACCATACAGTTGGAACGTGGCCGGGGTAAAACCTATAACACTGGAGGAGGCCATTGAAGCGGCTATAGACATAGACAACGAGTTAAATCTACGTCAAATGGCACCCAATAATTTCAGCACATATGCAACACGGGAGAGTTTTTTTGGTAAGAGAAACCCAAGGATAGGCATAGTAATCAGCGATGCGCCGGAGGGAAAGAGTGATACGGACGAATGGGATGGCAACCGGGATGTTAAGTGGTGCTCATATTGTCAGGAGCATTGTCTGCACTCTACGAGCGGGTGCAAAAAGCTATGGAGAGACGCGAAAAATGGAAGAATAAAAGACCCCGATATGCCTGAAATAGAACCGTGCAAGAGACTAACAGAGATGGAGGACAAAAATGAAGGAAGACCTGCGTACGATGATCAAGCACCTAATGTGCAGTACAGTACTTCTGACCCTAGAAATTACCATAACAAAAATAATAACTGTTGTATAGTAGAAAGAATATCAAGCGCTGTATATGTATATAATTAGATGTAAGGGCATTTTGCCCTACGTGAGCCCCCTCTCTTTTGACTTTGCTACGCGTAAGTGCGTTCGTCTCGGCGCTAGTGTAGTAGCGCAGTCAGTCACTGCTTAGCGCCTCCCCAGGCTGCACGCGGCAGTAGCGGTCGTGCGATCCCGCATCACTCTTGTATATTCACTGTATTTATATTCAATAAACGGCTTTCCTGAGTAAATCCACACTCTTATTTAATAACAGGTTATGGGCCTTCCACTACCATAGGAAAGTGTTTTATTTTTTTTTTTTAAATCTTCGCCAGCCCAAGTGCAAAAGTGCAAAATAAATTTAAAAATGGAAAATGATTTAGTGAGAATTGCTAAATTAAAAAATATTGAAAATTGGGGGATGTGGAAATTTCAAGTAAGAGTGATGTTAATATCGCAAGAAGTGTTTGATGTTGTCACCGGTGTTGAAATGAAGCCTTAAACTCCTGGACAAGAAGCAACTGCAACTCAACAAACAGAGTTTGAAAAGAAACTCAAGGAGTTTACCAAGAAGGATGGGATTGCACAGAAACTCATCGTCACTTCAATTGACAGACAACCGATGACCCACATTTTGAGTTGCCAATCTGCAAAGGACATGTGGGATAAGCTCCATTCTATTTACGAGAATAAAAGTGAAACTAGTGTTCATTTATTGCAACAAAAGTGGCTCACTTTAATACGAGATCTAAGTGATGATATTGCCACGCACATTTAAAAAATACAAGACTTGTGCAATACGCTGAGATCCTTGAAAGAAGATATCTCGGACAATATGTTGATCACGAAAATTTTAATGACTTTGCCACCAAGTTATAATCATTTTAAATCAGCATGGGACTCGGCAGCATTGGATCAGAAAACCGTTGAAAATCTCACGTCAAAGTTGATTATGGAGGAAACAAGGATGGCAGTTCAAGAAAATCCCGAAAATAACGCATTCTACGCAGGCAACAAAAACAAGAAACACGCGAAGAAAAACGCCGAAGCGAATAAGAATTCCTCAAAAAGCGAACCGGGAGAAGATTCCAGAAAGAAGAAAGGCTGCTGGAACTGCGGCAAGCTTGGTCACAACAAGCGGGACTGCTGGGGTCTTCACGGAAAGCCAGCCCAACAGTCGGGTACTTCGAAGCAGCAGCACACCAACGACGAAGATAGAAACAACGGGGCATTTATAGGTACTGTGTTATTTTCGCGCGACGATACTAACCAAAACGAAGCGTGGCTTCTCGACTCAGAAGCGTCGGAGCATATGTCGAATAGGCGCGAGTGGTTTCACAACCTCGAAAATGCTCATGTGCGAATTTGCCTAGGCGACGGTCGTTGTGTTGATGCTGTTGGTAAAGGCCGCATTAATATTTTAGCGTTTAACGGAAAGACGTGGGAAAGAAAATGTCTTTCGAACGTTTTATATATTCCCAAAATAAAATTTAACCTTTTCTCGATGGGATCAGCTCTTGCAAGAAATATGGTTTTTGAATCTGATAATAAAAATTGCGCGTTCCGTAAAAATGGTGAGATTGTTTTGACGGGAAATAAATCTGACAAAGAGTCCATTTTTAAGTTAAATATTAAAATCGATAACTTGGAGCAATCCCTCGTGGCGGAGCAAAATGTAAACAAAAACAAAGGCTCGTTGCAGCTTTGGCACGAGCGCCTCGCGCACCAAAATTTTTCACACGTAAAAGGTTTCTTGGACCAAAACGGCATTAAGGTAGAAGAATCACCTTCTTTTTGCGATGCATGCGTGTTAGGAAAAATGCACAGGAGTCTTTTTTCAATAAGCGAAACTCGTACGACTAAAGTTGGTGAAATTATACATTCTGATCTTTGCGGGCCTATGGAAATAAAGTCAGTTGGCAATTCGCGATACTTTTTATTATTCAAAGATGACTTTTCAAGCTACGTTACCGTGTATTTTATAGAGCATAAAAGCGAAGTGAAGGATTGTTTTATAAATTTCATGCAACGATTTGAAATAGAAACAAATATGAAAATAAATATTTTTAGAACCGATAATGGCTTGGAATTTGTAAATAAAGAGCTTGATGATAGACTGTTTAAAAACGGAATCAAGCACCAGCGTTCAGTAGTATATACTCCCCAACAAAACAACAAGGCCGAGCGCGAAAATCGGACGCTTGTCGAAGCGTCGCGCACGATGTTGTTATCCAAGAATTTACCAAAACGCCTCACAGTGGTCCCAAACGCTGAAAAAATTATCAAAATTCGTGCTTCACACGAATTTTCAATCAATTTCATCAATTTTGGGCTTATTTTACTCCTAAGGCCATAACCTTCAAGAATCCGTTTCCCTCCGTCCTGTGACGACTTTGTATATGTATGATTTTTATGTATATATATAGCGAATTTCGATAGTCACATTACTGTGTATACATAAAAACGTTGTTAAAATCAACCAATTTGTACCAAACTTAGTGTACGGGGGTTTTTGGGGTCACTGATTACGAATCTGTAGTTGGATTTGCGAAATTCAAAATGGCGGATCCAAGATGGCCGACAAAGTTTTCAAAAATCAACCGATTCGCACCAAATTTGGTGTACGGGTGTTTTTGGGGTCGCTGATTACGAATCTGTAGTTAGATTTGCCAAATTCAAAATGGCGGATCCAAGATGGCCGACAAAATTTTCAAAAATCAACCGATTCGCACCAAATTTGGTGTACGGGTGTTTTTGGGGTCGCTGATCACGAATTCGCACACTGGGAGAAGGATTTATTAACTGTTAACATTTACGTATATTGGAAGAAAATTAGTTGGCATATTCATAACTACCATGATATATTTTTTATCTGAATAGCCAACTGTTACTTTACAAATTTTCAAACTGTAATGGTAAACAGACGGTATCTTAATATTTAATACACCAAAGTTGAGTTGCACCTGGATCACGCTACGTACGGTACGCGAGGCAGCAGAAAACTGGCTACAGTGATTCAGGAAGCCGAAAAAATTATCAAAATTCGCGCTTCCTGTGATTTTTCACTCAATCAATACGAATTTGGGCTTATTTTGTTCGTAAGATCATAGGTTACAAGGATCCGATTTCCTCCGAAGTGTCATCCATCATTATATATATGTAATCAAGGTATATATATAACAAATTATAACAATTCGCATTATTTATTGTAATAAAACAATGAAAAAGTATAAAAACGACCAAACACATGAGTTTCATTCTGTATATCGATGAAAACATCCCAAATTATGACTTAAGCGGGCTACATATACATATGTATGTAATAATGGACACACACACACTTACATACATATATGGGACGTTCTTTGTGAAACGGAACAAAGATCTGCCCAAAATTCTATAAGTCGTAAGAAATGTTTTATGGGCGCAAACTGTAGCTTAGTTAGAAGGCTTTCTTTTGCCGTCTGGCTTTTTTCCAAAATTAAAAATGGCGGACCAATATGGCAGCTGCAATTAGTCAAAATCACTCTAAGGTAGCTGTTTTACTTGATTTAAAATAATTTTGGACTTTCAAAAATCCAAATTAAGGCTTAATCATATGTATTTTTCATCGCTGATTACAAATTCATACTTATTTTTGATCGAGCACATCACTAATTCTTCCTAACCTCAATAAACTTCGAAAAAAAGTAGTTTTGCGTAGTTTTTCAACGTTTTGAACGTTAAAAAATTCTTAAAAAATGATTATCATGCGTATTTTTTATACCAAAACATGAATTAATACTCTTTGTTTGTCTACCTTATTGCTGAATTTTCCTAACCTCAAAAAACTTCGAAAAATGTCGTTTTGCGTAGTTTTTCAACGTTTTGAACGTTAAAAAATAATTATCATGTGTATTTCTTATACCAAAACATGAATCGACACTTTACTTTAGTCTAACATATCGCTGAATCTTCCTAACCTCAAAAATCTTCGAAATAAAGTAGTGTTGCGTAGTTTTTGATAGTATTATGCGTCAAAAAATTCTTTAAAAAATTAACCATCATGAATTTTTCATAGAATGATGAGAAACATTTATTACTTTTCATTGCGCTGATCACTGATATTTCCTAACCTCAAAAAACTTTAAAATAAAGCAATTATGCTTTGTCTTTGATTGTTTTAAAAGTAAAACAATTGGGATCTTGCATGAAAAATTCCATTTGGTCCGTCTTGTAGTGCTTTGAAAAATAATCGACACGTATTTTTTCTTTTTTCTTAAAAATAAAAATTGAAAAAGATATAGTACCTTGAAAGTTATGCTATTTTAATAGTTATAGAAAACGCCATATATACGTAACGTTGTAAAGCATACATTACACATATATATTCTACAATTAAGTACAAAAATAATGAACCCCAAAACATCAAAATCGGTTAAAAACTTTCCAAGATACAGCGTTTTGAAAAAAATAGCTAACGTTCACATAACCTCAAATAACGCAGAAACGGTTACATTAAATTTTCTCAAAATAAAATCTTGTCAACATAATATCAAAACGAAGTATTCCTGAAAGTTTCAAGAAAAAATTTTCATTTTTACTTAAGTTATCGTGAAAATACCAAAATGTATGTTTTTCATAGATCTAAAAGTCATAAAATTTGATTTTATTTTGCTATCGCTCCCCGACCATTTGACACAGATCAAAGTATATTATCTATTCTTATCAGCTTTGTATCTGATACGCTCTTAATGTAAGGGTTAATTGGGTATTGGGTTTTTATAATGGATCTCATATGTCACAGTTCGACTATCACTATACATGTGGAAAGTATATCTGATGGATCACATATGTTATTGTCACATTACTTTTTGCAAATGTTTTTTTTTTTCAATTTTTAATTAAAAACGTAGGTCTTTAGCATCATTCAGAGTGCACCACGAGGAGCTGCATGTCTACAATTTTAGGTTGCCCCTTCGATCCTCTGAATCCCCTTTCAGTCACTATACATATACCATGCATATGTATTCATTTGACACATTCAGGGTCGTTTGCGCCAAACGGGACTATCATATTCGTAATCAGCATCCCAAAAAACATAAATACACAAATTTTCAGCTCGATTGGTGCCTGACCGTGTTCGGAAGTACAGCCATTTTTTTTTTTTTTTTATTGAATGATATTCACACTATTCGTTTGTCAATAGGATCGCAACAAATACGGACATTTTCCAGAGGCTTATGATACACTCAGATCCGTTCTTTTCCATGTGTCGATCAAGTTCGAAAAAAAGCCATAAACATTTAACAGAAGAAATGCTTTCCTTGCTAAATTTTGAAAAGGTAACAGCAAATGAATCTTCAAGGGGAAAAGTGAATAATGATTTGTTGATTGGAAAAAAAAACATAGGGAATGTGTCAGACGATCGAAGCGATAATGATTTTAATTATGAAGGGAATAGTAATGATGATGATGATGATGATGATGATGATGATGATGATGATGATGATGATGATGATGATGATGATGATGATGATGATGATGATGATGATGATGATGATGATGATGATAATGATGTTTAGAACAAAAATAAGATGTAAATTAGATAAAATATTTATACAGTGGAATTTTTTATAAAAATACCAGAAATATAATTCATAATAAAAATGGTGTGAAAGCTTCAGATAAAAAATATATCATGGTAGTTATGAATATGCCAACTAATTTTCTTCCAATATTCGTAAATGTTAACAGTTAATAAATCCTTCTCCCAGTGTGCGAATTCGTGATCAGCGACCCCAAAAACACCCGTACACCAAATTTGGTGCGAATCGGTTGATTTTTGAAAATTTTGTCGGCCATCTTGGATCCGCCATTTTGAATTTGGCAAATCTAACTACAGATTCGTAATCAGCGACCCCAAAAACACCCGTACACCAAATTTGGTGCGAATCGGTTGATTTTTGAAAACTTTGTCGGCCATCTTGGATCCGCCATTTTGAATTTCGCAAATCCAACTACAGATTCGTAATCAGTGACCCCAAAAACCCCCGTACACTAAGTTTGGTACAAATTGGTTGATTTTAACAACGTTTTTATGTATACACAGTAATGTGACTATCGAAATTCGCTATATATATACATAAAAATCATACATATACAAAGTCGTCACAGGACGGAGGGAAACGGATTCTTGAAGGTTATGGCCTTAGGAGTAAAATAAGCCCAAAATTGATGAAATTGATTGAAAATTCGTGTGAAGCACGAATTTTGATAATTTTTTCAGCGTTTGGGACCACTGTGCGTCGGCTCGATACATAACAGTAGTCGATTTGAAACAGTGATTTTTTCACTTAGAAATTCACGAGGATGACGCACACAAAACAGTTACAATACATTTTTAAAAGCGATGTCACTCGCTTTGGCGGGTCTACAAGGGCATGAAATCGAAGTGCATTTGGATGACATCATGGTGTTTGCTCCGAACCTCGAAGAGCACGAGAGGCGTTTTATTAGACTTTTAAAGCGGCTTTTGGAAGCAACCTGAACAATTGAGCCGAAAAAATGCCAATTTTCAAAACCCGAGGCGAAATTACTGGGACACGTAGTAGGAAACGGACAAACAAAAACAGATCCAAAAAAATCAGAAGCATCGAAGAAATACCCGAGACCTACGAATGCAAAAAGAATCAAACAATTTCTTGGATTTGTCGGATATTACAGACGATTTATTCTGAATTATGCAAAAATTGCTCAGCCACTCTTAAAACTCTTGAGAAAAGGAATAGTGTTCAAATGAGAAGAGCAGCAGGAGCAAGCTTTTAGAACACTAGTTGACGCATTATGTAGTGAGCCGGTACTCATTGCACCTAATCTGGAGAAGCCCTTAATAGTTACAACGGACGCGTCAGACTACGCAATAGGGGCAATATTAACCCAAGGCGAACTGAGAAAGGTTGGCCGTGTGGATTTGCCTCACGATGCCTTCGAGGGAGCGAATCACACTACCCAACGCATGATAAGGAACTGTTGGCCATCGTGTTCGCAAAAGAACAGTTTCAGCCGTACTTATTCGGGCGCAAATTTACAGTAGTCACAGATCATGAGCCACTAAAACATTATCATACGTGAAAGAAGCCTGACATAAGATTTAATAGGCTCAAAGCGGAACTATGAGGCTACGAGTTTAACGTAGTAAATCGGCCAGGCATTTCAAACAAAGCACCTGATGCACTCTCTCGAAATGTAGTAATAGGAGAGGGAGAAATAAACACTGAGCGGCCACGCCATGAACTGTATCAGCTGGCGGACGAACAGGAGAAAAAAGGAATAGCCGATAGCGATGGACCATCCCTTTAGGTATCTCGAAAACCTGGCGTTTATGACGGAAACGGAAGCGGTACCCAATACGGAAGCGATAGATGCTATACATGAAAGAGGGTACATAAATCCGACGCGCATGAACAACGAGCAGAAAGTCGTAGGTGAAGCTAAAAGTACTAAAGAGAGAAAGTTAACGGTTATACACGTGTATGTAAAGGAGCATTTTGAAGAAGCGGCGCTCAAATCGAATATTAAGAAGTGTGTTAAAGCTCTTAGAGACGTAATAATTGCAACTAATATTAAGACAATTGGAATTATTAGAGATCTAGCGATTCTTAATCTTACTCAATGGGGGTACTTTGTCAATATTTTTGAGAAAGTATACAAAGACACTAGATAAGCTGCAGTGCTCTACACCAACACACCAATAATTCAACCGACGAGTCAAAGATTAAAAATAATTAAAAAGTACCACAAAGCAGCTATAGGTAGGCACAGAGGCATGAACAAGACATATAGTAGGATCGCAAAGGACTACAATTGGAAATATGCGCCCAGACATAAGGCAAGTTATTTTGGGATGCCCCTCATGTCAGACGAAAAAACTTGTAAGGATAAAAACAAAACAAGCCTTGTTCATTACGGACACACCAAGCAGACCTTTTGAAAAAATTTCAATGGACTACTTTGGGCCCATTAGTAAGCCATCGATAAATAACTATACACATATTTTGTCTATGCAGGACTGGCTAACAAAGTTTATTGTCCTTGTACCAGTGAAGAGAGCAATAGCTGAGGAGACCGTGAGGGCAATAACCGACAAATTTATAACATATTTCGGACCCACGGAGCATCTACTGTCTGACCGAGGGACCCATTTTATGAATAAAAGTATGGAAGAATTAGCAAAATTATTTAAAATAGACAAAATCGGTAGTACGGCATTTCACCCTCAAACAAATGGGGCCATCGAACGAATGCATCATACGCTCACCGAATACATAAAAGCTTACGTAGAGAAAAAAGATCAATGGAATGAACACTTACCATTGTGCATACACTCATATAATACTACGGACCATGAGAGTACAGGGTACTCACCACATGAGCTTATTTTTGGACAGAGAGCGAGAACACCTACTAGCTTTCATACATCATCTAGCGGCCAGACGTCGAACGAATATTTTAATGAGCTGGTAACAACACTGACGAAGATAAGAACCATCACCGCAATGAACCAAGTGCAAGCGAAATACCGCTTAAAGTATTATTAAGACCGCAAATTATATACGAGATACTACCTCGAGGGGGAAATGGTTTATGTGTTAAAGGAACCATCGAAAGGGAAATTCGGCGCCCAATATGAGGGATCGTACGAAATAACTGGCACTGATTATGCAAAAAAGAATTCCAAGCTTCAAAAAAAGGACGAGGTAAGAATATCCCACGTGGATAAAATAAAAAAAGCTTGCGTAGTAAAAATCCCGATAGAAAATGCGAATATAGAGAAAAATACGGAAGTAAAAAATTCAACAGCTAGTTTCGCTTAAATTTTCGCGGCCCCTGGATGCACCTCGAAAGAGCATCAGAACCCATGACTTTCTAAAGTCTCGGGTACACTGCTTTACTTAAAATTAAAATGGTGTATATTTATATAGTCTAGATGGTTATCGCAACAAATTTATAAATGTGAATAATAAAAAAAAAAAAAAAACTAGGCAAAGGAGTGATGCGTGTGGTTTTTTTTCAAAAATTGGTAAAAGATAAATTTTTTAAATATGGGTCATTCCATGTACTTGGTGAAATTTTCATATCTAGATATAAATTGCGTATGCGTAAATATTTGGGCAAATCCACTAAACTTTTGATTTTAAGGAATTTTTTTTTTTTTTTTTTTAAGCACATAATTGAGTCTTTGTACATATATTCATACACCTTTTTAGGTAGTAAATTTATTGATGTGCTTGATTTGGCATGAAGGCCGTCCAAATTGGAAGCCTAAAACTGAAATGCCTCTTTTTACTTTCCCAACATTTTCTGGCTTTGTTTTTTTGCTTAGAAGTAAAAAAAATTATCGATATAAAATAAACAGTATGATAAGTCCTAGATTTTTTATTCTTGATTTTTGTTAAATTAAATAAAACAAATAACATATTTTTAAATTAATTACACTAACCCTTTTAAATAATCTCAGCAAACTTTTGTACAATCCTAGTTTTCTTTTCAATACAATGACGAATTTGTAATACATTACGTAATAAAAAATAAAAAATATTATATTCTCTCTTTTTATAAATAACAATATCTAATGAACACAAATTTAAGACGTTAAACTTAGAATAAAATAATTTAACAAATAAAGTGATTATCGAAGTACACTTATGTATTACTTGTCCTTTAATTTTTAGAGCTTAATCTTAATTTACGAACTTTTGATTTGGCTTTGTCTTCTGGCTTATTTCTAATTTGCACTTTTGTACTCACAACTTGAAAACTAAAAGGATTTAATCCATAATGTTTACAAGGTGGATTTTTTATGCATTCAAAGCATGATAAATAGTTTAAAAATAAAGTATCCTCAAGTGTGCGTGTCCATACAACTTGGTGAATTTTCATGGAACTAGGTGCAACTTGTAGTTTTACATTTTCTAAAAGTTTGTCTATTTTTGACACGTAAATTTTTTATATTTAAAACATTTTTACTTTTATTTTGTTCCGTTCGACGACTTCAATCATATTACTTGCTGTCAAAACATCGTGACCAAAAGAAACTGCTCTGTCACAAACTGACTTCACAGTACCACCTGTCCCATCAGCACAACTTTTTCCGTGACCTGCTGTTGTGAAATTTTAGGATGCATGATCAAGTTTCAAAGTTTTGCAATAGTAAGAAAATAAAAAGAAATTGGTTTTATTTTTGTATTGGGTAGATAGACCATCACTTTGAAAATGAAGTAACTTAAAGTTTGGTACGAATGCTTTAATATGATCAAGAACAGATTGTAGATGAGCTTAAACAGCAGAAGCATCATGTCTTAAACATTCTGATACTGTGCACAAAGAAATGCATTGAATTTCAAAAGTTTCTGAGTCCTTACAAAAAAAGCTCCTGTATAAAGTGAAATTTGTTTCTTTGAAGCTCCAAAATGTACGCTTTGTATTTTTTCTGCATACTTTGAGTTATAATTTTCACTAAAATCTATAACTATTTGTACTTCATTCATATTTCGATGTATCTTGAGATGGTTCATAAATTTATATTGATGGCCCGTATTGTAGACGTGTTTTAAATATTCAGGTGTACGCGAGTTTAATTCTTTTATCATATCATTAACACCACACTCAATTTTTTGTTTTGATGTAATTTTAACGTGATACATTTTGCTTTTTGCACCCAACCGATCTACATAATTACTATTTCACTGATGATAAAATGTCATACAAAAATCATTAGAAAGTGCAACATACTTATTATGACAAATTAAACATTCTCGGTGCATACTTGATTTAGACATAGAGTCACAAGTTACAGAATCAGTAAAATATTTCGAGCTTGCCATAGATAATACATTTAATTGTGATAATTTTTGTAAAATTAAATCAAAATTAGCATGCGTTTTACATAGGCATGTTTCCCTCCTGGACATTTTCTGAGTAACTATCCAAAAAAGGGCCCAACATATAAAACAAAGAACGAGAAATTTTTAAGGATTTTTCAGCTTTAAATTTCAGGTACAAATTATATAAGGTATCTAGTAAGCATCTTTTACGTATCTCTATTTCATTTTTAGTAATAAAATCTTTTTTACTTGGCTCAGGAGCAGAATTTTCATTTTTTTCAAAAAATTTTTCCATTTCGTTTTTCATTTGTAATTTAATAAGCATTTTCTTATTATTACTTATATTTGAATTAAAGTATGATAAAATACTTTTTCTCTGTAAGTAATTGTTAACGAGCCCAGAAGGTTGTTTTATACAACGGTATTTTTTTATAATTTTTTCAGCAATAGCTTGCAACAATGACGATTCTTCTTTTTCGGTGTTTAATTTATTTTTATTTTCTAAAAGCTGACTGAAGTACTTCTCCACGTAATAATTTTTGCCTCATAGCTTGCTTTCCTTCTTTCATTATTTTATCAACTTTTTTTTTGATTGGCGATTTTTCGGTTCTTATTGCTCTGTAATATTTTTGTTTCCAATAATTAATAGTTTTTAACTGTAGTTTATTCGTTTGTTCTAGTTTTTTTACTTTTCGACGCAACGTTTGCTCCCTTCCTTTCCATTACTTATTACTTTTTCTACACGCAAAATTTTTACTTTTGAATAGAAACTTTCTGTTTTGACTTTATATTCTTGGCTCAATTTTTGTGGATTATTAGCGATACCGTCTTCTACATGTGTACTTGAGGAGGAGGGATTGTGACTCCCTCTGATCAAGAGCTGATTGTGTCTCATTTAACGTACTTAAGCTCTCAACAGCATCATTTTGACTGTTTATTCCACTGAGATTTTCGGATTTATTTTTTCTTGTTCTTCTACTAATATCATCGTAATGTTTTATAGACATATTTCCTAATCTTTGGAAACAACACCTAACCATATCAGTATCTTTATCACGCAGAGTTTTTGATGTGGAGTGTGTATTACTTACTTATACCTCACTACGTAAGCTTTTTGCTTTTTCGCGATCGATACGCTTTTGAAGAATTTTTCGCTCACGTTTTTCAGCCGAGATTTTTCTTTTCTCTTTAACTTTTTGTAGCTTACTCTTTGGTAATTGAATTTCAGGTGCCATCCTGCTTTCTACACAAGTACACTTAGTATCTTAAAATATTAATTATTTTCCTAATAAAATTACTTATCTTTTAGTTACTTACTGATTTTTAGTTTGAGGAAAAACGTTAAAACAATACAACTGCATTAAGAATAAAGCGAATACAAACCAGATTCAATTCATAGTTTGGCTTATATCATGTATACATAAATGTTTACAAACAGCATTGTAAATGTATATACAGATACTATGTCGATACAGTAGAATTTAAGTTAACCAACTGCTGTTCTTCTGCTTTGGCAGTACATTATTTTGAAATTGTTTTTCTAATTCCACTTTTCTGATTTTTACTCAAACATTGAATATCCTATGTGAAAAAAGAAATTAAGAAATAACAAGTATTGCTATTTATTCGCATAACGATGTACGAAAATAGAAGTGAGATGGTCAAAATACTTCTCAAACCCTTTGAATCTAATAAACATACAATAGGAATCCGTAGCTCCTAAACTGACAATTTGTTGCTCATAATATTACTTTTCTTAATGAATTAAAATTTTTTATTGTATAAATAGCGTGATGGCCCAATTTTTTTGTGATGAGGAATGATAGAACACAACGATCACATATAAGATTGACCTTTTTCAAATGTAATCTCAGACGTGCCATCAAAAAATGCACTATTTTGAAGGAATTCACGTTTTTTCATTCAAAGTTTAAAATGCGCTAATTTTTTTAACATACATAGCACATCATCGAGACAAGGCAAAAAATTTTCGTTTATTTTATTAGTAAATAATAAAAATTTTACTTTTGCAGTAACTTGAAGGCCGCACCGTAAAACTCTATAAGATGTAACTTTATTTTATTATTTTTCAAATGAGTATCATTTATAAAAGTAAGGAAATTTTTTTCCAGTAAAGGCACAGTATCCAGCTTCAAATATTTTTTGTAGAAAGGTCCAAACAAGTAAATAAAATTATTGCTGAGCTGATTTATTCTGGGGCATGAAAATAAAATTGTTAAGAGAATAAAATTTTTTTAAATTATCAACAGCAAAATTCGTGTTTTTCAATTTAAAAGTTTCTTCTACAGAAGGAACAGAGCAATTTATGGACTGAAAAATGTGAACTTTTATCGTTTTTCATATAAATAACAGTAAGAAATTTTCATTTAAGATATGAAGAAGCCTTCTTACGAAATATTTGGATAAGAACTTGAAATCACGAAAATTGAAGGTTTTGTGGATTTGCCCATATATATGTGTGGAAAAAAAAGGAAGCAAATGGAGACGAGTGGGGGATATAGGGGAAAAAAATAACGAGATGGATAAAGACGAATTTTCTTTTTTTTTTTTCCTTCTTCGTGTGGACTAATGGCAGCCACGACCCTTACAGCAACCACATGAGTGGCTCACCTTTCCTGTTTCACGTCGTCTCCTACGCCCATGACCTAAACCAACTTCCCTCGAAATTCCTACCGAAGTATCTCCCAGCTGTAACGTTTGTAAACGCTGAATACAGTTATCGTAGCCAAGAGAATGATCGGTAGTGACCAGCGTGGTGAGAACAAAGCCCCCACCGGTGAAACGTTGCACCTAAAAAAAAAATAATTAAAGGTGAAATAAGAAAAAAAGGAATGAAATCAGAAAAGACATTAAAAAATGAAATAAAATCAAAAAAAATATGGAAAAGGAAATAAAATAAAAATACAGAAAATAAAATTTGAAATAATGAAAAAAACGAAATGCATTAAAAAAAAGAATTAAAGAAAAAAAAATAATGAAATGAAATATGACAAAAAAATTGAATGAAATTAAAAAAGACATGAAAATATACAATGGAATGAAAAAAAAAAGAAATAAAAGAAGGAATGAAAAAAATGAAATTAAATATAAAAATGAAAATTAAAAAAAAGGAAATTTAAAAAAAAAATACAAATGAAAAGAAACAAACCAGGGGGTATAAATGGGTCATGGGACCCATGGTAAGAACGAAGTTCTTTAAACATGAGATGATTATAAAGACACACGATTTCTCAGATTACAAGGGGGTCGCCAGACACATAGGAAAAACGAAGCTCTATAAAAATAAGTACTGCATTCATGTACGTCATGCATAAATACAGTACTCACGAAGTTCAACTATCGTGAGTACTGAACTAATTTTCTTATTTTTTTTTTAATTCGTTTTTAAAAGTTTTTGTTTTAGTGAACTACGTGAATGCAGTATTTAATTTTATAGAGCTTTGTTTTTTCTATGGGTCTGGCGACCCCCTTGAAAGCTGAGAAATTGTGGGTCTTTATAATCATCTCACGTTTAAAGAACTTCGTTCTTACCGTGGGTCCCACGACTCATTTATACCCCTGGTTTGTTTCTTTTCATTTGTATCTTTTTTTTTATTTCCTTTTTTTTTTTTATTTTTTTTTTTTTTCGTTTTTCTATTTAATCTTTTTTATTTCACTTTTTTTCTTTCATTCTACTGTATATTTTTATGTCTTTTCGAATTTTATTTAATTTTTTTTCTTCAATTTTTTTTTTTAATGCATTTCATTTTTTTCATTATTATTAATTTTATTTCCTGTATTTTTATTTCATTTCTATTTCCATTTTTTTGTCATTTTATTTCATTTTTTAATGTCTTTTTTGATTTCATTCTCTTTTTTTATTTCAATTTTCAATTACTTTCCATATTATTTTCCATTTCATTTTTTTCATCATTTCATATTTATTTTTTTATTTTTTTTTCTTGGAATTTTTTTATTTTTGTTTTATACCTTTTTATTAATATTTTAAATTGTTTGTTATTGCATTTTGTTTAAATTTTTTTGAATTTAATTTCTGTACATAAAATTTTTTCGAATTATTTTTTTTCTTACTTATCTTCTTGCAATTATATAGCCAATCAATACAATTTTTGTTTGAATTTTTTATAATTATTTAATGACATTTTGCCATTATTTGTGTATCAAATTCAAAATAAGCGCCCTTAAAAACCATTAAAATGATATGTAACTTAAAATATACATATATAATAATCTTACATAATTTATTTATTATAGTTCGATAAATTACTATATTTATATAACTATGTGACATTGTAACATAATTTGCTTGTCGAATTCAAAATAAGTGCCCTTGAAAACCATTGATACGTTCTGCAACTCGATTGTATATGTTTATTTAAATAATTCATTTATTTATCAAATAATTTATTAATAACAGTAATTATTAGCATTATTTTAATACCAAAAAAACATCAGGTTTCAAAAAAATCGGTTGGTATTTTATGCATCAAATGCATAGAATACTAATATTTAATGCGTAATAACGCGCCTTATTCGATTTAATCTACATAACCATATTTGGATGATTGGTCGACGATCAAGGGGGTAGTGGGGAACCCCTTCCAAGGCGACGTCGGCAACTAGCACGAAGAAGGTACCATGGCAACCACAACCGACGGCCAGGGAATACGACGCACCCTCTACTAGGGTGTGGCAGTGTAGACGTAACACCCGTCCAGCGGAGAACAAGACGAGAGGCCCCTCTGCTTCCCGCGCAACTACAAGGAACGACAGCTCGGCAGGACATCGTACCTCACAGAGTCCAGTACCCCCTCAGTGGGGATATTGCAGCATGGGCAGCGGTGATGCGCCAGAAGGCCACTAAGGTAGAAGGAGAGGTGTCGGTACCGCGAAGAACGCGTAAAGGTCAACAATGAGCTTCAGGCCAAGCTGGAAAAAAAAAAAAAAAAAAAAAAAAAAAACACGAAGATCCACATATGCAGCAAAGGCAAACGGGATTTTACCGAACCATGTTGACTACAGAATATTAGCGCAAGGGCGGTCGGACTATTAAGGACGATGATACTATGCCCGGGAGGCCATCCCACACCCGGAACTTGGAAACACGCATACAATCGTGAGACCTACAACCCCATCAACAACACATACACGTGGAGAGGAAATGTTTGTATGTATACAGATATATATAAGTAAATAAGTGGAAATCGAGTGTCTCACTTACACTTCCGCAACCCGGCGTAACACACACCACTTCCTCTTGGAGGTAGGCCTCAATCAACAGCCCACACTGCCCACCACCGGAAACGGTAAAACCCATCGATCGCGAGCAATCTAGGGGAAGCCGGAAAAACGCAATAAGGCGGGCCAAAAATTAGTCAAAATCGGCCATACTCGCCAAGGAGTGCTTAAAGAGATCGAATGCGAAAGGAAGCGTCAAGTGAACTGATTTAGCGGAAAGGTCGAGAAAAAGCAAATCCATACACGCACACCTATGAAAGTCCTCCCCCACTTTACATGAGTCACTTTAGGAAAGGGAAATAACAGAGAATTAAGGAATACAAGATAACGTAGTATACCGTGTCGAAGTATAAAGGGTTGTTTTACAGAACAATACAATTTTTTGCCCTCCACATCTCCACGCTCGTCTTCACCGGGAATTAACCGAACGGATGAATGTGTGAAGCGTGGTATGACATGAATGGAAATGAAGTATACATAGGAACAAAGGTAATAATAATAATAATAATAATAATAATAATAATAATAATAAGAAGAAGAAGAAGAAGTATGAAAGATAACAAAATCGGAGCCACATAGGATAGAGCTCAACGAATGAAAATCATACATATATAGGCGTGTTAGTATGTAATATGCACATCAAAGCATAATAACCTTCTTTTGATACCCTTCTTTCTCTCCGTTATAAATTAGTAAGGTTAAGAAAATATTAAGTATGGTTAACAAATTATTAACGAACGGTTTAAATTACCTGGGTACATGATGTACCAATATAAAAAAAAAAAAAAAAAAAAAAAAAAAAAAAAAAAAAGTAAAAATGTGCATGAGAAAAATGTGAAAATCATAGGAAAACATCCATTATATGTTTGAGGTGGGAAGCCGCTCCGATAGGAAAGCAACCGGGAGAAATAGAGCTATTCGAGAAAAATCCGGGGATATTCGTGGAAAATCTGGGGCCAGCCCAATCAGTTGCGTGTACATGGAAAATCATATGGTATATAGATTGGGATCAAAGAATCGGAGAAACAGATGCATTTGTGAAAGCAAGCAGGGAGGTAGAATGGAAATGCAGAGTAACAATAAGTAAAGAAGACGACTGCAGAAGGCGCATAAGAATGGCTACTCACAAGACCATAAAAGCGCTGCAAGGTGTCGAAACAGCGTACAGAGCAGTAGTAGGGCAGGAAGTTCGCAGCCAAGTAGAAACAGGACAGGTACTCCAGGGGCAGATATCGGAATCTAACAAGGATAAGGTACACGAGTTGACAGAATAAAATTTAACAAGTACGACCTATATAACGAAATATCTCAAAGAACAAATAAGAGTCACGGCGTTCGGTGATCACGAACAAACACTGCAAATAATAAAGAAATACGAGGATAAAGCGGGAAAAGCAAAAAAAGAAGGGCTTGAAATAGTTTCAGATTGGTTAAGCGGATATGATTGAATGCCAGAGATAATTCAAGAATTCGAGCAGCTGGCCGATGAACTAGCAGCGAAATTTGAAACAGCAACGGATATAATTTATTTAGCAAGTCAAGGAAGCAGCCTTAAAAACGATATCGAAGGCAGAAATATTAATAAGTCAATTCAGGCCAGATCTGAGGGTTCCAGGAGATGAGGGCACAACGACAGAGTAAAGAGTAGGGAAAATAGCAGAAATAGCGACGGTAACACAGATGAAAGGAACGGAAGGAGACAAGTTGCTGAACCTAATAAAAATAGTAATAGAAAGAGACGGACTACAGGAGCTCAGTAGCCAAGAACACGGTCCCGAAGATAAATTAAAGATCTGTATTAAACTAGAGGACATAGTTCAAAGAGTATACGAAGTAGGTCAAACGGAAAAAAAATTTCTCAACTGGGAAGAGTACGCGTGGATGGCTGCAGAAATAGCTTTAGGCGTGGCAGCGGGGTCGTTCGGGTTCCTAAAATGGGGGGGGGCCCTTAATACTCAATTTGGCTAGAATGCTTACAGGTAGAAGAAACAGTCCGGAAGTGAAGGCGATAATGCTACAGACCATACAAAGACCAGTCGCGTCGCAAAACCAAGTACACGTAGCGGTCAGAGGTGCACCTTCGGCAGCTAACAATATGCAACGTCCTCGCGCATAAGAGGATGTAAAAAAAAAATTAATTAAATTATGTACACATACATAGATCTAAGTTAAATTCGTATATTATAATTTAGTTACCATATTTACGAACAAAAAACGCATTATGTAAAACTATCTAATAGGCTTGTAGCGCAGCCAATTGTAACAATAACACTAATAAAAACATTAAAATAATGATAGAACCAACAGTAGGAGAATAAGTAATATTATACAATACATTACAACATACTGTAATGTCATATTTTACAAATTTAACATCAATAACTTACAGTAGGATTAAATAATTAGTTAACAACTACTAGAAATAACTTTAAGATTATTACACTCTATGAATTTATAAATAAAAATTTTACAATACTGCACTATGTTATAAAGGGAGAAGAGCGTGAACAAAAACAATAAATGTTTACACAAAAAAAATAATTTAGCGAATTTGTGTAAAGGAGGAACAAGGACAGGGTTTTTTTTCTCTCCACCTTTTTACTCCTATGTTAGAAATCTCACATACAACACAAACAACATTACACGAACATTACTCAAAGACAAACATACAAATTAAAAAGGAAATCGCCATCGGACAATAGCGGCGCGGCCTCGGACGTGTTACCTACGATATCATAGCTACACGTAAGTGCGCCCCCTCTTTCTGGAGCCTATTACGAATGATTGTAGTGGGAGAGAGCGGAGGCTTAAGCAGATAGGATGCTGAAAGGAGGTTTTCTGGCTGGAACCGGCTAGGACGAAGGTCGTACACATGCGACGCGCTCTTCTTTCGTTCTTGCAAAAATAAAGACGTTGATACTAGTTCCTCGACTATTTACTTCGTGAGCACCCTAAATAGAATCCTACGCAACACTAAATGAAAAATTGGAATTTTTTCAAAAATTGCTTAATTAATTAATGAAGCCAACTTTTGATTGGGACAAAACTATTTTTCTCGTATTTTTGGGGGAATTCTATAAGTAAACGACCAATTTTTTCTTTACTGGACAACTTAAGATAGAAAAATCCTTCGGGCGATGGACTATGAAAGAAATCAGAGATTTTTAATCTTGCTAATTTTTGACAAGATTCGAACTCACGACCCCTCGAATTTCTCCGCTTAGGAGGCTAGCACGCTAACAACTAAGTCGTTGAAACTCTTAGAATTTATTAGTATTTTAAGTGTACATTAAATATTAATATTTCTAACTCTTGAAAATTTTCACAATACTTTTTTTTATACAAAGAGAATTGCTTCAGTTACAATTATTAAGGAGGTTCAATCCCTCGCTATAGTCCACGCGACGCTCTACAGTTTGGTATGTCGTCTGTCTTTCTCACTAACCTGTGTAAACAGAAGCTTTTGTAGTTTATACCACGCTTAATAATTAATTTCTTCTTTCAAAAGGACCCTCAAGATGTTCCATAAAATTCAATACGATTATTAGATATTTATTCATCATTAATAAAATTTTAATCTAAAGTTCATTATCAATAAGCGAGGTGAATGTAATAGAAGTGCTTAAAAAGACGACAGGCCTGTAAACTTACATGTAAAAATTACCTGAATATAAATATTAATAACTCGGCTTCTAGGAATCCTCATGCCTTCAAATTTTGACAGTACCATTTTCATGACCATTTATTTGTAGATAAATTTTCATCTTTTCTTATTGTTAATTCTGTAACCGATAGAACTCCCTTAAACAGAGACCGGAATTATACAACGATACTTTAAAGTGACTTTAATTATAATAGCTTTCTGAAAACACGATGATAATAGTTTGTCTTCTTCTTCTTACTCATAATTTGTTGAACAACGGCAAGTTACATTCACTAGAGCTTTTGTTACCAAATAAAACAACTCTTTGTGTGTATAACTAGGTTTGTTCACTTTTTGAAAACTGGCCCTAGCAGTAAGTCGCTTCAAAGCACCACCGACGCACTCACATGGTCGTCTATAATATATAATTGTCTAGGATATATAATTGAAACTAGAGTTTCGATGGTTAGCATGTTAGTCTCCTAGCCGGAAAAACTCAAAGGGTCGTGGGTTCAAATCCCATCGAAAATTACCGAGATTTTTTTCTCGGTCTTTTCCGATGGAATGACTACACGGGATGCCAAAAAATATTTCATCTGCTTTGTGAAACCAACAGACTATTTTTCTGGTGATGTCTGGACCTCCAGGGGCTTCCTTTTCGAAAGAAAGCCAACATCTGGATAGCTCATTGGGTAAAGCCACTATCGGTTTTTCAAAGGGTAGATACAGCGAGTTAGATAATTTACCTGATAATATCTTTTTATTAAACTTGATAATAGCTGGAGTGTACTTGAGACAATCGCTGCGCCCTATAAATATTACCTAGTAGGATGTATGACCGAGTCGTCTGAGGGGAACTTTGAAAGGGGACCACACGAAAGGCTCACACATTTGAAGAAAAAGAACGGTTATTACGGAAAAAAAAAACAAGGTAGGTGATAGTTAGAGATAATACGATAAGTAAAAACAATGGGTATACGTGGAATCTAAACATAAAATTAAAACTAACTACACCACAAGTCCTTAATGTTTCCAATCAAATATATTTCACTTCATTTTAGAAGATTAACGTTTACTCTGTATATAATCTTCTCTGCGAAAGTGACTGAAGCATACATAAATGTTTAATGTTATCTTCTTCACACTTCGGTGGGAACCACAATTCATTTAAGACGTAAATTGTCATGAATAGGAAGTGTATGCAAATACCTGTCCCTTTTGTAGTCAAACTGAGGTACAGAAAATAAGCAATTTGTTTTTTTTGTCTTTCGGAGTGATGTTTTGCTTGATTATTCATGAGGGGCTTACGTAAATATTGTTATCACAACTTCAAAGCTGATTAGATTACCACTTGACGGCAATGATGCTGGGTGTACATTAGTGATCCTGTAAATCATCAGAATATGTTTCACCATAGAGATTTAAAAAATAAGGCATACTAGAGGGGTGTTCATTTGCATAGTGTCTCTAGTAACTGCCAAGAAAGTTAAAGATCACGTAATTTTATTAGAAAAAATTGGCTGTTGGATATCCGAAAAGTATCCTAGTAAATAAGTCAAGTGATCTCCGACTTACTGGGCAGAGTTACTAGAGACACAAAAAAATCGACTCTATACACACATACATATATCGAGTCCTTCCTCTTCGTATGTAGCATCTATATATTCTTGTCTGCTTTATGATATAACAGTACAAGGATGTGCTGAATAGACGCACTTTGTTTTATCAGAATCAAATCAGAGAATATAGAAACACGTTTATGTATAGAATGTCGGAGTAGGCCTAGACTTCTTGTTTTTACTTTGAACGTTAGTACTATACCTATGAGAGAAATGACGTTAAGATCGTAAGTTTGTAAGGTATTTCACCACCGATAGGTAGGAAGAGTGAGAGTAGTTTTTCTTACGAGACAGACTATGCTCGGACGTCAGTCCCTCTGCGCCTGCTCTGCTATGCAGTCGTTGTACTTAAGCAGCACCTTAATAAAGACTAATTGACCTTATACTAAAGTCTCTCGTTACTTTCCAGTATCAAGATCTTTATCTCCAAGGACGATTCCTCATGAGTTTACTTGATAGCAGTCACCCTAACACCATCTCCCTGATTGGTGCAGTACTAACGTTAAAAGTAAAAACAAGTCTAGGCTAGGCCTAGCCTGACCTATACATTAAGGGAACGGACGTGTTTCTGTATTCTCTGATCAAACAATCAGATTTGAGGCCAAATAAACGCCATGTTGGTAAATGCGTTTTGCAACAAAATTCAAAGTGTAAGTCATAACACATTCATTCTTTGTCCCTTTAAATTACTAAAACATGTTTGTGTGCAGCGCAAAAGGTTGTACATATGTATAATAGTGACAGTACCAGAAAGTTTGTACTGCTTCCACTTTCACGTTATTATACGACAGCTTTGAAATGGATAAAAGCTTGTGAGAAGGATGTTAACCTTAAAAACGGTTTGTTTACTAATGTATAATGTATAATTAGGAAGGAAATTTTTATAATACAGAAAAAAAAATGACTTTAATGTAAATAAAATAATAGCTAGGATATGTTGACTGCACTTTGAGAAAAGTTGCTTTAAAGACAAATAAGTGTATTTGCTTGGCTGCGAAAATTACTGGCTCAAAAAACTCAAAAGGAAAAAATTGTGTTTTAAGAAAATGTGCACAAGGAATCTCTACACGGACACTTTCTGATTTGAGAATTAAAAAAATAAAGATTATTGACAAAAAAGTAGTATATATGCCTAAGCAAAATTCTTTAGATATAGCAAAGTATTACAATTTTTTGAATGATGTACGTCAATGCAGAGGATTGAGTACGTAATATTATTTACAAACTCTAGTTATTCCATAAATATTAATAAAAAAATTTTGAAATATTTGTCTCTACGTTCATGTACATTTATTTGTTTCCATTTTAACATGAAATAATAAATTCCGTTCATTTTCTTGAATCAACTCTTTTATGAATTTAGCGATTGAAGAATTTCATGGAACAATACATTTTTGTAAAAAGCCTGGAATTTTTTAAAAAGTTTTTGAATCAAACTATTTAGTCCATTCCTCAGAAATATACTATTCCAAAGGAAACACTTATTCTAATCAAAACTTATACAAGATTCAGCTGGCAAACGAATCCTCACTAAATATCAAAAGTAACTCCAAATTGTTAAAAGAAAGTTAAGTTAATACTACGTCTAGCATATAAGGCAACATAACCATACTCAATTTATACGTTAATAACCATAATTAATTCCACAGCGTAATTAAATTTACTTTCTATATGATGGTTTAATAAATTAGTTTATTTTATAAAAATAATTTCTTTTACCATCCCTTGAATTTTCTTACTTTCAACTAATTTTTAGTAACTCTCAACCTAGAAATATTTATTAACTAATGTTGTACATGCTTAAATATCGCGCCTAAATCCACTAAGATGGCTCTTACTTAGCCTTAAAATCTTATTGGTTGCTGTCTAAGTACACCCTTGTAATTTTACATGTGAGTATGATAAAATTAGGAAAAAAGCATGGTTATTTTTGAAAAATTGCTTCTGTCGCGAAAAATTCTGGGTGGTAGTTAAGCGCTTTCAGAATAAAATCGAAATAGTTTTAGACTCAAAATTGTATCAGCTAACGGCCCAAAAAAATGTTAATAGTGGCCAAAAATAGTTTTTCGCGTCTAGAGAAAAACTGGAGAGTCGTACGAAAAAGTTATATTGGTGGTAGAAAAGATGCGCAATTTCAAGACGAAGAAAATTAGCTTCGGTGGGATAAAATCGTTCCAGCCATTTTTTTGCAATATGCAAAAAAGGGCTACCTAGGACCATTCTATTAAAAATCTATGATTCGCGTTCCTTTAAATATTACGACTTGAAAATTGAATACAAGGTATGTCTTGTGTCCCTTAACATCCACACCAAATTTCAAGACGATCGATTATAAACTTTTGCAAACCGCTGCACGAAGCAAAAAATGATCCCTCCGCAAAAAAGGTGAACGTGGCTGGTTTTTTAACATATTGCCATTTTTCAAACGGCATTGTACTTGTAAAGAGTAACTCTTCAACCTACCAAAACGTCGTTGCGTTCGGCATTTCAGAAGTACACAAAAAATCGATGTAACAAAACAGCTATTTTCTGTAGATGCGGTGGTGCTGTCTACCATCTACAATACATAGTCAACTAAAGCTACTGAAGCCTTATGCACTGCCCTCAAAAAATAAAACGTAAATTATGAAATGAAATACCCTGCATGAAATTGTTAACTCACCCCTAAATCAGAGACATAGAGAGTAGTGGGAAATCGAGAAAAAGTGCAGTGCTTCCTTGATACCAGAAGACTGAGACAAATAATGTCATTGTCTTTCATTCGTCCACATGAAAACTGTAACAATAATTTGCATTACTAAGATAAAAAACAAAATTCTATCACATAATGTTGTCAAGTAGAAAATTAGCTAACACTTTAATGCATGAAGAGAATTCAATAAAACGAAAAATAAAAAGCAGTAGAAAATAAAAAATAAACAATTCTCTTAACTCAAGCATTATTAATTTAGAAGATTTCTCCATAATTAAAGTCCAGAAGAAAAATCAACCATATTGGACCTAGTAACAACCTCACAAAATCGGCAAAAACAAAGGGCTCGGAAAGT
This sequence comes from Copidosoma floridanum, assembly GCF_036245765.1. Lineage (NCBI taxonomy): Eukaryota > Metazoa > Arthropoda > Insecta > Hymenoptera > Encyrtidae > Copidosoma > Copidosoma floridanum. The sequence goes on along the minus strand of NW_028321887.1, from coordinate 505,022 downwards.
ATTGTAAGGACTGATAGCTTAAGTGTTCAAATTGTCTACACTTACAATTTCTTTATTCACAACGATAATGTCTTTCTTGGGACCAATGCGCTCCAGGACAATTTCCATCTTTTTTCCTGTGTCGGATAATTAACGTCCACAGAACAAAACAAAACTTGTTCAGTACTATGTGCTTAACCCGGTTGTGGCGGTTATTTATAATCGAAGTTAACTGTGAGTTCACTCCTTTTAGTGAGGCATTAAGATCAGTGATCAGTTTTCATTCGAGCAAAACATTTACCAAAACTTAAAACCGTGGTCATATAATACATTTAGACTGCTGCTTTTTTCTACGTTACGGCATGCATCATAGATATATAAGGAAAATAGACTGCTTGTTCTTATGTACGGCGCTGAAGCACAAGTAGAAGACAAAATCGATCGTGGGTATCTATCTCTCTCGCACATTCCCACCTTCGGCAATGTGCGAGAGAGACATATTCACTTTTGGTGTTGTGTCTCCTTCTACTTGTTCTTCAGCGCCGTACACAAGAACGAGCAGTCTATCTCTTACATGTCTATGGTTTAAATAGTTTAAATGCAGAAGTGCAAAAAAGAAAAAGAATGATCCTCATAGAGATATAAGGATAGAGTGCGCTAATTATACTAATGTACGTAAGGGGGAGCGATACGGTAAAAGAAAGAGATGGTCGCCGAGTGTCCTCTCCATCTCTTTCTAGCTGAGCGCTGTGATTGGCTAAATGGCTGCTGCTCAAGGGGGTATTCGGGCCATCAGCGGCAGTTACTGACATAGGTTATTGTGGCCTCTTGAGCATCAGCCAATCACAGCGCTCGAGTAGAAAGAGACAGAGAGGACACTCGGCAACCATCTCTTTCTTTTACCGTATCGCTGTATTCAGCATAGAGAAACAAGGATAGAGTGCGCTAGAACCCAATAACCCAAGAACCCAATAACCCTTATGTCTTATAAGAGTTTATAAGTTTATAAGTTATATCTCTATGGTATTCAGCCTCTAGCCTCTAGCCTCTAGCGCACTCTATCCTTATATCTCTATGATGATCCTTCATCTCTCTCGTACCCGTACATTCAAATGGATTGCAAATTGCTATTGACGTTACATCTTAACGCAGCCTAATAGAGTAATCTCTATGATGGCATGAGACTTCACAGTGTAAGATACACAGGATACGGGCAGGTGATGCCCATTGGTCCCATCCCATGTAGGCATGATTTTTGTGAAGTATTTGCATAAAGATATTACTAAGGGCTCGGGCACATGGAACCGCGTAAAGCGTAAAGCGTATCGCGTAAAAGTAAGGAAGGTTAGGTATACGCCACTTTGTGGTCACATAGGAAAGGCGTAGAAGCCTCGCGTATCGCGTAAGTGTGTGAAGTAGAGAAGAGTTAACCAATCTGCTGTCTTGTTAACAAAAAAAGCTTTCGAAGCTCTCAATAACGCAAGTGAATCCTCACCTACAAACATGTCCAAAAAAAAGTTTTCAAGTGTATACTTCTTTTTTTCTTTTTATTTAAGAGCCGTTCATACATTTCATACAGCTTAAATCGTTACACTTCTCACTTTTTCTTTGCGATATTGGGTCATTGCATAGGTCGAATGGACTTTCCACAATTTTCCCAAAGTTCTTACGATTTATTTTTCATCCATGTCAGAAATTCGATTAATTATACAATTGATGCTGTAATTGTTGTTGTTGACATTAGCTGCTGACTGTATTTACAGGTTGCGTACTTTATTTACACTTTACGCGAAAAAATTTGTCATCGCGTACATGGGTACAACAATGAGGGATATTCTGCCATGTGGCGGCGCTCGTGAGGGCATGGGGGTAAAAAGCGCCAAAGTCAAACTAAATTAAATTTCTAAATTTTTACATATAAGAGACAGATACAGAGTATGAAAAAAGACTGCAATATACAAAAATAATTTTAAAAAAATAGTTATAATCGTTCTATTCACATATATAGCAAGAGTTGGCACATGTAAATATAACCTGCTTTTTTTATGTGAAATCACATTGGTTCGTATGGTTTTTTTTTTTTTTTTTTTTTTTTTGAGTGGTGAGCCTAGGTGTTCTTTAGCTTGGTAAAATGTCTGTAATATTTCTGTACATGTTTCCTTTGTTTTTATACTTTTATTTATCAAAAAGTCTTTGATAGCTTCAAAAACCACAAATACATGTTTGCAATGAGCTGTTGGTCCCTTACCAGCAGCACACTCACACTGAGTATCAGAAATAATATTTAGAGGTGTAATTTTAATATTTACATTGTAAACAATAGCTTTTCTAAACTCAGAAGCAATTCGTGCCAGCAAAAATGTTTCATTCTCTTGATTTACAGCGCTTCTGAGACACAGCAAGTAATTATCATTATACATTTTTTCTCGTTTTTCGTTATGAATCTTAACTTGTATTGAATAGAAATATTCTACATAAAAGTTATTTGGTAGTGATAAAGGATGCGACGCATTCAAGTCTCTGTAGTTTTTAGGATCAGGGGTAATTAATGTATATTCTTCTTCAATTTCAGGTGTAGCCTTAATACATATTTTGTCGTAATCAATGAGCCTATAAAAAATTTATAATGATGAACCATCATCTTTCATAAACATTAAATACGCGGCAAACCTTTGCACTAAATCAGCCTTCTTCCCAGTTGTCTGTGCACTTCTTTTTTTCAGCTCCAGAATTAATTGTTTGTTGGTCCATTTTCCGTAGTTTTTACTACTACAGTTATCCATTGTGTAATGATAAAAATTATGAAAAATGGGGGACGGTAAAAGAAGCATCAAAGAGCTCACATAACTTGTATTGAATATTTAACAAATTACTGGTACTTCATATAATGAGTAGGTTATATTTACATGTGCCAACTCTTGCTACATATGTGAATATAACGATTATAACTATTTTTTTAAAATTATTTTTGTATATTGCAGTCTTTTTTCATACTCTGTATCTGTCTCTTATATGTAAAAATTTAGAAATTGAATTTAGTTTGACTTTGGCGCTTTTTACCCCCATGCCCTCATGAGCGCTGCCACACGGCAGAATATCCCTCATACGGGTGCAACTTTATTTTTGCCAGGAGTGCAAGCGAGAGAGCATGCGCAAAGCCAACGAAATACTTGCTGTGATTGGTTTCAAAACACATACGCGCGTATTTTTGACTCCCATTTGCGCGATGACAAATTTTTTTGCGTATAGCGTACCTTACCTAACTTTTAATGATCCTATAATTTTACGCGATATGCGATACGCTTTACGCTTTACGCGGTTCCATGTGCCCGAGCCCTAATAGAATAGGGAAGTGAGTACCTAACGCATAAGTGTAAAGGCCTACACAGTCAAATTGACGTAAGGTGCACAGTGCACAGTGCACAAGAATAACATTGGTTGATATATACCTATATACATAATGCGCAACACGTTGTGCTTTACGTTTTTACAGATATAGATGTATATCTATATCTGTAAACCAACCAATATCTGTACTATATCTGTACCCTATATCTTTACCAACCATAGAGGTATAAGAATAGAGGAGAAAAGGGGGCGTGATATGCGACAGCAGAATTCGCTACGTAACGAGGCATCTGTCTTTGTCTGGCAGTTATGTTATTGGTCGAGTCATACATGAGATTGAATCAACTGTAGGATTCAGGACGAAGAAGTAGCCAATAACGTGGCTTTGGCAACAAGGACAGATGCCCCGTTACACTTAGTTATGCTGTCGCTGCCGCTAATGGGCTAGTATAGCGCTTTTCCCCTCTATTCTTATACCTCTATGTTACCAACCAATGTTATTCTTGTACACTGTGCCTGTGCATATGCTTGTGTTTTTTTACTGCGTAGGCCTTAAATGTCTTGTTGGAAGAGAAAGACAGAGAATGAAAAGACCTTTCATCACCCCACCTACAAGAATAAAAACTTTGGAAGTATATCTATACATAGAGGATCACCTTATTTGCCCTTTCTTTCTACCAACTAGACGCGTTTTAAGTCAACTCCCCACTCTATTAGTAATAAGGGTAATCCAAAAGACAGGGCGCAGGCAGGTGCACACTTTTAGAGCGTTCCAATTAAAAGCTAAAATCTAAAATTTCGTGCGTCTAAACTGCTCTAACTTATAAAAGAGGATACAAATTGTTAAGGAAGCTTTATAAAACCAATATGCATACAAATATTGTGTATATTGTATATTTATTAGGTGTTGTACATACATAGGTTATTTAAATTAAATAAAAATTTTTTGTTAATAAAGGATCCTTCACATTAATAATAACAGACTCATTACACACGTCACCTAAAATCCACTCAGCCGATAACAAATCTGCACTTAAGACGCGTGCCTGCGATTTTTAGCTTTTGGAACGATCCAAACTCAAATACCATACATCTTTTAACAACTACTGTTAGCGAACACCACCTGACCGCCATATTAAGTTATATATACTACTAGTTTTAGTAAACAGCGTTGGGTTGGACGAATTCAATATCGGAAATTTTTCCCTAGATTGTATACATAGCTATACCATCTATGGAGAATGTTCCGCCAAGCAGACAGCAGTGAAGAGGCATTGCCAAAGATAGTACCCACTAACCGCAAAAATCAAAAATTGTAATATTGATAACACAAGCGCCTATCACCCAATGATACGGGGCGCTTACTGATGGCCACTCTGTTGAATAAATAAAAATTAATAATTAACACAAGCGCCTATCAACCAAAGACCCAGGGCGCTTACTGGCAACTATTAAATAACAAATTATCAATCACTTACAAGAGCATCAATTAAAGAGATCTTTGTCGTACTACAGACAATCAATCCAAATTTTAAATTGTTTACATATATTATCAATTAACTTTTTATTATTCAATAGTGTGGTAAATAAGTGTCCTGGGTCATCAGAAAATAGGTGCTTTACTTATTTATTAATAATTATTTATTTGCTAGATTCGCATTAAGCGCCCCGGGTTACCAGGTGATAGGTGTTTGTGTTGTTAATAATTATTTGTTGAACAGAGTGACCAGTAAAAGCGCCCCGCCTTCATTCTCTGTCTTTCTCTTTCAACAAGACATTTACATTTACACTTATTCGTTAGGTACTCACTCCCCTACTCTACTAGTAACCATAATGTAAGTAAATAAGGTGTGTGACCCAACCGATTTAAATTAAGACTGTTCCTGCGCACATCCGTAATTCCGCCATATTGGAATTGTGTAGTCTGCCTTGTTTACTTTAAGATGTACATGCACTCATGACACTTACTTGAGAACTCGAGTGGTGTAATAAATTAACATTTACAATATGCCATCGTGTTCAATTATATATAAATATTTTTACACGAATGAACAAACAGTCAAACATTTTTCTATCGTAGGTAGGGTATGTTCTGTACATTTCACTCAAAACAACGAGAAAAAGCCAGAACACTTAATCGTCCCTGGTGATACAAATATATTTGTTTTATCCAAATCAGCTGTTCCAATAATAAAATTAGACTCCATATACGTACAGGAGATACTGTATTTTTTTACAGGATTTTTTTTATCCAAGAAATAATTTAATCTCATGTAGTAATCTCAGATGTGCAACTAAAAGAAAAGTACAGCTTGAAGCCTCACTGAATACAGCAGCCTTCAAAATATTGAAAGCTCTGTTACGTACGATATGCAGGGCATATCATACTGACCCCCCTTGACAACAGCGAGGCGATCTCAGCAAGAGACCATCGACAGGAGGAGGACGAGGCTATATAAGGCCCGGTGAGCCTCTAATCAGGGCTCTCTAGTCGGGCTCTCTAGTCGGGACTCTCATCGCGGCTCTCGCTGGATTCGGCAGTCGGGCAGTCTGGCGAGTTCAAGGGGGTCAGGCGAACAAAGGAGATCGGACAAACCAAGCACATGCGCTACTTTGCCTTTAATTTCGGTATCTTTAATGAAGCTGTTGGTCATTCTCGCGACGCACCTCCTCACCGATAATGTTCCCACGTAACAGTTTGGTGCTAAGTGTGCATGGGGTTTGGTGAGAATCGGAAATTTTTTTTTAAAGTGAAACTTCTTATGGCACGTTGTAAATTTTTTCGAGCGACACGAAATTTCTGATCCCCCCACGACTCCAGCCGCTCTCTCTCTCCCTCCGCGTCCCCCTTGCCACCACATGCTATACTAACAGGCATCCCTACTACTCCAACTCCAGCCGCTCTCTCTCTCTCTCTCTCTCTCTGCCTCGTCCCCCTTGCCACCAGAGCAGTGCATATACGCGTAGAGTGGGACGTGGGACGGCCTTTCTCTCTGCCTCGCTCCCCTTACTACTACATGCTCAAATTTTTACGTATATATATATGTGTGTGTGTGTGTATGTGTGTGTAATGAGGTATTATTTGTTGTTAAATAATCTCAAATTCGTATTTTAGTTGTACTTTTCTGATATGTGAGTTATAAATTGCGAAAAAATTATAGTATACCTTGAAAATTAATAGAGATTTCCACAAATTAATTAAAGTGTTTTTATAACAACATAACCTCATAAAATAAGAAAAATCGTCATATTTTGACGGAGAACCAAAATAGGCCAAAAATACCGATTTTTTACGGGTATCCTAAAGGAGAAATAAAATATCGAGACGCACAAATAGAGGTGTCATTTGTTGTGATTACATAATCTCAAATTCGTATTTTCGCTCTATCCTTATGAAGTTGGAGTTATAAATTACGAAAAAATTGCAGTATACTTTAAACATTAATGCAGATGTGCGCGAAGAAATTTAAATTTTTTTTATGACAACATAACCTCAAAAAATTGGAAAAACACCATATCTCGCAGGAGAAGCAACATAAGTCGAAAATACCAATTTTCATGGGTTTACAAAAGGGGAAAAAACAATCGAAGCGTACAATTCGGTTAGATGAAAACATGATTTTCAGCCATTTCAAAGACGAAATTTTTTTTACTTGTTTAATGTTATTGAAAGAAAATTACTTATTTAACTCGTAGCAATAAGACATATGATTGCTTCTCATATAATTTTCTGTATAAAATGAGTTCAATATTTGATACTTGAAGTTTCACTTCTATCGTGGGTCCCACGACCGATTTTTTTATTTTACGCATTTCAAAAAATTCCGCCGAGAAGCACACGTTGTGCAGTGCCGTGAGAATACGACGATTTGAAATCAAGAAGCCAAGGGTTCAACCAGAAGCGACAGGACCAATTCACGAGTAGCGGTGACAGCAGCCCGGAACCCAGTAGGACCAGGGTACTCATTGCTGATAATCACGGGATCAAGCAGACAAAAGGCGAGGGAAATGATCTCCACAACCTTATTTCTGTTGGTGTACATAGCGACGTGCACGTAAGTAATTTTATGGTAAAATTTTTTTTTTCCTCTTTTACTCCCGAGGCACTTATTAGGAAAAGATAGAGTTGGGGAAGATTTTTAATTTCAGAATATATTTATTATTTCGTCGGCTACCCTTTTTTAGTGGTTATTCTGTCGAGACTCGAAACAAAAAACACGCGGGATAACAAACTTAAATATACAGTTGACTACACATATTTTTGAATAACAAACGGGAAACAAAGAGATTTTATTAGTACGCCTGGTACAGACACAGGGAACGTCCGTAACTAATTACTTACACCCATCTCGGCTGAGAAATTTATAACTATCTTTATTATTATTATCTTTGTAACGAAAAATAAACGACAGACAGCCCCAAAAGAATAGTTTCCCCCAATTACCACCAAACAAAAATATAACGATGAAAAGGAAAAGTCAAGTGAAAGACAAACACCGCTCTTTCACCGTCTTATCTCGCCACTTACATTTCTATTCGTCAAATTATTATTGAGCCGCCACGTAGGTAGTGAAATACAGCCCTGCAGCTAGGAAAGTAAACAAGATTTATTACAATCAAGAAAAGTAATACGACGCACGACACATATATAGATATAAAAAGTAAAAAGAAAAATGACTCAGTTCGATGACTTTATTAACGAGCTGGAAAGCGATAACGAAGGCCCGGGTAATGATATTATAGCTGACATGGGCAGGCCAGGGACCAGTAGAAGACAGCAAAAAGAAAATATGACGGAACAAATGCTAGAACTGGAACTCGAACCAGAAGGGTGTGAAAAACTTGACGCCCTAGACGAATAAGGCTATAGTAATGGGGTTATTTTCAAGAATTAGAGCGAAGCTAAAGAAGGCAGAGGAGGTGGAGGTTCCGCACAAGGTGGTCACAGAAACCATCCGAAATTTGTCACCAACACATGGGGATTACAGAAATCTATCTTGTGACACAGACATAAACGCAGGATGTATGAACAAAGAAGCGGGTCTTTTTTCGAGTGGATTAGTCAGCGAGCGGAATACGAGAAGAGCTGAAGAAATACGTGGAGCTCAAACTAACAAAATCAGAATATTATCGACACAAGAAGGCATACCGGGAAAATCAGAGCGGCCGGTTTTGGTTGCATCTGGTTGCGAATATAAAGGATCAAGTAATGCCGCGATAACACTGGAAAAAAGTTGGAAGCGACGCTCACCCAAAATCCCTCTAGCGGCTCACCCAAGTTATTGGTTCGACTGTTCTCCCGGTTTGGGTGAGCAGTTCACCCAAGACAGAAAAGCCGCAGCACCAAGACCTTGGGTGAGCAGACGTCGCATGGTTAGAAGTGACGCTCACTCAAAATCCCTCTAGCGGCTCACCCAAGTTATTGGTTCGACTGTTTTCCTGGTTTGGGTGAGCAGTTCACCCAAGATAGAAAAGCAGCAGCACCAAGATCTTGAGTTACAAGTAATGATATACAATAAAACAAAACTCGGACTTTGAACAAGTGATAACAGCCACAGAAAGCTAACCTTCAAATACAGCTATTAAGATTCACCTTACACAATACACATATACCCAAACTGTTAACAAGTAGATATCACTGAATTCCGCAGTGCTGACAGGAATATCTAGCGCTTCCATTGCATAATCCATAATAAAATAATCAAACTTAAACAAACAATAAGCTATAGCGTAATGTGTTGATCTGACGGTTCCATCCAAAGCTGTGGCGTCTGCCTGGTCTGTTCACCCAAGGTTTTAGTGCTGCTGCATCCCTGTTTTGGGTAAACTGCTCACCCAAACCGGGAAAACAGTCGAACCAATAACTTGGGTGAGCCGCTAGAGGGGTTTTGAGTGAGCGTCGCTTCCAACTTTTTTCCAGTGAAGGGACTTATACTATCAACAGCTGTGGGACAGAATAAAAAATATGAGCAAGGAACTCGAAAGAATGAAGGAAGCCGCATCTATAGCAACAGTACCAACGCCAAATGATAATTATGCAAATCGAGTCGATTTTCAAGTAAATAGAGATAGAACATGGGGTGATTTAGCACCTACTAGGGGAACGTGGTGCGGAGGTGGGCACCTTTTTTTCATTATTTCACTGTGACAACAATTTTAAGTATTTTATTATTGTCCAAGCGTTATTGACACGGTAAGAACCTTAACTTTACCGTGCCATACTTTGCTAAACTTTAATCTATAAATATATATTTTTTTTATGCTGAAGAACGAGAACATCCAAAACTGCTCACTCGTGCCTCACCATAGGGTACGGGTGAGCAGGGGGTGGGGCGCGGATGGGCACGGATAAATAATGCATGCACCCAGTATGAAAGTGTGTAGGTTTTGAAACTGATCTTAAATCTAAGTTTATTTTGCAGTACTTACAGTATTCGTATTAAAAATATTGTAACAAATAATATAATATACATAATTTTTAAGTATTAATCTCTTGTAATTTTAAATCACATTTTAATCATAATATTATCGCATTTCTTTGGATTGATTCATGCTAATACAACACTCAAAAGTAATATATTTTGAAAAATAATTAAAATAAAGAATTAGATATCGTTTTGAAAAATAATTGGTATATTTTTAATCGAGATGCAATCTTCCTCGATGCAAATATTTGAGTTAAGTACACTATCAATTGTCGTTATAATCGTATCATGTGTTGTAGGTATATCGACTTGGTTGGATTGTAATTTTAACTTTTTTTTTATTAATTTTTATAGGCTTCGTCACCTTCATTTTCTATATTACTTTTGGCTTCGATACTTTTATAAACTATTTGAAAAACTACATAAAAAATCAACAAAAATAAAAATAAATAGCCTAACCTATAAAGTATGACAGCTGACAGCTAACCACATACAACTGGTATACCTATACCTACAAATAGCAGACGCTCGATGCGGAACTGCTTTCTTGCTCGGGCCCATTTGCGCCCCACCTTGGTGCCCATTCCCACCCTCGCAACACATATTTTTTATTTATTAATAACTCTTTTATTACAAGTAAAAAAAAAATAAAAAAAATAGCCTGTCAAAGTTAAAGATCTAAGCTTTCGAATAATATCATGGATAATTATGTAGGTCATATATAATAAATTTGCCAAGTGATTAAAAATTTTTTTTTTGTAGGTTATCTTCGACTAAGAGTTGAATCAGCTCGTAGTAAAAAAAAAAGCTTTTAGTCCGGTAAATTTGTTTGGATAGAGAAACTATTGATGTTGTATATGTATATTACAGAGGATTCAGCTAAAAATATGTTTTTGTTTTTAAATATTTGCATGCCCATTTTATCGGCTATGCCCACCTCCGCCCCACGTTCCCCTAGTGCCCAACGCACAGAACACATACACGCTACACACAATCATGACCACCCACAAAGACCGCAGAACGCGCAACTGAACATTCTGCCTACGCTCAGTCATATGGCAAGTAATATCCCATTCTTTGATGGAGACCCAATCAACCTGCCAATATTCGAAAGAATAGTAAGGATGACTGCGGAAAGGGTGGGCCCAGAAAATGAATTATTTTTTCTCGGCACACTAAAAAGAAAAGCGGCTTAACATTTTGCGCCCAGACTGGCTCAATTCGCAACAGTTCAGGAATTCCTTCAAGAACTTTCGAGGAGATATGGTAGCATAAATAATTCAGACACGCTGATGGCATAGCTAAAGATAATTAAACAGCAAAACCGGGAATCGATAGAGGATTACGGCGGTAGAGTACACGGACTGTATAATAGGCTGACGATGCTGCATGACTCTAACCCAAGCCTACTCCCTATTCAAAAGCAGGTTCTGAAAGAAAGCGCAGAGGCAGAGGCAGTAAAACAATTCACATATGGGCTGCAACCAACATACAAATGTAAGATTACATGTTTAAACCCGAGGACCCTCTGTGGAGCAATTATAAAGGCGCTGAAAATAAAGAGCGATCTTAGCTTACGGTATGCGATACCAGTACACTGCCCGCACATAATAAAGCAATAACCGAGTGGGGGCCAGTAGTAAATCTGGCAAATATAGGAGAAAGAACAACAGAGACCACCAATGGGGCTCAAGGAGCAGCAGCAGCAGCAAATGTAAAACGCTGTATATACTGCGACTGCCAAACCGGGCATTCAGTCGAAAAATGCCGAAAACTGTTAGCGGTGATAAATGACAGAAAAAGACTAAGAGATAACGGGAGAGAACCAAAAGAAAACTGCAACTATTGTCAGAGACCGAGACACTATGCGAGAGACTGCTGCTCGCGTAAGCAAGACAGGGAGGAGGAGGAGAGACAGCGGAACGAGGGGTATAACCAACCCGTGGATAATACCAATACCAACAGAAACGCCTATAATTACGGGAACGGAAATGACCATGCTTACAGTTATAGTGATAATAATTATAACAGGGGTTATAACAATGGCCCAACAGAGCCTCATAACAGGAATAATAACTATAATTACAGAAACAATAATTACAATAATGGAAATAACAGAAATAACAAATACAACAGTACAAATAGTTATTATAATGATAGGAATAATGACAATAACAGGTACAATAACTACAATCCCAGAAGTAATAATTATTATGGCAACTGTGGCTATGGTGATTCGTATAATAATGACAGCAGGGATACATTTAACAGCTATGGAAACGGCTATAAAAATGAGGGTATCAGGGACGACTACAATAGGGATTTAGTTAGGAACGGGCCGCCACAGGACAGGGGCCCACAGCAGCAGGAAAACAGCGTGTACGCCCCTGACAGCAGAAAAAATCCACCGGCAGTTTTAAACTCGCAAGATGTTCGGCGTGGCCCCCAAACGTCAAACATGAATTAGAAAAAGAAACGAAGAGAAGCGTGTCTGGCGAGAGAGAGACCACAAGGGGCGAAGCAAAGATTAGTGGAGGCAGAATCGTGCATCAACAGTCTGAGTACTTACGCAGTGCGGCAAAGTATAGAATGCAACACTTCAGAGTGCGAAAACACTCCTACACTACAGGGGGGCAGACGCACGAGAAAAGGCAGGAGGGCCCGCAAAAAGAGTAATCGGATAAAGGCGCCGGACACATATATAGAGAATGACGAACCCAAGCTTTTGGTAAATGAAAAAATAGAGCAGCTTCCCAGAAAAACTATAAAACTCGCGAGAACAGGGCATATGCCACCATCGCTCCAGTTTCGGGGACCACAGTTGAAGATTGGAAAGGCGACTTTTTGTGCGGATACAGGCGCAGAGATTTCGATTATGAACAAAAATTTTCTTAGCACAGACATGCTAATAGATAGTAGGTATCGAGTGGCTCTTATTGGCGTACCTCACGGAGCACGCAAAACATTAGGCACAGTACAGGCTCAGCTACAAGTGCTGGAGTGCACATTACATGTTATCCCCCATGAATTTCCTATTGATGCGGAAGGAATCATAGGGTAGAATACTTTTAAGCGATGTCGGGGCCAGATAAGCGCCACCGAGAATATGATAAAATTAGAAGATATAGAGATACCACTGTTAAAGACCGAGTGTTTTCAAATTCCTGCAAGATCGAAACAAATGGTTTATGCATGAGTAAAAAATGGTGGAAATAAAGCAGAGAATAGCTGGATACCCCTCCAAGAGATGGAGGAGGGAATATTATTTGGGAACTTTATAGCGAGAAATATCAACGGAAAGATAGTTGCAGAATGTATTAATATGAGTAATGAGATAAGACATGTGCCTGTTCTGGAATTGGAGCTACTAAATTACGAAGAAATTTACCGGAAAGACTCAGACTTTGGAGGGGACAATGTTGAAAATTTAAGGGAAGCATTAATGATGTTATTTAATAAAGAAATAAGCGATGAAAAAGAAAAAACAAATATTTTTGCGAGAGATGAAAAGGAGCTGAGGAAACAAAAACGGGTGGACAGAATAATTCAACTCGTAGACACAGCCGGTTGCAACGATAAAGAAATAGAGCATGTAAGAGGACTGATCGAGTCAAACCCTTACGTATTTGGCCTTGACGGAGAACCTCTGAAAGCAACTCATCTTTTCAAACACCGAATAAAGACGACAACTAATAAACCAATAGTTGCAAAGAGGTACAGATATCCACCGTCGATCAGAGACCAAATGAAGACAGAACTAAAGAAAATGCTAAAGCAGGGGATAGTATAACCATCTACCTCCCCGTACAGCTCAAACACTTGGTTAGTAGCAGAACAACCGGGGCCAAACAACAAAAAAAGAGTAAGGGTCGTCACAGATTTTCGTCTGCTTAACGAAATCAGGGTGGGATCTTGCTATCCATTACCATTGCAAAGAGATATTTTAGAAAACCTGGCATCTGCGCGCTACATTACGGTAGTCGATCTCAAGTCAGGATTTTTTCAAATTGAAGTGTACGAAGATGACGCGCACAAAACGGCATTTTCGGGACCGGACGGGCATTACCAATACAAAAGAATGCCCATGGGGTGTAAAGATTCGCCGAACACATTTTTAAGGGCAATTGCACTAGCACTCGCAGGCTTGCAAGGTCATGAAATCAAAGTTTATCTTGATAACATAATGGTTTTTGCAACCAATCTTGAAGAGCATGGGGAGCGATTTACAAAATTAGTGAAACGATTGGCAGACGCAAACTTGACAAACGAACCAAAGAAGTGTCAATTTTTGAAGAGGGAAGCAAAGGTGTTGGGCCATATCGTTGGTAATGGACAAATAAAGACCGATCCTAAGAAGATCGAAGCAGCTAAAAAATACCCACGTCCTACAAATGCAAAAAAGGTAAAACAATTTTTGGGATTTTCCGGATGTTATAGACGATTCATAAAAGGCTATGCGAAGATCGCTCGACCCCTATCTATGCTACTAAAGAAGGGCACAGAATTTACGTGGAGTGACAACGACGAAAACGCATTCAGAACTCTTATCGAAATACTGTGTAGCGAACCAGTGCTCGTTGCCCCAAACTTGGAAAAACCCTTTATCATCATGACAGACGCGTCAGATTAATCAATTGAAGCGATCTTTAGTCAGGGAGAGATCGGAAAAGATAGACCGTGTGAGTACGCGTCTCGCTGCCTTAAAGGGAGTGAATTTCGCTCCCCGACATACGACAAAGAGTTATTGGCGATCGTATTTGCAAAAGAGCAATTCAGACCATATTTATACGGGCGCAAATTTCAGGTGATTACAGACCACGAGCTGCTGAAGCACTTTCACTCATCTAAAAAACCAGACATTCGTTTTAACAGGCCTAAAGCGGAACTGAGAGGATATTATTTCAAAGTTATATACCGCCCGGGCGTAAACAACGGACCATCAGACGCTTTATCACGAAACCCGGTACTACATGAGGGGAAAGTGAATCCCGAACGGCTTCGCCAAGAGCTATACCAGCTATCAGACGAACAGGAGAATGAAGAACCGGCCGATAGCAACGGACCTCCGGCGCGCATATTTAAAATACGGGCAACTCTTAGGAAAAGAATTCAAGGTAATTCGAAGAAAATAAAAATCCATGGCACCGACTCAGAAAACTCGAACGTTATAACACGAAAAAAGATACGATATCACAGTAAGAATAGTGAGAAAGATTCAGATATGAGTACAGAAGGTCAAGAAAACGGCGATGCGGACTCTTAATCAGAGGAGCCTAACGAAAAAAATTCGCCGCTGCCACAAGCAATAAAGGATCGAAACGAATAGAAAGTGCGAAAATTTGCAGAGAAAGGAGGATTATTATCACAGGGGCCAGCAGACGGAAAATTAGGGTACATTAAAAAAGAGCCAGGCTTTCGAAAGGGGATAACTACTACAAGCACGCCAGCAATATTGAAACAAAAAGAAAAATTACGGAAAGCACGTAAACGACAACTTGACACTTTGCGCAGACACGAACCATGTTTTTTAACCACGCAACTGACGACGAACCAGTCAAAAGAAATAATAATAGCGAATTGTGACACACATATACCTAGCGTTGCAACTAGAAATCAAGAGTTAATTACAGAAGAGCAAAGAACTTATAAAAGAGAAAAAGAAGGAAGCACGAAACAAGCGAAGGAATTTCCAACAGACAAACAAGAGGAGCCGAATATACATGACTTATTCGAGGGAAGGTCTGATGAATTGTGGGCTCTAGTAATGATCGACATTAAAAAGCAAGATATAGAAGGCAGACCAGGAATGAGGATAGATATGTGGGAGCCTAGCGAGATAGTAACGACAGACAAAGCAGCGCTACGCACAAGAGACGAAGTAAACGAAAACACACATAACGGGGGAGTATGGCTTAGTCAGAGAAAAATGAGAACACGGTACAAAACGAACGCGATGAGCAGCGA
This sequence comes from Copidosoma floridanum, assembly GCF_036245765.1. NCBI lineage: Eukaryota > Metazoa > Arthropoda > Insecta > Hymenoptera > Encyrtidae > Copidosoma > Copidosoma floridanum. The sequence continues at coordinate 489,306 of NW_028321887.1, read as the reverse complement.
GAAAAAGTTGCACCCCAGATAAATGGCTCGAATATTTAAAAGACGAAACGCGAAGGGAAACTTGTGAATGCACACAACCTGTTAGTACTCTGACAAAAATATCAGAAATACCATCCAACCCACCCGGAAACTGTTTGTTCCACAGCCTTATATGGTTGGACGAACTCGATATCTCAACTACTGAGTTACGAACGATTTTGCGCAATTATAATTTATTACAAAAATGCAGAGAGCCGGAAGAAACATAGGAAATTTTGGAGTCACAAACAATGTTTGGGAACAGCGATTGTACTTATCTGTTCTCTCAAGAAATCAAGAAAAATATTTGTGTACATTTTGCACTAACCAATAGAAATTATATTTACACTCATTACGTTTTTACGACAGACGGTGAATTTGGCTAATTACATCTAGAAGGCGTAGGTGAAAGTGCACATTATATGCCTCTTATACAAGTTTCTAGCGCGATAAATACAGAACTTGAGGTAGGGGTAGAGACCTCACAAAGAGACCGTAGTAGTACCGACGAAAGTAAGAAGCGTAAGCATAGGTCCAAACTAGACAAGAAAGTGGACAGAGGCAAGCGAGGGAAGGACAAAAGTCATTCAGAAAAGGAGCAAGACTCTTCCGAAAGTGCAGCAAATACAAGTAAGCATACGGAAAAACGGGGAGAGCAAACAAGCAGCGACGATAACAGCAATGAAGGTACAGTAGAGGGAGAAGGAGAGCAAGCCAACGAGTTGAATGACGCGCCAGGCGAAACAAAGAGCGAGGATGAAGCCAACACAGTCATACACTCACCATCGATGGAAAAATATAGAGTGTGCAGAACACGCCTACCAACGGCAAGGCCACCATGGGCACTAAAAGAGGGGAAAGATCCACCCCTATTACAAAAGCTGAATAGGATTGAGGGTCACCCATTTAAGTACTTAGACGATCTAGCTTTTATGACAACAACAGAGGCGGTACCCAACTCAGAGGTCATAGATGCGCTGCACGAGAGAGGATATATTAATCCGACACGTATGAATAATGAAGAAAGAGGCTTAGGAGAAGCCAAAGTGACAAATTTAATAAGAATAAAAATTATACACATGTATGTAAAGGAGCACTTTGAAGAAACGGCGTGTAAATCATATATTAAAAAATGTATTAAGGCCCTTAAAGAGGCAGTAGAAGCAAACGAAATAAAAACGATTGGAATTGTTAGGGACTCTTAATCTAACCCAGCGGGGATACTTTGTCGATACCTTTGAGGAAATATTCAAAGATATTAGATTAGCAGCAGTACTTTACACGAACACTCTGGTAATCCCACCAGCAGATGAAAGATTTAAAATCATTAGAGAATACCACGAAGCAGCAATAGGTGGACATAGGGGAATGAACAAGACGTACAACAGAGTCGCCGAATACTACTATTGGAGAAACATGCGCCCAGATGTAAGACAAGTCATCCTGGGATGTACATCATGACAGACAAAAAAACTCGTCCGAATTAAAACAAAACAAGCAATGCTTATCACCGACGCACCGAGTAGACCGTTCGAAAAAATTTATGTAGACTTCTACGGGCTCATCAGTAAACCCTCAGCAAATCAGTATACACATATTTTATCTGTACAGGACTGGTTAACAAAATTTATAGTTCTCGCACCTGTGAAGAGAGCAACAGCTGAAGAAACGGTAAGAGCGATATTAAATAAGTTTATAGTGTTCTTTGGGCCGCCGGAACACTTATTATGGGATTAAGGCACACATTTTATGAATAAGAGCATGGACGAATTTGCAAAGTTGTTTAAAATAGACAAAATGGGCAGCACAGCATTCCATCCACAAACAAACGGCGCTATCGAAAGAATGCATCATACTCTTACGGAATACATCAAGGCATATGTGGAACAAAATGATCATTGGGACCAGCGATCTCAGAATTGATAGAATAACTTGCGGGAAATTCAAATGGGCTATATGGGGCATGACGCAAAAACCCAGATAACACTTTTATGCATAATCAATTAATAAAATAAACCCAAGCTATTCAACCCAATGACCCAGAGTGACTACTAGCAAATATCTCAAATAGTAAATTGTCAAATTTAATAACAAAAGCGCCTCTCACCCAATGACCCGGGGCGCTTACTGGCAAATGTATTAAATGATAAATTTTAAAACACAAGTGCTTATTACCCGATGACCTTAGGCGCTTACTGGACACTTTGTTAATTAATAAATTGTAAAATTCAAAAACTTGTATTATTGATTAATAATTTATTATTTATTACATTTGCCAGTAAGCGCCCCGGGTCATTGGGTGAAAGGCGCTTTTGTTATTAAATTTAGCAATTAATTAGTTAATACATTTGCCAGTAAGCGCCCCGTGTCATTGGGTGAAAGGCGGTTTTGTTATTAAATTTAACAATTTGTTATTTGAGATATTTGTTAGTAGTCGCCCTGGGTTATTGGGTTGAATAGCTAGGATTTATTTTATTAATTTATTATGCATAAAAGCGTTATCTGGGTTTCTGCGTCATGCCCCATATAGCCCATTCGAATTTCCCGCCAAGTTATTCTATCACTTCTGAGATCGCTGACTGGGACGAATATTTACCTAATGTGCATGCAGTATGCACTCAAATAATACTACGGACCATCAGAATACGGGATACTCATCGCACGAATTAGTTTTCGGACAAAGAGCTAGAACACCATCTAGTATCAAACTGCCACCTGAGGGCCAAACTTCGGATGAATATTTCAAAGAGTTAGTTGAGACCCTGACAAAAATGAGAACTATCGCAGCAATGAACCAAGTTCAGGTGAAATACTGATCAAAGTATTACTATGACCGCCAACTGAATACAAGATATTTCTTAGAGGGAGAAATGGTTTATGTGCTGAAAGAGCCATCAAAGGATAAATATGATTCGCAATATGAGTGCCCATATGAAATAACAGGCATTGATTACATTAATAAAAATGTAAAACTACAGAGAGGTGACGAAATAAGAGTATCCCACGTAGACAAAATCAAAAAAGCATGTATGGTAAAGGCACCGCCAGAGAATGCGAACAGATACGAACAGAAACAGGGACACAAAGAGATTGACTTGAACATTTGACTTCGCTTAAAATTTTCGCAGCCCCCGGACGCAGCGCAAAAATATAACAGAAAGGAGGGATCAATTATATTTACGAAAAATTTTCGCGGCTTCCGGACGCGAGCGAAAATACAAGTGAAAAGATAGGGAAGGAGATGCAGGGATTAGGTCAGCAAATAATTACAATAATAAAAACACGGGGCATGAATATGTCAAATTACGCGAGTAAAAAAAAGTGGGGCGTATGGCGCTACCTCAATTAGTAAATTTGTTAACGACAGAAGGTGCTAAGAATGATGAGTGAAGGGAGAAATTTTTTTTTAATTGCGCAGACGAAAAGAATTTTTTTTTATACACAACAAATACGCATATCATAGCGAACCAATGACTGCTGAACAAAGGTATACGTTAAATATATATAAATATAGGAACAAAAAACATGTACAATGTAAACGAAGGAAAAAGATAATAGACTAAAGTGCGTGTCCTGTTAAAATCAATATATAAGTTATCTGAAACAAAAAAAAAGTATCTAACAGAACGGCGTGAAAAAAAAAAAAAAAAAAAAAAAAACGGAGGGACAGCACAATTAAACTCGGAAGCCATTAGTTCTAGAATTTTTCCTTTATTTATTAACTGATTAACAAACGGAAGCAATTACTATTGCTCTTCTCTCTTTTACATGAAGGGGATTTTACAGATCCCAAACCTTAATCACGGGCTTTCGTTCCCGCTCCTGATCCCGCTCTCGCCCCCATCCCCACTCATGAGCCCGAAGCACAGCAGGGGCACCCTGCACCCCTTCCATTGGCGGAGCGGGGCCAGGATCAGACACCGCTAGCTGAGGTCTGAGGTGCAACGACACCGTGACAGTGTAAGCAGGACGCAGTTACCGCCGCCTCGTCGACAACGGCAGTGTCCGCCTCCAACCGGCTGAACCTACGGAAAAGAAAACAAAAATAATCAACAAAGGAAATAAACGCGATCCTACAGATAGTGATAGTGCACGGTACTCACTCTTACGCAAGGCTGCCTTTCTAACGGGAAGCCTGCCGGATCTTCGGCCGCCACATCGACCACCAGGGCGAGGAAGAAGCCGTGGCACGTGCACTCCAGGACGATGGTGTACGACGTCCCCGACTCCAGGACATCACAGCGGGTTCGTACCACCCGACCTGGGGAATGGAAGGATGACCCTCGGGGACAGTCCTGGAAGAGGGCCACAAACAACTGCCCGGACAGACAGTACACGTCGCACTGGACCACACCTCCGCGGTACTTATACCTCTGCACCGGCAGAGGCACCACATCAGACGGCCACCCGGGCTGTCGCAGAGGAGGGGACAGGGCAAAATAGTCGTACGGATCTACGATCAACCGTGTCCCTAACTACAGCACAGGAAGAAATCAAGGAAATTATACCAGCAGATATATATATATATTAAAAAAGAAACAAATAAATAGAAAAAATATATATATGTATACAAGCGAGCAAGATACTTCCGGTCCGTGAGTCGGGCAGACGATCAGGGCCCGCGTGGTCGGCCCTTCGAGGACCACAACCTGCACCCCCCCGGTACGGCCCACCGATGGCACCCGCTGGCAGATGTACAAAGGAATGGGCTAAGGGAAACAATCAAGGAACATGAATATATGTATATATATACTAGTGGGGCTTACGCCCCCCTGCGCGCACTGCGCGCCAACCCCCCAACTTCCGAATATTTTATAAGAAATACATTTTTACAATTTGTGTGTATTTATTCTTATTTATTCTTAACTTTTTCAGTAAAACAGTAAAGTAATTGTTGGCAAATGATTTATGTTGGAATACGATAAATTTGAAGTCACCACGTCAAATTTTTAGTGAGAATTTGTGATTCCTAATACCTCAAGTTATCTTGATACATTTAAGTTATTATCTGAAATAAAAAAACACGTTAATTTTTAATAAAATCCAATATTCTATTCATGTTAATTAATGATATTAAACATACATTAAAATAGAAAACTCAAACGAATTAAATGAAGAAATAGTAGATGAAATTAGTAGTTATGTAGGTGCTAGATATGTAAGTCCAATGGAAGCAGCTGGGAGACTTCAAGAATATCTAATTTGTGGTAGAAGTCATACAGTTGTAAATCTAGCTGTTCATCTTGAAAATAAACGAAAACTCACATTTGAAGAAAATAATATCAAAAAGGTAATAAAAAATTATCAAACACCCCTTACAGCTTTAATTAAATTAAATAAAGTAGATGATTTTGCAAAATCACTAAAATATGTTAACATTCCAGAACATTACATTTTTGACAATAAACTTAAAATTTGGAAAAAAAGGAAAGTTACACTGAAAAATATTGCTCTAGGTAGATTAAACATAGTATCTCCCATAGAGATATTAGAATAGAGTGCGCAAGATATACTGCTGCCAGTAAGTTAGCCCGTCAGACGGTGCGAGAGAGACAGATGCGAGAATCTCTCTCCGTCTCTCTCTAGCCGATCGCTGTGATTGGCTCTACTCCCTCTCCAAGCGCTGAATGGCTGGAAAACAGAGAAAGACGGAGGGAAATTCTCGCATCTGTCTCTCTCGCACCGTCTGACGCAGTTTTCGGGCATTAGCGCACTCTATTCTAATATCTCTATGGTATCTCCAAAAGATCATGGAGGCTTTTTTTTAAAATTTATTTTAAATAAATTACATGGGGCTACATCGTTTGAAAACATTAAAAAACATAATGGAATAACATATAAAACTTTCAGGGGTACTGCAATTGCAATGGGTTTAATAGAACATGATTCTAAAATCAACAATAGTTTTAAAGAAGCCATTACAATTATGTTTCCATACCAGTTAAGACAATTTTTTGCTTGGTTTTTGATTCCAGAAAACATTCAAGGAGATAAAATAAGGAATACATATAAAAAATATTTTACGGAAGACTTCGATAATGATAATAATAATTATGCTCTTCTACATATTAATCAAATTTTGGTATCGGGAGGTAAATCATGTAAGTCATTTAGTTTACCGACACCAACCATTAGCAACCATATAAATGATTGCAATATTGAGGAAATATCTTTCAGTAAAAAAATGTTCGATGTAATGTACACAAATTTAAATGAAGATCAAAGAAAAATTTTTGAAGCTATTTGTGAACAAGATGAAAGAGTATACTTCATAGATGGTCCTGGTGGATCCGGAGAAACCTACTTATATAAGACACTCATTTGTTACTTTATTTCTAGAGGTAAAAATATTTTATCAATGGCTTGGACAGGAATTTCGTCTGTATTACTACCAAAAGATATGACCAGTCATAGAACTTTTCGTTTACCTCTAGACTTAGATAATATTGAAAGTGTATTTTTAGAATTTGAAACTGAAAAAAAAAATTAAGGGAAGTTGATTTAATAGTATGGGACGAGGCTTCTGTGATTTCGAAAAAAGCTCTAGAAATCGTTGATAAAACGTTGAGAGACTTGTGTAATACAAAACTTTGCTTTGTGATAAATTAATAGTATTAGGAGGAGATTTTCGACACAACTTTCCAGTTATAAAAATCGGTAATAGAACTATAACAATAGAAGAAACTATTTAATCATCATTTTTATGGAACTTCTTCAAAATTTTAAGATTACAAAATAATATCCGTTCTAGTAATAACGAATTTTCAAAATTATTGTTAAGAATTGGAGAAGGGGACATAGAAACAGTTACTCTATTGAAAATAACCACGTGGTTTTACCACGTGGTAAACCACATAGTTTTACCACGTAGTTTTTGTCTCAAAATGCCACATGGTTTTTAAAACCAGGTGGTTTTGTAGTACCACGTGGTTTTTTCACCAAGAAGTTCAATAGTTTTCACAAATATAACCTTCTTCTTTCTAGTTCTATTGATAAATTTTTTTCTTGTCTTGTTATATACTATCGTAATAAATACTTGTACAAACAGTTTTCTGAGCGATTTCTGTTCCTCTATTGAAAAAAATCACGTGGTTTCACCACGTGGAAAAACCATGTGGTAAGCCACGTGGTTTTATATCATAAATCACGTGGTTTTGTTTCAAATTAACACAGGGTTCTAAAAATCACGTGGTTTTATTACGACTATGTGGTTTTTTTAAAACCATGTGGTATTTTTAGACAAAACCACGTGGTTTATGATATAAAACTACGTGGTTTACCACAAGGTTTTTCTACGTGGTAAAACCACGTGGTTTTTTTCTATTTTTGAGAATATTGGATAAGACAAACAAACATAGCAAATAAGGTAATCTTTATTTTATATTTAGAAGCTGCAATCAGTTCATCAATCACAATAAATATTTTTCTTACTACCTCCCCCGAAAGTTCGAGTTTTGGTGGCTGTAAATAGGGACGAAAGCCGATATTCCTTCTCTATCGATGCGACATTTATATCGCATAGAGGGGACGGGAGAAAAGCTCCCTGCTCCTTACTTTTCTTTGCGTGAGAGAGAGGTAGAGAGAGTGAGCAGCAGTGCAAATGTTCATTAGTATTAAGTATTTACCTACGCAGCGTTTATTAATTTTTTTTCAAGCTGTGAGAAAATTTGGAGCACGTGTCGAACTAGAGTGTGATCATAAATTTGTCGTGCAATACATGTTATCTCTTTTGGTAATGTGTAACGTAGTTAATTTCTAACCTAAATCTGAATATAGAAACAATCGTAAGATGATTGTTAAAAAATCTCATCAAAATCTAACTCTTGACTTTTGCAGCAACCAATGCCGAGAGTCGAAGAAATAATCATATTAGCGTATAAATGATTGAATGCTGTTGATAAGCAAAAATAATATTTATACGACATCATTTAGTACCTCATAAAATTTAAAGGATTTTTAATAAAATTAAATTGTTTTGACCGACTTTTTCGCATTTCGGGCCTGTTAACATCCACTAACCAACAACCCTCACTTCACTTGGGTCGTAAATGTTATTGGATGATACAGGCTCTTTACTTTTGCCCTAAACATAACCTACCACTACTGAAGCTAATTATTTTCTGATTGTTAATGAACCACAAATTTTTAGCCGAAGCTGCAGGAAAAACAGTATACATTACACGGAACGTCATTTAATAATGCGTTCCGGCGGTTTACCCCTCGGCTTCGCCTCGAGGGGCAACTTCACCGCCGGAGCGGAGAAGTTGTCCCTTGTAATATAATGTACTATGAATTACATGTTGTGTGTAGTTTAAAAATCTAGTTAACACATGTTAAAGAATGATGTTTCTATATTTCAGAGTGTCTTTTTTGGGTTTTTTGTGTCATAACAAATGTAAAAGTACAAAATAATCATACACTTCAGTTTAAGTTATAATTAGTTTAAGTTAATTAAATTTCATATATAATATTTAAAAATAATATATTACAGCGTCTTACATTATTTTATGCATAATTATATAATTAATTAATATGGTACGAGAATCACGTGAATTGTCACGTAAAAATCTCGTGATTTAAACTGTGATCAATCACACGATGCATAGCATGATATTTTATTTAAATTAACGTAAGAAAAATATTATATTGTAATAAGTATTACAATTATCAAAATTATGATAATGATTATCATGACTAAGATAAGTACGATTTTACTTGTAATTACAATTATTATCGTTCAAAACCAGGATTATTAAGATACATGTACGTAATTGAGACTATAATCATTATTAAAATAATTATGTGATAATTATGATTATTCTGATTTTTTAATTATTGTGATGATAGTAATATTTATAATAAAAACAAAATAATAATAGTAATAATAATAATAATTATAATAATTTCTACAGTTACGACGGTGGTAACAAAAGTTATGATGATGATGAACATGCTTATTCTTTTTATGATTAAAATGAGTATGATAATGATAACAACGATTATGATAATTATAAAATTATGAAGATACTAATTACTATGATTTTTTTATAGTAATAATAGTTATTCTAATGAATGAGATGAATGCAATTGAACGAATCACAATGATAATGATGATTGTGTTTATGATTGAAATAAATGTTATGTCTATTACAATATTTATTAAGACTGAAATGCACACACATACACGCGCGGGCGTACAATGACTATGATAATGTTTATGATTGCGATGATTGTAATTATAATTATAGAAATTATCAATAGTATTATTGTTCTAATCGCCATGATAATCATCGCCCGATACTAAAAATCCATATCAATCCATACAGTTTTCTTTATTGGGCGTAATTATCGTCATAGTTAACATCATCTTTATCACAACAATCATTATCGCTATTAATATGACAGTCATTGCATTTGTTTTCTTAATTATTATCATAATCACATCAATAGCCTAAATAATTCATCCTGATCGTAATCACTACCATCTTAATTGTTATTACAGTCATCTCAATTATCATACTCGTTATGTAATCGTCACGACCATAAACATCACCCAATTTTCATTATTATCATAACAATCCTTATAAAAACTATAACCACCAGTGTAATCATCTCTATCTTCATTATTATCATAATTTTGATAATTGTAATACTTATTACAATATGATATTTTTTATTGCGTAAATTTAACGAAAATAACGTGTTTTATCACGTGACTTTTTCATGATGTGTAGCGTAACATTTTGCTCGAAAATATCATGTGATGCATTGTGTGATTAATCACAGTATAAATCACGTGATTTCTTACGTGACAATTCACGTGATTTTTGTAAGTAGGATATTATACTTTGAAAAAAAGTTTGCCTCGTATGCGAACAACGCTAATGCTTAATTATTAACTATTGGAGATGTGTGGACTAAGACGCTGAAGTCATAAGATGCAATAGTAAAACAATGAAAAATTTTAGTCAAAGATGTTTGAAACATTCATGTACGAATCGCTTAAAATTTTTACACTTTTCAAAACTTAGTTTAAAAATAATCACGTCGTATCTTGAAGGGAAAGCAAAATAAATTAAAAAATAGGACTAAAGCTACATTATATAATTGATAGTCAACTGATTTTATTATTTTCACAGAGCTTTTAACTATAAATTATTTATACACTTCCAAACATTTACTTACGTTATGATTGTTACAGACTATTATATATACATCTTTATTTATACTATACATATTATATATACATAGTTTATCTATAATTAACTGAAGCATGCATCTTTATTGTAGACACTGTTGTACGTGCTGCGCTTGGCAACAAACTTTTGTTATTTGATCTGTAATTAGGTCCACCTACGGTCCCTTAAGTATATAATTAAATGAATAAATAATCTAGAAAAGGTATTGTAAACGTGGTGCTTACAGGAGAACAAAAATATTAGGATGCACCAAATGAAACGTATATTATTGATATAAATACTTATACTGCTATACGAATTAAAGGTACGCTGTTGAAAAAGTTATTAAATTTAATAAGAATTTTATTAAATTTTATAAACTCTTACGATGTATAGGTATACTTAATCTACAGAATTAATAAAAAGTTTAATGATACAATAATACAAATTAATGACATTTTATAAAGTTTTGCCGAAAAATTTTCAACGGTGTACACATCAAGAAAAATATAATAATACTTTTTAAAAAATAATCATAATACTATAAATTTCGAGCATAAACAGCAAAGAAATGTACGGAAATCGTGCCAAATAGCTACATTTTGTTTACAATATATTATATAAGACAATATTATTTTAATCTTTGATAAATGATTAGTATTGAATATAATAATCTCCAAAATTATGATCATTTATACAAAACACTTCTTGTTCTTCAAGCTGTAAAAGATAAATATACAGATATGAACAGATTAAGAATGATTGAACAAATTGTAGCAATCAATTACTATTACAATCACTAAATTATATATTATATAAGAGTATAGATAAGTGATCTGTTGGGAGTGAAGCGGGAAAATGACTATACGAAAGTATTTAACATTTTCCATGATAAAACTCTATAGGCAGAGCTCTTTTTGATGCATACGTCCAATAGTTGCATTGGCCCAGTATACACAGCAAGGTTGGGTATAAGAGGAAAAAAGAAAAGGATTTGAACACGTTTCGTCCTAGATCGTTGGCGGGACTCATCAGTGTGGCTGTGCCAACGATCTTAACCATAGACGCTGGTGTCGCAGGATGGAATTTTTGCGTATGATATGCATTCACATACCACGGGCGTATGTATGATGGAGCAGAAGTGCTGGACAAACAGTGCAGGATGTTGTGCAACATTATTATACGTCGCGAGTCTAACTCTGATCCAAGACTCAAATATTACTATATTCAATTAGTTAAAGCACCCTCCACTGTCATATGATATAGGAGTAGAGATAAGTGATCTGTTGGGGGTGAGGCGGGAAAATGACGTATACGAAAGTATTTAACATTTTCCATAATAAAACTCTATATGCAGAGCTCCTTTTGATGCATAGGACGAAACGTGTTCAAATCCTTTCCTTTTTTCCTCTTATACCCAACCTTGCTGTGTATACACTGAGAGAAACCTAGCGCGTGATCCGTCCTTAAGGTGGCGCGGTTGAGCTGCCGCTTGTTTGGAACGCACGGGACACCAGACTAGCGCGTCAGCTGCACCACTAGACTGGCTTGAGCGTTGAGCTGTTAGGCTAGCGCAAGTACTGCATCATACAGTGTACCATACGTTAAGCATGAGAATAAAATCGTATCTGTATTTATTCGTCGATCAAAATGCGATAAGTTTGAACGCATTATGACTCAGAAAGCCACTTTGTTTCATTTTCCGTTATGAAAAACTTGTTCATTTTCATCAAAAATTTGAAATAAAATATTTTTTACAAATACTACCACTTTTATCATGAAAAAACAAATATTCCAGCATTAGGTGACTGATAACAAAAATAAAATGTTTTCCTTATTATTGTAGCCAGTATACTGTTCAAACAAACTTCATTATATCTTAAATCCCCTGTCAACCCGGCAATACATACTAAACGATTTATGAATATAGTTAATATAGGTAAAAGTTGTTAATTTTTTTAAATTAAACTTATTTCCGTTATTTCATTTAAATAAAGGCAAGAGAAGATTATCACTTACATTATATTAATATAAATGTACTGTCTAATAAAAATAAGGTTATGTGAGTTAAAAAAAAGGTCATTTATCATGACACCACTTCATAAAGTCATCGGAATATGCTGTATACCTTTAAAAGAAGTGGTCCATCTTTCATTTAACGTACATCCGCAGTAAATACTGAAGCACTATACGTTACATGAAATAGTTATAAAAAGAGTAAGTATTTATATACGGGTTGCTGTACCATATACCAAGTGCTGTACCGTATGTTTGACTGGCTGACGGACTATAGATACATTTGGTAGCTGCGCTATGTACAGTACGCAATGACGATCCACACTGGACGCTCAGTCGGCCCAAGTGGTGCAGTTGATGCGCCACTGATGTAGTCAAGGGCTGCTTGGTTAATTCGCACAACGGCTGTACTTGTGGAGCAGCAGACGCGCGAGTTCTTTCTCAGTGTACTGGGCTAATGCAACTAGGGGTAAGTGTACCTATCTGCGTGCTCTGCCCTATTACCGTGGATTTTGAAAAACTGATGATTACTTGCTTAAAATAAGAAATGTTTCATATAAAATAATTTTTCAATTTTAATAATCTATAATGACGTTAATGTAGATGCAATTCAAACAGAAATATTTGTGTATATTTTGAGTAAATAATTATTTTCCACGGTATTCGGTACAACACGCTCATTAACTGATTGTGTACGCATTTCCGCGGTGAGCGTACGTAAACATAACCCTATACTTACAGAACGCACGACAGTTAACGCGTAATCAATTAGTAGGTAAGCACGTCGATCTAACGTAACCAAGATGAAGAAAACTAAAAAAGGGAAGAAAGGCAAGAAATCGATCGAAATAAAGAAAAACAAAAAGTGTTACTCTCCAGAGACATTAAAATTAGCTTTGAAAAGTATCTATTCTGGAAAATCTATTGCTGAGTGCTCAAAAATCTATAAGATTCCTACTAAATGAATGAGCAAGTACAAAAAAAAGTAATGTATTTTTAAAACAATAAATAAGTCATGTAGAAAGTGTAGGTGAAATTTGCATTTTTTTTTTATATTCCGCAAATACAACTTTCTTCACCCACGGTAATACGGACACGGTGATTGGGACATCCGCGGTAATACGTACACGGTAATAGGTACATAACCACGGTAATACCAGCATACCGTTTTTATTCGTTTTAAAAATATTCTACTGCAGTTTTTAGATTCATAAAATTTTTTTAAATATTCCGTAAGAGATTATGTAAGATTTAAAAAAAAAATATTCCAAAAAATTTTAGTATACCATTTTTTATGGTGCATTTAAGTTGGAATTTTCAGTACGTGCCACGGAGATAGGTACACTTACCCCTATTGGACGTATGCATCAAAAGGAGCTCTACATATAGAGTTTTATCATGGAAAATTTTAAATACTTTCGTATATGTCATTTTCCCGCCTCACCCCCAACGGATCACTTATCTCTACTCCTATATCATATGACAGTGGAGGGTGCTTTAACTAATTAAATGTACTAAATTATATTGTTTTTTTTGGCAGTCTAAGTCAGTTATTCTTTTAATAAACTGGCTTTTTCTTCTGCTTTTAAAGATTTTGGTAAAAAGGCATTAATTTCTTCCAAGTGTTTATTTGTTTTTCATTTTATTAATAACAAAGAAAAGCTCATATAAGTTTGTATCTAAGAATTGACATAAGATCTTACTTAAGATCTTATATAAGTTCTTATAAATTATTTTTTCCTGGGCATACGTTAGTTGAAAAGCTTACTCTCTCACTTAAGACATTATTATTATTTATTAGTGTTTATTATTACTGTTAAAATAATAATTATCATGATCTCCAAGGTATAGTGGTTGTAAAATGTAATTGATAAGACATAATTATGTTTTATGTAATAAATAATACTTTTGATGTTTTTTGCCATCCAGAATTTTTTACTGTATACTATTCTTTCTATCCTTTATTATACATACGTATTAAAGTATAAATCATACATAAATAGTATGTCTCAACAGTCGTGTAGACTCTTATGCCTTACCATCTATTATAAAATTGCGAGAACAGGATCCATAAAATCAAGTTGTATAACTAAAGAGACCCTCTAGTGGATCATACAATGACGGATATTAAAAAATGTGAAGAGTTGGTACTCAAACATTTCGTAAACAACCCTGTTGAATGGTTCCGATAAAACACGATAAAAAAAAATTATATCAGGATAGATGTGTGTCTTTGCACCAAAACATGATATATTGATCAGTGTTTTCGTATGAATATCCCAGGATAATTTTATATCAACTTTATAGGATCATACAAGTTTTAAACAGTATTGTAAAATGTATAAATTTTTTCCGATTCAAACAAACGACTTACAATTGTTTATAGGTTTTTTTAGGGAGAGTAAAGAGCTGACACAAAATTGTATCATGTCATATAAGATTAATTACATTACCAAATTATTTATCAGGATCCACTAAATTATTTTACGATACGTGTGATACGATGTTATAACGTGCTTATTATGTTTCACACATGATCATACTCAAATATTTTACCTGTAATTATACGGTCAGCTAATTAATATACGTGACTGAAAATTTAATATTTTAAAAAAAAATGAGTTTAGATGTCTGACTAAAACTCAAATCTTTTGGGAAATTCGGTTAATACACTATTTTAAAACTCAAACATATTTTCAGTCAAATAAAAATACTTCATTGAAATTTAAAATAATCATTTGTAAAAATAAAAAACGTATTAAACGGGCCTTTTTTCGCGGCTTGCCTTTGACGAGACTATCTTTACATATCTTATGTGTTTTTACGTACTTAGGAGCCTCAGTATAGATCATATCTCAATTACTAAGTATTTATTTAATGTAATATAGTTTATAAATGTTAGTCTGACAATTATTATTATTTATCACGTACTTACATAACTTTATATTAATTACTACCCTAAAAATTGAATTTGAAAAATTTTACCATAAGTTTGAATCGAACCGGAGTCCACAGGTATTTGAATCCGATGTGTTACCGCTGAGCTATGGCAACTTTGGATTTGAATTATGAAAAACTGATATAAATCGTTTAACTGATATAAATGTACCTACGTCACGCGGGAATCCATCGATATCTTGTGAATCCGTTACATTGAAGCACACGTCAGAACGTGTATATTACAATTGTAGTTGTTCGTTTAATATTTACACAATATTTTGGCAAGCTCAGCTCCGTGGGCCCTAAGACAAGAAGTTTCATGTTGACATTGTCAGTCATATCCACATTGGATACCAAGCCAGTAGAAATTAGACGAAAATCATAAGAAATTATAAGACTAAAATCAAGACTAAAATTATAAGAATATATGTGTGTATTTACACCTGACATATTTTATAAGACCTTATACACCGAGAATACATCAAAATACTAAGAAAAAAATTATATACATGAAGTTAAATGTATATGATCCTATATAGTTTATGCATAGTTATTTGCTTGTAAGACACGATACAAATGTATAAAGAATTTTCTTATACAAACTTATCAGAAGTGTATCGAGAAAAACATATGTCATAAAGTTTGCGTCATTAAATAGGGATATTTAATTCTGGACGGGTAATAGTTGAAACAAGTCGAAAAATTGTAAATAAACATCAAGGTTCGCCATACGCAACCATAAGAAAATAACCTATTTAAAATAATATGTACAACTATTTTTTAAATTATCATATGTACTTGTTATCCACATATAGGTATATTTCGTTCTGAATCATGGTAAATATTTTTACATCATATACACCGATACATTGGGAAGACAAAAAATTTACTGATAAAATATTATACCTCGCAATGTTATGTCCGGTATACTAAAAGAAATTTATGTCAGGTTTTATCATGTTGTACCGGAACCATTTAACAGGGAATCGCTTGATATTTCTATTACGTAGATTAAAAAAACGTATCCTTGCGCAATAATCGGAGTCTATAATAAGGAAGTATATATAGCTTTCTAGTACGTTTAGTTTAGTTTAGTCAATTAATGTACAGAAAAAATATAAAGGTCATTATCTAAACTAATAGCATTCCTTGATGCCTTTTGAGTGGAATCTTAAGTTAAGGATTCTATAGAAAAAAACACGTGGTTATACCACGTAGAAAAACCATGTGGTAAACCACGTAGTTTTATATCATAAACCAGGTGGTTTTGTCTAAAAACACCACATGGTTTTTAAAAAACCCCATAGGTTTAGTAAAACCACGTGGTTTTCAGAACCCTGTGTTAATTTGAAACAAAACCACGTGATTTATGATTTAAGACCACGTGGCTTACCACATAGTTTTTCCACGTGGTGAAACCATGTGATTTTTTTTAATAGAGGAACAGAAATCGCTTAGAAAATTGTTTGTGAAAGTATTTATTACGATAGTATATAACAAGACAAGAAAAAAATTTATCAATAGAACTAGGAAGAAGAAGGTAATATTTGTGAAAACTATTGAACTTCTTGGTGAAAAAACCACGTGGTATTACAAAACCACCTGGTTTTAAAAACCATGTGGCATTTTGAGACAAAAACTACGTGGTAAACCACGTGGTAAAACTATGTGGTTTACCACGTAGCAAAACCACGTGGTTATTTTCAATAGAGTAACATTCCTAAATCTTGGATAACAGATGATGTCTGTACCAAAATATTTGGTGATTACAGCAACTGTTTAGACAATAACGTGACTATAACTTCACATAATGAATATACTTTTTTTTTAAACAATAGGATTTTAAGTAAATTACATGGGGAAACTAAAACTTATTACAACATCGATACTGCAACATATAAAGGTGTTAATAAATCAGATGATAATATTTATATAAATTTTCCCGTAGAAATGTTAAACAACATTCGTGAAGGCTTGCCACCTCATGAACTTAAATTAAAAATAGGTACAATAGTAATGTTAATTCGAAATTTGAGTATATAAGACGGATTGTGTAACGGTACACGATTGCGAATTACTAAATTACTGAAGTATATCGTAGAAGGCGAAATAGTAACGGGAGAAAAAATTGGTAATAAAGTTTTCATTCCAAGAATTACATTAAATACTGGAAATACTTTATCATTACCTTTTATTTTATGTAGAAAACAATTCCCATTAGTTGTAGCATTTGCTATGACTATAAATAAGTCTCAAGGTCAAAGTTTCGATAATTCGGGATTATACTTAAAAAAACCTTTATTTTCTTATGGTCAATTATACGTGGCTTTATCAAGATGCAAAAATAAAAATGGAATTTTTGTTCAAGTCGATAGAGAAAACAGTTTAGAGATTGAAAATATAGTTTGGAAAGAAATTTTTGAATATAATATTGTATCTAATATATATAACATGATTTAATTATAATTTTTTTATGTATAGATAAAATTTATTAATTAATAATACATATAATAAATGTATATCGTGTTCATCTATTGTACCAATTTCAGCATTAATTTAAAACCAAATAGAAATGAACGTAAGTCTTCGTGGTTTCATTAGGCTTTATGAAATGACTCATAAAGTGATGCGAAACTTTCATTGTTTATATTAATGATAGTCTAAATTTAACTTAAGTTTATGTACGTAAAAAGAAGACTTGTGTAATAAAGGACTATATAAGTGATGATGATATAATAATTATGCGCACCAATGTATGTGTATATATGATTTGGTTTCAAAATAGTGTTAACTCCATATAAATTGGTTTTTAAACGTACTTAGTTGTATAAATAATGATGTTTTGCGCAACAACTTCCTATGAATCAATTTATGACTTTTAATTTCTTCTTGAGGATTAAATTAATCATGGCAATAAGACAGTTTTGTCTAAAGATAGGTAAAGACGGTATGATCACGGTCAGGTTCCAAAAAAGTGGTGTAGGGAGGCGGTAGGGGCCATGAAAAAATTTGTGGGGGTCAGTGGGAGGGCCATAGGGGGTAGGTGGGGGAACGTGGGATGTTTTGAGAAAAAATACTATACAATATTTCTATGTGATTTGGTAGGAATGTGGTAATAGACTTTAACACATTGACAGGGCTGGCACAATGCAACGTTACAAAATGCTAATAAAAAAAGGCAGCCCACCAAAAACTTTATGCTTACAAAGAAACCAAGGGATCTAGTAAATCGAAATACAATTGATTGTATTTTAGTTTAGCTGACTATAGTATTGTGTAGTAATCTGTAACTATTTAATTAAATATTCAAACATACATTGTTATTATCCCATCGAGCCATACGTGGTTGAGCCCCCTGGCTTGAATAAAGACTTATACCATACTTTTATACTATTCATATAATATTTTGTGGGGGTCGGTGCGGGGCCATGAAAAATTGTGCGGGAGGTCGGTGGGGGGCTGTGGGGGGTTTTGAGAAAAACTACGATATGTCAAAATAAGCAAGAAAATAACGGATTTTTACCTTATTTTGTGGGGAGTTGGTGGGGGGAAAATGGGGGGCGGTGGGGGGTTTGTGTGGAATTCCCCACTGAGTTAACTACATAATATAGGAAGATATATATATTTATACATATATATATATATATATATATATATATATATATATATATATATATATACATATCACTATGTACGGGAATTAAGGGATGAAGATAGAGAGAAGACAAGGAAAAAAATATTTACGTGGGCACACTCCCGGCACACCAACGCCTTCTCCACGAAGGCCCCGTCTAGCAGGGCACAAATGCTGCCATCAACAGCAGTAAATCCCGGGCTGCGGGTACCATCGTGAGACAAGCTCACGAAACTCCGCAGCAGGCGTACAAACTCAGACGCACTCGCGAACGTTGCCATAATAACAAAAAAAAGGAACAAAAAAAAAAGAGGAATCAAAAAATGAATAAAACGAAAGAAGAAATAAAAGAAATGGTTGACTGTCAAAAGAAGAGAGTACGGTTAACGCACTAAATAAAAGCAGAGCAGACACCGAAAACTAACAAACACTGGCAAAGGAATGCAGGGAGCACTGAGACGAACTGAGCACAACAAAGTTAGGGTAAGCAGTGACGAAGAAAAGTAAAAATCAAAATATCCAACGATCCTTACATTCCACCTCCCTTGAAAAATGTAAAAGAGAGGGCTAGTGTAGGAAGCAATAAGGTGACCAAAAAAAAGGGAGAGGGAAAAAGGGCAGGTCAGCCACAAAATTCGCGACACTATATGCGCCTTCCTGTTATAAACAACACACAGCGTCGAACACATGTCTAGAGGAAAGGGAACACAGCAATCTGTTCATGATAACCATAAAAGGCAGGACACGCAGACACATCCTTCGAACATTTCTTATACTGACGTTGTACCGTTCACACAAAGAAACAACGAGTCTAGTTTTTTATGTGTTATACGCATTTAAAATCAAAGAATTATAATCCAAAAAAGGGCGGCAATAGTCAGCGTGTGTATGCGTGTGTGTGTGTTGTGTGATGCGTGGTCTAGGGATTCTAGGGAAGAGAAAGGCGCACGGGCGCTTGCAGCTCCGCGTTACTGATGTGTTCGCGTGGAGAAGCGGGATAAGAGGAGAAATACCTCGAGACGCGAAGGTGGCAAGACGTGCCGTGTGGCCTGCGAGCGAGCGTATGAGAGCGCGTGTAAGTGCGAGACGTTGTCTGTGCCCACAACTCATTGTCATCTAATATTTAATAAATACTTTTAATTAAAATACCCCTTGAGCATCTCGCTGAGTTAATCACCCTGAATCCCGTTCCTTACATATGTATTTACAACGAACTGTACCCATTTAACAGAAAGAAGCAGTTGTGCCAAAAAAAAAGGGGAAAAAGAGGGGGAATTTTTTTTTCGTTCGTGAAAATTGTCGTAAAAATGGTAAATGTAAACAGCGTCGTAGGACTTGAAATCACAAGTGCTTAGGTGTCCTCTGGTTTCAAACATATAATAATGCGATAAACATCTCAGCATATCGTATATAGTTTTAAGCAGCGCACAAGCACCACGTTATGTAAGGGTAGAGCCATACTCCCAGCTTGATTTGCAGTGTACAGCCTTCTCGCATTGTAAAATTATTGTTTCGACGTTTGTCATTGCCCGTACGAAATGTCACGATTCAGGGGGGTAACTGAAACCGCGCACGGGTTATGCTCACAGTAAAATTTTTTTTTTTTTTTTTCCCTCCGTACGAGATAAGAAAAGGGGAAAAAGTAGTAATTTGCAAAGAGGGCAAACACAAAAAGAATAAAAAAAGGTACCCATTTTTTTTCGTTTTAAGGTGGAAGCCGCACAAGGGAAAAAGCAAATAGGGGAGATAGAGTTAATTGAGTAAAATCCGGGGATAATGGTAGAGGACTTGGACCCGATCCAGTCAGCCACATCAACGTGGAGAGTTATATGGTATATAGATTGGAATCAACTAATGCAAGAGTCAACGCAGTTTTTACAGGCACAGAGGCAGGCTAGCTGGAAATGCTCAGTAACACTGAGGAAAAAGCAGGAATGTATGGAACAAACAGATCAGGCCACAATCGAAGTTTTACAAGCAGAAGGAAATGTGCAAGAGGCATATAGAGCAGTAGTGGGACAGGGAATTCATAGCCAAACCGCAGCCGTGCAAGTGATCCAAGGACAATTAACGGCGGCAGAAAAGGGAAGAACAGGAATTAATAGTTTTAAAGCCGACTACCACAATCGACACAAACAAAGATTTAACGGAACAAGTAACAATCACAACGTTCGGGAATCAAGAAAAAGAAATACAAAATATGAAAAAATTTTGAAGCAAAAGCAGGAAAAATAACAGAAGAAGGGTTAAAAATATTCGTCGACTTAATAACAGGGAAGGACGAGGTGTCAGGCATGATAAGAGAATTCGAGCAATTAGCCAAAGAGCTCGCAACAAAATTTAGAAAAGCAACCGATATAATATATTTAGCCAGTCGAGGCGTGACTCACCTACCAGAGGAAGCATTAACAGCTGTATCGGAAGCCAAAATCTTAGCAGGACAACTAAGATCGGACCTCAAATTCGCAGGAGAGGAAAGTACAACAGAAGAAGAAATCGGGGAAACTTCAGAGATAACGACTGTAGCATTTAATGGTAACATCATATATTATGTAGAGATACCCTTGGTAACAAAGGACGATTTCGATCTTCTAAGAATATCGCCGCTACCGATGGAACAAAAAGAGTTCAACGATACAGACATTGTGGCCTACCTACAGCCAACATACGAATATGTGGCAATAAGCACTAGTGCGAAGAGTTTTGCACCAATATCGCAAGAAACGGTTAAAGGATGCAAAAGAATGGGACGAAAGCGCATTTGCACACTGATGGAATCAGCACAGGAAGTAGAGGAAGACCATCCTTGTGGAATAAAATTAATCCTAGGCTACACAATAAAAAATCCAGAGGAATGCCAGATAATACTAGCCAAACTAAAAGGCACTTACTGGACGCACCTACATGCAAGAAACCAGCATGCTTTCAGCACTACGGGGGAGGAGAAAATATACGTGCAGTGTGGGCACACAGAGCATAAAACATTTTAAGTGGCAGACGCAGGAGTAATAAATTTTTCAGAGGATTGCACGGCTCAAGTGGCAGAGACCAGATTGAGTCCGGGATCAGAGGAGGGCAAGAGCAAAATAGCCAAACTTAAGGACTCCAACTTGAATTTAGAAAAGATAATACAGAGCATAAAAGGAATAAAAGGGGACAAGTTACGGGAGCTTATGGGTATAATAATAAAAAGAGACGGATTACAGGAACGCGGCAATGATGAGCACGGGACTGAAGGAAACTCAGAGACAGGCACAAAGCTAATGGATATAGTCCAACGCGTGCGCGAACTCTTGTAAACATAAGGGGAATTGTCCGATTGAAAAGAATATGCATAGGTAGCAGCAGAGATAACGCTGGGCATGGCAACAGGGTCGTTCGGGTTCTTAAAATGGGGGGCCCCTTAATTCTAAAACTTTCTAGAATGTTCGCAGGTAGACAACGCAGAGGTGACACAGAGAGAGGCGGAACTACGACAATGAGTCCCTCAGCCGTGCACGAGTCAGCGCAAGGCTGGTGAAAGCGGGCCGACGCCCGAAAGTCGAAATTAGCTACTACCTGCGGCCTGCGGCAGCTCAGTAATGATAGTTGTTGTGAGTGGCGTATTCGGGTGAGGACCCTGATTCCGGAACGAGAGATGAAATGGAGCGGGCGAACTGTATTGAAGACGACGGGATGACGAGATGCACCAAGTAGGTGTAATAGACGTATGATATGTATGATATGTAGTGACGTGGTTGAATGCGGATGCGTGGATAAAATTCAACCTAAAATGATGGTTGATGTATATAGACAGAGATACTGGGCGGATGATGATAGAGGTTGTAGGATGAGTGACGTATGGATGATAAGCTGTTCGTTGACGTGAGGTGAAAAAATTAGCGAGACGTATATTGTGTAGGGCGCAGATGATGCAGATGTGATAAGCGTTGACGTGCAGAAGGTGAAAAAGATAAGCCGAGAACGATTGTAAAGGTGATTTCGAGTATAGAAGGGTTGGGTAGAGAAAGGAAGAGTAGCACGAACGAGAGGTGAAAGGGTTAGGATGACGGTGAGGACGAGCAAGAGATTGCTGGATGAGTGATGAATTAAAGAATGAGAATTAGAGATGCAGGAACACAACACGAATGCGAGATGCAACTAATGAGAGATGTGGGAATGTAAAGATTAATTAGTAAAATGATTATATAGAGCTACGATGATGAAGATTGACGAAATATGAATACGTATGAAGGTGAGATACGATTAAATATAAAAGACTTAGCGTCTCGATGACGATGTCCTAAGTCCTGGGCTCGAAGACGGCGGCGAAGATCTCCTGCAGATGACACAACCTGTAAGCGGCAAAACTGCAAGCACTACGCGAGAGGTAATTACGATGCTTCCAATTCAGCGTATCAGGCAAGAGAGAGTGAGCGTGCAAGGAAAAAAATCGAGTCCTTAAGCCCCACCCCTCCCACTGCCGCGCTGACAAGCTGAGAGCCAATCAGCGGCGGGTGCGAGCGCGCGAAAGGCTCCAGAGAAAAAGAAGTGTGTTCGTTTTAGAAGTTAAGATGAAGTTCCGCTGTGATTCCGTCTCTGGACGGAATAAAAACCATTTCTCCTGATGTGATGGTCTATTTTTCGAGAAAGCAGTGGAAATCGACATTTATGAAACAAAAAAATTGTTTTCTAACATACAAGACAAAATAGTATATTACGTACGAGTTTGCAAAAGCTTACGAACTGAGAGGTTTACAGCACGAGCCTAAAGTGAGGGCCGTAACGAGGTTCGTAAAGAAGCCTTTTCGAACGAGTTTCGTATACTATTTTTCCGCCTGAGAACCCAAAATCAAGCGGCGAAGGTGCTATTTTGAGGTTAGAAGGCGGAAAAAGTGTATTATGTTAATGAATTGCAATATAATGGATTAAATTATAAGGTAGATATGGTACTTTTAGTTGAAAATAATGGTAACGAAAAAATTATTTTTGGAAATGTTGATAAGATCTATGTTTACGACAATAATGTATTTTTAGCACTCAAACTGTTACTGAATACGCCTTTTTACGAGCACTACTTTGCTTATGAAGTGAAAAAGATAGATTCAATTGAATTAAAAAACGGCAGTGATATTCCGCTAATGCACGAATGTACATTATTTGAAAAAAAAGGATCATTTTTTGTTGTTCCAAGATACATATTGCAATGTAATTTGAAATTTTTTCAAATGTATGCATATTTACCTCTGATGAGGTAAGAACCTCAAATATAAAAAAAAATGTATGCATAATCATTGTACTATTACATCTATTTTAATGTATTGTCTCTCCACTTTTACACTCTTTTGGTTTATATAATAGAAATAATAAAAATAAAAATTTCAATGATTTTGCTTCGTTTATTTTGGACTAGTCATTGTTACACAATTAATATACTAGCTCTACCGGGCACAACAGTACAAATGACTGTTGGCGAGCAATGCAGAAACAGCATGGGTCGTCTGCAGTTGTGCTAGCTGCCTAGCTGTGGACTACAGTGATAATAGCTGTGCACCTACCTGCATGTGGCGCCACTGCTGTTTTAGCATTCGTCCGCGGTCGTACTAGTACTAGCAGTTCTTTTTTTTTCAGTGTAGATAGGGCCAAGCTAAGCCGCGTTACATCACGCCATCTGCCTCTATACTTTTGCCTCGCTAGGACCTAGCGAGGCAAGCTAGGCTGCCTAGGTAGGCACAAGCTATGCCCCCGCTATAAGCTTACCGATCTGGTTAAACGCATGGTCGAAATCAAGAAACCAAGCCTGGCCACAGGATGGGCTCGTAATAAGGCGCAGCTTGGCCTGACTTTCGCCCACTAATGTCTGCAGATCAGTATAATACAGAGACGACTATATATAAGTATATAAATATAGTATAATATGCGCGCGCGCAGACACACATGTATAAATATATATAAGCTTGGGCCCAGTTTTCGCCCACTTTCAATTTCTACTCGGGATATTTCCGATCGGGAAGTCGGTGCAGGTGCTATCACGTATAGGTAGGGTATACAGAAAGAGAGAATAGAGCTGTAGGGACGCCACGTTTTTTATTTATTCTGGCAAGCGAGCGCGACGCCGCGACCAGCTAACACGCAAAAGAAGTGAGCGAGTATGCCAATCTGATCCTTGTTGATTTTCATTTGTTTAGTGTGCCGTGTACATTTTTGTTCAACTGTATACTGGAATTCACTAGCTTATCTTCGGATTTGTGCGTTAATTTCATTGTAAGTACTGATTTGTGAGCATTATATGTTTGTGTTCAAATATTAGTGCATCGCGTGTTACACTCGATTCAGTAAGTTTGAAGAACATTCATTGTATGCAATTACAAGAATTTCGGTGTCTCTTTGAAGTTCTTGATCAAGACACATTTCATAAGTAAATCGTGCGAAACTAAAGCTATTATCATTAGTGCGTTAAAACTTCATTTCAAGTGCAAGAGCCGTTTGTGATTGTAAACGTATGAATAATGTTAATTTTGCGCAGCAATTAACTATAGTGCAATGTGCTCTACGGTCCGCGATTGGAAATTGAATCGTGCAATAACGTTAGATTTAATTTAATCAGATTCATCGAAAAACGTTTTATTCGTCAACGTGGTGTGTGCTGCAACGGCGTTATATATAACTGTAGATTAGAACACACGAGTCCTTCTTGTTTACCGAACGCAGAAGCACAAATAATTCCACGAACGCTTTTGTTAAAACAAGTGCGCGTGCATCGGAATGCGTTGTCGTGCGATCACCTTCGTTGACTTTCTTTTTAAACACGAGATAATTTATCCAGGCATGAACTAATACACTTGTTCAATATTCGATTATGCATCAAGCTAATACATTTTTTTTGTAATTAGAAATAACTGGTGAAAGGACAACACTCCCTTACTTTATTTCAAGCCCATCAGGGCCAATTACGCAGTTGTTAGTGGACAACAGTCTACGCAACTAAGGCACTCAGCCTACACATTCCGTAAAGAGACATCAGTCACTTTGATCAATACAAGCCTGGTTAATCATGCAATTGTTAGTGAACAGTCTACGCATAGACATATAAGAAAAATAGATTGCTCGTTCTTATGTACGGCGCTGAAGCACAAGTAGACGGAGACATAACATCGAACGTGGATATCTGTCTCTCCCTCACATTGCCAAATGTGGGAGTGAGCGAGAGAGAAAGAGAGAGATACTCACGTTCGATGTTCTGTCTTCTACTTGTGCTTCAGCGCCGTTCATAAGAACGAGCAGTCTATTTTTCTGATATAGCTATGTGTACGACTCTTTCCGTTGGAAAAGTTCCGAAGCCAATCAGAGCAGAGCTACAGCAGGAGTGTAGGGGAAGACTTATTTCTCCTGTGAATAATAACGCAAGCGCCTACCTCCACACAATCAGGGGTGCCTACTGGCAGCTTTAATTATTTATGATGAATAAAATAATAACGCAAGCGCCTATCTCCACATAACCTGGGGCGCTTACTGGCTGCTTAGATTATTAATAAAACCAATATAATAACGCAAGCACCTATCCCTACACAACCCAGGGCACTTACTGGTCGCCTTGATTATTTATGATTAATAAAATAGTAACGCAAGCATAAATCCTCACACGTTCTGGGGCGCTTGGATTATTCTATTTATTATAAATAATTAAAGCGGCCAGTAAGCTCCCCGGGTTGTGTGGTTATTGGCGCTTGTGGTAATTTTTTTTTTTTTTTTATTAATAAACAAAGCGGCCAGTAAGCGCCCTGGGTTGTGTGGTGGTAGGTGCTTTTGTTATTATTTAAAGCATTATATTTTAAAGTGGCCAGTAGGCGTTCCGGGTTGCTGGTTTAAACAGTATTGGGTTATTGGGTTTAATAGCTTGGGGTTTATTTATTTATCATTTTAAAAATTCTGTTGTTTTATGTGGGTTTTTGCGTTTTACTCTTTATAGCCAATTTGAATTTCGTGCTACTTTGGATGCCACTTTCGGGAGCACTGGCCCGGTCTATCCTATATAACGTTCTTGGTTTACCAACCCTCACCGTTGGCAATGCGCAAGAGAGACAGATTTTCACTCTTGGTGCTGTGTCTCTTTCTACTCGTGCTTTAGATGCCGTACCTACAAACGAGCAGTCTATGTTTCTTTTATGTATATGGCCTAAACATCGTTGCCTACTGTTTGGTCAAACACATAGAGATATCTCTATAATGAAACATTAGCAGACCAGCTCAGTACAAAGATTAGCTAGCATAACATTAAAAGGTCAGTTCAAGTGCCCAAAAATGTCTTATAGTCAGCTGGGTATGAAGTCTGGTTTTGTCCGGGCTAATATTTGTAACGGCATTGGTCGCTACATAGGTCAGCTGCAGCGGGTTACCATAAAATTCTGCAAGAATCACGGCTCCAGTCGGGGCGTACGGTAAATTAGATAAAAAAATTGTTTCTGACGTCCAGCTTTCTTAACACTTTAGCCTATACTATCGCGTCCACTTCGGTGTCCTTGAGACAATGTAAATTTACATTTACAGACACTAGTTTCTATCATGTTTGTGGTGCTACAATCTCAATACTAATGTACCTAACAAATATCCTCCTTAGGGAACTATCAAATTATAACATTAAAATTTCCGATTTTTAAACTAAACATTTCGAGAAAATACACTAGTAAAAATTTTAAAAGATTTTTTTTCGTATTTATTGCACGGGTGGTCGTAAGAATCAATACTTAAATCGTAGCACCATGGAAACCATTGGTACTCTTCATCATTAATTGTTTTATTGTTATTTGGAGAAATTTTATTACTGTTGAATCATAGTACGTGGTCCCAAGTAATAATTTTTTCGTATTTGCCAGACAATTTCGAGAGATTGATTTTCTTAGGTTTTTAATTGGCACCGACTGAGGGCCCGATACTGTGGGCCGTGTACAGTACACCGTGCACGGTACACGGTGTTAATTATACTCCTGGTACTTTGGGTGGGCGCAGTACCATGCACCGTGCACCGTGTATTCGTGTACCGTACACGGATAAGTTAATATCGTCAAGTGCAATTACTGCAAGTACCGTGCACGGTACACTGTTTTCACTGTAAACCGTGTACAGTACATAATGTGCACGGCATACGGGTTTTAATCCGTGTATAGGTACTGTGCTGAAAAATGGGAACTGGTACTTAAAAATTGTGCGTAATGACGATAAAAAAACTTATAGCATGATAGCAACAAATAATAAAACACACATGTTGGCCTGTATGTACTACATGCGTTAACGTATGTACGTATGGGCACAGTATGGGTAAAGTAAGAGAAAGAAAGTACATATGTACCCTATGCGTCGTCTGCTACTTATATTGTCATGTCGCTCGTTACTTGATGTTATAAATTTACGTACACACACTTGTGTAAGATCGTAAATAAATTTTTTGGTCTAGAAATTGTCATATTAATTTTAAAGCTAGCTAATCTAATAACCGCATCCAGCATAATTAATTGGCTAATAAAATTTTTTTTGAAATAATATTGTGATCTTTCCAATTAAATGTGGATGAGGACTGATTTACTTAGTTCAGCTAAGTTGGATTTATTATTTGATTGGGTTATAACATCTTCAATTTTTTTAGGGCGATTACTTAGTGGTTTCTTTTTTATCATTTTAGATTTTATTGACATCATTCGAATTAAGGATACATCAACAAGTGGATTGACTTTACGTCAACCATTTCCAACATGTACACTAATGTACTCCAATTACATAAACAACTAAATGCATTGGATAAATAATTTGTTCTTTATCAATAAAAGAACTAAGTAGCTAGTGCTGAATGACTTAGCTACTTTCATCAATGCCATTCAATTGGATTATATACAAGCCTCAAATTTGAGATGAGCAAGCATTCCTGGCATTAAGGCAAACAGGTTTGTGACTCAAAATATATATTTTTTGCTAGTTATAATGTATTAAACACATGTACTCCCACAAGTTATATAAACCGACATTAGAGATAAAAAGTTTACTTGGACTTTACTATTTTATAATGAATAGGAGTAAAGGCACATAAACAATAGCTCACAAAGATACATAAAAATAATAATCTTATTAACATAATCAATATTATGCGACAGTATTGTGAAATACCTAGCTAGTGAACACACAATTAAGTTAATAAATGACTCATTGGAGGAAGGCAATATAAAGCCATCACAAGTGTAGTGAGTTGGTGTTTATTTTCAAATTTATATATAATGCATTCAAAACATGATATAAAAGCTATTAACACTTTTAAAAAGTTTAATGTTTTTGTCACTCCTGTTTGAAAACTATTTATGAAAGATTAAACTTTACTTCTTTTTTTTTTACTTGTAGGTGTAGCCTTTAAAAATTCTGATGGCCTTTTTTAACTTTATTTCTTTATGGCATTTTAACTATTTTTAATTCCCTTTCTTTACTTATATCCAAATTTTGAATGCTTTTTTTAATTTCTTCAACAGTTCCATTGAGATAATTTGTTATGGGAGCTATATCTACTTCGATATTGTCTTTCCAGTAGTTACAAAGCTTGTTTATTACTTGGACTTTTCTTTCGAAATTTTTTCCACAACTTGTACTAGCAATTGTTTTCAGTTCATTGATGATTGGAGCTAAAAAGCGACGCTGGTCATGTACAGTTTGATTTAGTTTTTTTTTACTTTTTTGTCGAAACAGTGATTGGAAAGACGGTCATTGTTTTTTACTCATCTGGTTTTTTAGATTCATCCATTACAGTTTTTGATTTCATTACATTTTCACCTTTTAATGTTGTGCTGTTAAAAATTTGATGGTTTGTTTTGATACATTTTTTGGTTCATCTGGGATCACACAAACTCTCATCGTACAATGGATAACCGAATAGTCGTCTTCCGCGAAAAATAGGTACATCTATCATTTGTCCACCTCGGAGCAGTCGAAGCGTTACGAGTCCTCTGAGCTCCGAAGGATGTAAAGTAAAAAGAAACAACGAACTCTAGTGGTAGAAAAATAAATTAGTACGGATATAGATTTTTTTTTTTTTTATATTATAGTACTTTACGTCCGGCTCCTATAAAGGGCACTACTGAGGGCACTTAGCACTTGGGAGAAGAAAGGGAAGAGGGATGGGAGGCCTCCCATTACTGGGAGGGGGGTAGGGGGAAATTAGGCAATTATGCTGCGAGGAGGTCGCCTAAACTCTCTTCGAGGAGCATTGCGTGGTGAAAAAGCACATGTGAAAATACACAGAGGTACTTGCCCTAAAAGTCGTACTGGCCGGGAATCGAACCACGGTCTCCCGCGTGCCAATCCACGAGCTAGCCGACTGAGCCACCGCGCGCTCAATTACGGATATAGATCTTTGGGGTATAGTCTATAGGATTCCGGGCTCGAGTAAAGAAACTCAAAGCAAATACAGATTGCATAGAAATGCCTTTATTGTAGAACAGATTAATTGCAAAGGAGACACGGCACACAGGGCTGTAGGCACGTGTTGCAGTTTAAGACTATACAAAATGAACTAACTGTATAAGAGTACAAGAAGAAGGCTTGTAGCCGATGTAATATGTAACACTGCAAAAGTAGTAGTAGTATAGGCGCTGCAGCTGTGGGCGCGAGTGAGAGACAGCTAGCTTGCGCCGATGCAGAAGATGGTTCTCGGGGCTAGCTGTTGCTTCCTGACTTCCTGTGCGAGCGGCCTGTTTGGGCGCAAGGTGTCGAAGGCGCGCTGGACAGTGCTGCCACAGATCAGCCTTTATTCCGTATGTTACTTTCGTATAAGTCCAAGAGCACGCAGGAGCCGACAGGATTGATCCCGTTTCAAGAGCATTCAACGGTCGCATAAGAATTTCAACAAATTAGTTTTGGACTTGGATTTCGGTGAGGCCAATTTCGACTATCAACGTAAAAAACGAGCTTCAACAATCTCACAGTATGTGAAGTCGCTTAATTAGTAACATAATACATCAGTATTTTACAAATCAGGTAAAACATGAAATATCCTCCTAATCGTTTGCATGTTGCTCATTATGTATGTATATTGTTAGCAAGATGATAAGAAAGTTACTTTTACTATAATAAATAATTTACTTTGGATTAGATCTGAATCAAAAAGTACAACTTCAGGCGAAGTCAATATCATTCTTAAAATAAAAAAAACAGTATTAGAATCCCAGACATTTTGTCTCAGTTATTTTATCAGAGTAACTTTACAAATATTATACATATAAAAACAAGCATAAGATGATTATTCATATGCTCTAGGGACTAAGTATTTTTTATAAATAATGTTTTTTCGAATTATTAGTCTAAACAATTTTTGCAAGACTTCGTGGACAGCAATAAGATTTATGAGACTGTCAGGCCTGATGAAGTTAATGATTTCAAAGAAGAAAGTACAGAGGAGGACAAAGAAGATAACAAAAACGCACAACAGGTGAGTTTAAAACTTCTCTAATGAATTACATTTGAAGCTACTATTTCTTTTCATTCAGGGTGCCTTCGAAATCAATCACTACACCTTTGCACTTATCTGCAGCAGAGCCAAACTTTCCCAACTCGACGTCCATGAAAGCCCTCAATCGTATGACAAAGACTCAAACTGGTGGATGCCCATGAAAACTTTCAGACTGTACTTTTATTGGTAGTTATATATGATCTCCAGCGTTGCCTGCATCATACTTCGCAACTCAGCGCTAAGATCTTTGGTTCAGCTCTTCAGCTTTTGCATCTTAGTTATTTTTCTTCCTAACGTGATGTCGATTGGAAGTGTGCTTCTTAGTGTGCATTTATATATTCTTTTATCAATATGCATCACTTTGTCATATCAGTCTTTCATGTTCACGATCAGTATCTTTTTATTAACTGCACAATGACCGTGGGCCTCCTTGATGCCATTCTTAATGCTATAGCTCTTACTTTAACTAGACGTACTATGCATGTAAGCTTTTAAAATTATTTTCTGATATTTTTTGAAATTAATTTATTATGCAGAAGTATCTTAATGGAGAGCAAAAAAATGTCCCATTAAAAAAGATAACAAAGACGAAAAGATCAAACAGGTATACACATACTCAAATCAAAAGAATTTGCAAATTAGAATGCTTAAGAAACTTAATCATATTGTTAATAGCAAGTCAATGTATTGATTCATGACTTCAGAAAAATTTTGCTGTCTGCTAATCTTCCATTGGTAAAGGTCGTAGCTATTAGTAATGAAACGATTCAGTTATAAAAAACGAAATTTGAAACTGTAGACAGAAAAATTATAACGAAATTAAAACTACTTAAAGAAGTACCACAAGTTAGAAGTCCAAAAGGAAGCGAAAAAACTGTCATAGGTTTAAAAAAAAAGTTAATTCCAAAAGGATTTCGGAAATGTTCAGTTTACGATAAGGTTGATTCCATGCTAAAAAAACGGAGCAAAAAAAAACACTCTGGATGGAGAATACCTGATTACAATTGATCATATAAAAAATTTGCACAATAATATTCAGCATTTTTTAGAGGATTTCGTTGATTTGGATATTTTAACAAATTATATGCAAAACATGCCCTAAATTTACTTAACAAAAATAGGTAAATGAACCAATTAAAAAGCAGCAATACCTTTGCGGTACTTGCCTAAAAGGATTGAAGGGAAATTCGATAATGTGCTATAGCTGTATGCTTTGGTATGATTTTTTATGTGTGAAAGTCAGTCATGCTAATAGCAATGACTGATTCTGTCCCAAATGTAAACTTATTTTTAGTAAAAATAGAAATTACTATTAGTATGCAAGTTAAGGTTAATCTTTCTTTAGAACAAATCGCATTCTAAAGTAGGCATCAAAGTGTATTTGAAGTTCAAAAAAAAGTAAATTTTTATTTTCTATCAACAGTTTCTAAATAAGAGTAAATTTTTACATAAACACCATCTCACCAAACTTGTGATGGCTTCGTATTGCCTTTCTCCAACGAGTCTTCTATTAACTTGATTGTGTGTTCACTAGCTAGGCATTTCACACTACTGTCGCATAATATTGATTTTGTCGGTAGGATTATTATTTTTATGTATCTTTCTGAACTATTGTTTATGTGCCTTTACTCCTATTCATTATAAAATAGTAAAGTCCAAGTAACCTTTTTGACTCTAATGTCAGTTCATACAATTTGTGTAAGTACATGTGTTTAATACATTATAACTAGCAAAAAATATATTTTGAGTCACCAAACTGTTTGACTTAATGCCAGGAATGCTTGCTCATTTCAAATTTGAGGCTTGTATATAATTCCATTGAATGGCATCGATGAGTGGCTAAGTCATTCAGCGCTAGCTTTTTAGTTCTTTTGATAACAAAGAACAAATTATTTATCCAATGCATTGTTTTAGGACTGACATTTGTTCATATTTCTCACTATTTTAGGAAAAAAATGTTTTATCACTATTGATCATTTTTGCTACTTGGATTAAATATTTGAATTTTCCATTAAAAGTCAACATATCAGTAATTGTTTTTCAAATATATCTGATTTTTACAATACATTGCCAGTTGTAGATTACAGTAAAAATTTGGTCTTGTTTTACTAATCAGAGTACATTAGTGTACATATTGGAAATGGTTGACGTATAGTCAATCCACTTGTTGATGTATCCTTAATTCGAATGATGTCAATAAAATCTTATATAGTAAAAAAAAAAAAAAAACCACAAAAAAATCGCCCTAAAAAAATTAAAGGTGTTATAACCCAATCAAATAATAAATTCAACTTATCTGAACTTAGTAAATCAGTCCCCATCCACTAAAAGAAATTTTTTATAAATTTTATTGGAATAGCCCATAAAAATTACCGTGCGGAACGGTAAACGTGGGACTAGGTCGCCACTCCGGACTTTTTACCTAACCGTAACAATTTTTACCGTTACACCCTGTAAAAATCATCGGGCGCCCAATAAAAGTTCCCCTCACGACTCACGAGTGGACGTTCACTGTTGGTTAAACAGAGACCGTAGTTGAATTGCATTGTATTTGAAGCAATAAAATTATTATAGTATTATACATTCTTTATTATAGTATATACATTCTTTAAAAATCTTATGTATATCGGACAGTCCGCTTGCAATGTCAAATCAGCTTTGGTTACAAGTGTTTAGTTAAATTTAGTTGATACGTTTCAATTATTGTACAGAAATATTTATTTAAAATGGTACAATGTCCAACCAGTTACATTAATAGTTTAAAAAAAACATTTAACATTTAACAAGTAGTTTAAAAAAAACATTTTTTGTCGCATTTTGTACTGACAACAAATACGTTAATTGTGATCTCTGTTTTACCTACAGTGAACTTTGGCTTGTGATCCCAGATAGCATCACGTGGAGAGCAGGGGGTGCGCTTGTGTGACCGCATGCTGTGCTGTCAGTCTGTGGTCATGGTGCCGTCATAGCGTGTTAAAAGCATGCCGTGCCGTCAATCTGCAGCAGGTACTCCGTACGATGTGCAGTAGCCTGTGCGCGCACGCCAAAGCATTTCGTGCTCCAGATAAGTTGCAGATCGTACCTTCAGGCCCTTCAGCCGTATATCGCGCGGAGAAGCAGAGGAGAAACGATCGAGGAGTACGAAAAAACTTCCGCAAATTATAATTTATTGATCGTCAGGACTATTGGCAAACATTTGCAGGTCATCGGAACGTAGTAACGAAGCACACGCAAAAGAAAAGTAAGTGTTTTTATTCTCAACACATGGCTTATGAAAGTTTTACACGGATTTAATGCTAGAAGAGGTTATGATCTCTCTCGCAAAAGCTGAATTTTAATCAACATGCCAGACAAGAGTTTATAAATGTATACTCAAACCGAGACAGTGTCACGGCTGCAGAGTCATTTTTTGTCGTTGTTAACCTTCGTGAATGGGATAGCTGTAAGTATTTCTTTTTATCTCGTCGTCGTGACCGGAAGATGTGCTGGAGGCAACCCTATTTTTCATGTACTTTGTTAGGCTTCAGACAATACACCGGGTCGTTCTGCATGGATTTTTTCTGAGCGGCTTCCTCACCCACAGGACTTGTCTGCATTAAAAATTTTATTTGTGAAGAAATGAGCCAAAGATTAGAACGTCTCGAATTAAAAGTTGAGTAAGTATCCATATAGAAGCAATCAGTTACAATAATAGCATTGTAGCTTATAAAATATATATACATCTAAACATTTCAGGGCCAATCACCAAATGATGTCACGATTAATTTCAACAAAACGAGGAGGGACAAAAGCAGAGCCACAGTTTTTGCACAACACAAATACTTTTGATGCTTTTGATCAACCTTCTCCATAAAAAAAAAAAGTAAGTTTAATTAATAAAATCAATTTTAATAAGTTTTCTTTTAATGATTGTGACATGGTTTTTCTCATGAAATAAATTATTACAGGGGTTAAGTAAGCTCAAACTTCTATAAATCCTGAAAGCGAGATTGGAGTTAACTTTATACTTCATTGTGGCAGTGCACTTTAATTTAAGTTTCAGTTTTTTAACTCAACTTTACTTATGTATCATACTGTGAACAAAAATTTGTGAAATTATAATTTTAATTATCGCATAGACATACGGTTTTGATTGTCTTGTAAAATACAGTGCAACGTTGCTGTACTTAAAAATATAAATTATTTTATATGTAACAACTTTTTTTTTATTTACAATACCCAAGTAATTATTTACTAATAAAAAGAGGTTATGTCGGCTACACACGGCATGCATACCACCTCGCGTGAGCGCACACTGCAGCCCTGGTGTACGCACAATGCAAGCAGTCTGACAGCATGACGTGCTCTTTCCACACCATGCTTGCAGTGTGCGCTCAGAAATTACGACAGCTGGACGTCACGGTGCTGCCGCGCGTGCTACACGCCGTGCTCCACGCTGCGGTCACAGTGCCGTTCTGATGCTATCTGGGGAGTTATGAAAGGAATTTTTGTTAGGCGCCCGATGATTTTTACTGGGCGTAACGGTAAAAATTGTTAAGGTTAGGTAAAAAGTTCGGAGTGACGACTTAGTCCCACGTTTACCGTTCCACACGGTACTTTTTATGGCCATTTACAACAAAATTTATAAAAAATTTCTCTGAGTGTCCACATTTAATTGGAAAGATCACAATATTATTTTAAAAGAAACTTTATTAGCCAATTAATTATGCTGGATGCGGTTATTAGATTCGCTAGCTTTAAAATTAATATGACAATTTCTAGACCAAAAAATTTATTTACGATCTTACACAAGTGTGTGTACGTAAATTTATAACATCAAGTAACGAGCGACATGACAATATAAGTAGCAGACGACGCATAGGGTACATATGTACTTTCTTTCTCTTACTTTACCCATACTGTGCCCATACGTACATACGTTAACGCATGTAGTACATACAGGCCAACATGTGTGTTTTATTATTTGTTGCTATCATGCTATAAGTTTTTTTATCGTCATTACGCACAATTTTTAAGTACCAGTTCCCATTTTTCAGCACAGTACCTATACACGGATTAAAACCCGTATGCCGTGCACATTATGTACTGTACACGGTTTACAGTGAAAACAGTGTACCGTGCACGGTACTTGCAGTAATTGCACTTGACGATATTAACATATCCGTGTACGGTACACGAATACACGGTGCACGGTGCATGGTACTGCGCCCACCCAAAGTACCAGGAGTATAATTAACACCGTGTACCGTGCACGGTGTACTGTACACGGCCCACAGTATCGGGCCCTCAGTCACTGCCTTTTTAATTCCATCCCTAAACTTTGTAATATCCTACACCTTTACTGTTATTTCATCATTCGTTTATTTAATAATTTACTTTTTCCTTTTTATACAGAGTAATGAATAAACATACATTCTAAATTCATTTACAGTGATTTTATAGAACATGATGTAATCAACTATGCCAAAGAAAATCCAGGAGTTGCAGTTTATGTTAAGCCGAGAAGACACAGAGCTCCTATTATCAAAGCTGAATATCGTGAGTAGTATCATAAACTTACTACAATTTTTACTCTTGAATAAGAAACGTGATTTCACTGCTGTGCACAAGTTTTGTAACTTGAGAAATGTCTACCCAATTTTGCTTAAATTAAATAAGTTAAAGTAGATTCATTCAGCTAAAAGAAATGCTATGTTTTGGGACATTAGAAGTTTTAATAAAAGAAAAACTTTAAAACCTATTTGTTATGAAAGTTTAAAATAAAATTGTTTTTGCCCTGTAACTTTACAAATCAACGTTTTACACAAGTTCTGCTATAAAAAAGTTTTAGATCTCGATGAAACACAATTTTCTTTTTATAAGTAGTCACAGCAATGGCTCCAAATTAAGAACATTATTATAGTAATTACATAGATTTTGTTTAATCAACTGTTTCAAAAATTCAACTTTTTAGAATTTTATAATTTTTCAGAATGTATAATCGTAGGAAATTATAAAAATCACAAAATTTTCTACAGAAAAGCGTATTTATAAATAATAGATAGAAATTAGGCATGTACATGTACGTGGATAATCGAAGGCAAATTAATAGAATTAGAATAAAATTGATAGATTTTGATGAATAGAGAACTTGCATGCAGCAGGATTCAGTCAACTAATACTTTATAATGCTAGCATTATGTCAATTGAACATGTATGAGTTATAATATCACCAATAAATAGTACATTGATCAAGAAATTAAATATTTTTCGAGCACGTTATTCAAGCTCTCATTCAAATCAATATCACGTGACAGTAACGTAAGAACTTCTGAATTTTTAAGGTTAAATCGACTTGCGATTAATGACGTCAGGTTTTTCTTTAAGATAGCAGACTGTTTTTGTTTACTGAGAGAGTTGTTGACACTTGACATATCAGTACTAAAGA
This sequence comes from Copidosoma floridanum, assembly GCF_036245765.1. Taxonomy (NCBI): domain Eukaryota; kingdom Metazoa; phylum Arthropoda; class Insecta; order Hymenoptera; family Encyrtidae; genus Copidosoma; species Copidosoma floridanum. Next base: position 451,633 of record NW_028321887.1, on the reverse strand, counting down.
TATCATGAATTTTACTGTAATTACGGATAATCAGACTATCAAAAAATTCTTTCAAAATACTTGTGGTTGCATACGCAGTGATCCTCACAACAGTGACTAATTTTTCTCAATTTTTTTTCTCGATAATTAACAGCATCGCACCAAAGTTTACTTTTTAACGGGTTGGTTAAGAAGACTAAAAAAATCTTTGATTGATTCTTCGCTGTAGTATTTGTACATCCTGGCAAAAAACAGTACTTGTACCAGTTGGAATTAGAATTAACTTCTTTTTCGTTCATTTTCCAATCATTTGTTAGTTGACAGTTGTACGTATAACCTTATTTAGATCTTGTATTAAATCATCCAGATTAACAAGCAGACGACACAGCTAGTATCTGCTTTCTATATTAGTTTATTCGATTTCAAAGATCATCATTACATGACGAACGAACCCACATAATTCAGAAGTTCCTACGTCATGATTACATGACATCGATTTAAATTTCAATAAATCATCGTATACATTTAAAAGCCTTAAAAAACTGTCTGAAAAGTTTACTCAGGGCATTTTTAGCTATTGAAAAAAAATTAAATCGGAGAACATGCAAGTTTTCTATTTTATTCCGCGTTTATTTATTTATTATTTTGCGTTGTTTTCATTTATTTTTTGAAATCTTTCACCTAAAACCTGAAGCGTGGAACCTAATTAACTTTTTTTTTGATTTTGAAAAGGTGTAAGTAAAGGGGGTAGGGGATGCGCGAAATAAAAACGAGTATTTTATAGAAAGACAAAACGTTTATTTAATTTAACTGTCGACCGACGTAAAATAAAACTGACTTGATACAGTTTACAGACTTACTACTGACAAAACTGACAAAGACAATAAAGAGAGCTGACGAAAGGTGTAGAAGGCACGGTAGCTTACACTGTACTGACTATAGGGCCCGCAAGTATCACCTTGCCTGTGGCGCTGTCTTACACACTATATATACTGCCTATCGAAAAGTCGTACATGCCAACACTTTCTCTCGACTTAAGATAGCTAAGTATAGTAAACAAAAATTATAATTCAAAATAGATACAAAGAACAAATGTTTTTTTTTTTTTTTTTTTTTTTTTTTTTTCATAAAATAGATAAATAAATGTATGTTCTTGACTCGGCTCCACGGCTCTGGGAATGCACCCTAGTAGTCCATGAGTCGGTCCATGGCTCCTTTATCGCTTATCTGGAACAGAGACAATTTATTAGTTACCAGTTGCAGAAGCTGTTCGCGATTCTGCTAGCTAATTTTTCATGGAGCTCGATCGGTAGAGGTTTTGTGAATATATCGGCCATCTGTTCTTTAGTATTCAGCCATCTGACGTTTACTCTACCATAATTTACACATTCTTTAACATAATGCTCATGAATTTCTGTCATATGTCTTAATTTACCACTGCCTATAATTTTAGCATTTTGCTCAGCTGCCTTATTGTCGCACCATAGATCTGCCGGACACAAAGTATTATTCAGTATGGTTTTAATCGAATTATCAACTGCCATCAGTTCTCTACATGCTTCACTCAGTGACACATACTCTGCCTGACATGTTGACGAAGACACATACGTTTGTTTTTGAGTTATCCATGCCACTGAGTCTCCAAAGATTTTAATCACGTAACCACTTGTGGTTAGAGACCCTTTACAGTCGCCAAAACAGGCATCGGAGAATGCTTTCAGCCCTTGCTGCCTTCCACAATATCTTAGACCATAAGATTTGGTCCCTGCAAGATACCGAAACACTCTTTTAATTATATTCCAGTCTTTGTTAGTCGGACTTATTTGATGCCTGCTCAGCACATTCACTGCATAGCTTATATCCGGACGTACAGTATTGGCAGCATATAATAAGCTCCCAACAGCCTCCCGGTAGGGAACGCTTTCAGTCAATCTGGACTTATTCAAGTCAATCTGCCTTTCTGATTGCTCTCTTTGTTTTCTTTGTTGATTTAACACGTGACCTGTGACCATAGGAGTTTTCACTGGCTTAGAATCATCAAACCCAAACTTTTTAAGTATCTTATTTATGTAATTGGTCTGAGTTAAAGTTAGAACTTGGTTTTCTCTGTCTCTTCTGACTTCAATGCCTAAAAACGATTTAACCTCTTCTAGGTCAGTTATTTCAAACTCACTTTGCAGTCTTTCCTTCACAGACTTCAATTTGCCAGTATAATTACTTGCTATAAGCATGTCATCAACATAAAGAACCAACATCAAAATTTTATCTGCCTCATGCCAAGTAAACAGGCAAGGTTCCAAGATGTGAGATCTTGGACCTATTTTCGTTGCAGCCTCCGAGAATCTTTCATGCCATTTTTTCGGACTGACTTTTAAGCGGTAGACGGCTCTTTGAAGCTTGCACACCTTGCTCTGTTTTTCCAGATCCGAACAGACCAAACCTTCTGGTAACTCCATATATATCTCGTCGTCAAGAGTACCATTTAAAAATGCCGTTTTAACGTCAAGCTGACATGTATCCAAATTAAATTTATTGATTATAGCCAAAGCAGTTCTTATTAAAGTCAGTCTTGACACCGGGGCGTAAGTCTCCGTAAGATCATACTCATTTTTATCTTTAAAACCCCGTATTACCAGCCGTGCTTTGTGTTTCTCACATCCTTAAGCATCAACCTTTTTCTTAAGAACCCATCGGGAATCGATGATATTCGGACGTTTACCATTTACCAGTCCTGCAGGTCTGTTTACCAACTTCCAGACTTGATTCTTTGCCATTCAGTCAAGCTCTTCTTGGATGGCTTGATTCCAGCCTTCTTTATCCACAGCCTTCATTGCTTCTTTATATGAAGCTGGATCTTTATTTATTTCTGCTAGCAAAGAGTGGTAAACTAGATCTTCCGCATAAATGGTATTATCTCCTGACGTTTCAGTATCACCGTTCTTAAAAATTAGGTCTTTTGTTACTTCTTCCCCGAGAACTGAGCCCGCAAAGCTGACGTCTTTTACACGACTTTCTTGGACCAAGTTGGCCTCCATTGTTTCTATCAGTCTTTTCGGCCTTCCTCTTTTTCGTTGTACCACCAGGGGCGCTTCCTCCGATGATACTGTCTCTTCTCTTTCCTTTTCGAATTTTAAAAACCACTCGTCTAATTAAATATCTACAGTCACATTTTCCCAGTTTTTAATTGAATTTTTACCAAAAACGTCTCTATACACAAAATGCTCGTTAAATTTGACGTCCCGACTTTCATAAAACTTTCCTTCGTCCAGACAAAGCAGACGATACCCTGTCTGCGTGTATCCTACCATAACTGCTCGTTTCCCTTTTGCTTGGAATTTAGTTTCGGTGTTTCTCTGAACTCTCGAATACGCGATGCAGCCGAATCTTTTCATCTGACTTAGGTCTGTTTTTTTATTCGGAGCCAGCTTCATTAAAGGGATTTCCATGTTATTTGAGCGATGCGGAGTACGATTGTACGCAAATACAGCTGCGTTTAGTGCCAAGTCCCACATGTTTTCCGGGAGTCCTGAATCACATATCAGAGCTCAGACTTTCATTTGAATTGTTTTGTTCAGCCTTTCTGACGTACCATTATGTTCAGGGGTATGCGGACAACTTAGTTGGAGTTCAGCTCCAAGGTCATTTAATACTTTTCGCACGGAGCCTCCCGTGTACTCGGTACCCTGATCAAACCTCAGATAACACACTTAAGCTTCAAACCCGAGAAGATTTCTACAGCCTTTTACAAAATTATCTAAACATTCACCCGTATCACTTTTGTTTTTCATAGGGTAAGCGATTGCAAACTTGGAATAATCATCAATAAATACCAAAATAAATCTGTATCTTTTTGGGTAAGAGGGCGGAATAATAATTCCCAATGTATCTGAATAAATTATTTGCAGGGGTTAGGATGCTCGATCGCGTACCAAAGGAAAAGGCAGTTTTTGGGATTTTGTTCTTAAACACACATCACAAGCCTTAATCACATCATCAAATACGGCTTCTTTCAGACTTTTTACTTTCGGATAGTTTTTCTGCAGTTCCCTTAAATACCCCAACGAAGCATGGCCCAGTCTGACATGCCACAGCATAGCCCCGTTGTTATCTTTAAATTTTTTATAATTTTTGCTAAACGGTTTTTAAATGTCTTTTATTTCTTCGGTCAGGACTTTTCCGACTTCACAAAATTTTCTGTCATTTGTTAAAAATACATCTTCAAAACAGTCATTATTTAACTTACCGACCGAGCTCTCTGAATTTTCCGGCTTATTATTTAATTTTATATCTGCAGTTGAATTTTCAGGAATAGTGTGTGCTTTTGACTCAGCCGTCAAGACTTTCATTTTTTTGTTGTCCGACTAAACAAATTCAACTATCCTATAGGATTTTTTATATATTCCCGATATCCATACATTTTCAGTATTAGGATCGAAAATACTAATCTCCTTGTCATCTAAATAGATCGACAAGCCCATATCAGCAAATTTCCGTAGCGACAATAAATTCCCGATCAAGTTGCGAGCACACACCACTCCCTTCAACTCGACGTCTTTATTGCAATTTTTCAGCAGCAAATTTCCCACTCCCTTCGTTTTCAAGTCTGCGGATAAGTCTGAGTTTGCACATTTTATTTTACCAATTTTGTTTCTGTCAATATTTGTAAAGAATTTTTCTGACTTTGCAAAGTGATCAGTCGCTCCCGAATCAGCGACAAATTCAATCTTATTTTCTCCATCCGATTCTGAATTATTTACCCAACCTACAGAGTTTGAAAACAGAGTATTGGGGGGCTTGATCAACGTCAGAGACTCACCTTTATTTGACCCTAAAGCATTTTGTTTTTTCTTCGTCTCCCGGCCCTGGTCAGAAACTTTCTGCCTTTTGGAATCTTTTCCGTCCCTGACGTTGCTAGAGTCCCTTTTCTGCCCAAAGTTTCGGAAATTAGAGCGGCCTCGGCCACTGCCACGGCCACTTCCGTGGCCACCTCGATTCCCTCGACTTCCACGGCCCTGCCTTTCAAAATTTCATGAATCAAACTTATTTATCTCACCACATCTCAGGCTGCATCTCTTGTGAGCTGAGATGTCATGCACGAACGTGCCACACGTGTAGCACTTCCTGAGTCCGGTACCTGCCTTCGGACACTTGTCAGCCATATGGTCCCAGTCATCACAGTTGAAGCAGCGGAGGCGGTCCTGGGGCTAAGATGCAGTCAACCTGCCTTCGTGGGGCCACCTCCAGTGGCTTCTGCTAGGCCTTCTGACTCAACCTTTAACATGTACGACATGAGGCTTTATTATGTCATACCCTTTCTATCTCTGCTTTGCATTTTAAGCGTGAAGTCTGTCACCTGCACGCTAGGTACCGCTCCGATTACGGCAGTATAAAAGGCATCTCGCTTTTCTTCTTCAGAAAAGGGACCAGACGTACTTATAGTCTCATAATTTCTGACCAGTTCCTCAAATTTTTCTATGAACTAGGCAACCGATTCTTTCCTTTTTTAAAATTTAATTTCGTGCAATTTTTTACGAATTGCGGCCGTTGTAAGGGGCGTCTCCCCCTTCTTAAGTTCTTTCAGACTTTCCAAAATTGCAACCGGTTCTTGCAGACGAAAAGTTCTTAAATGATATTTTTTCGTTACTCTACTTAACAAAATATCTCTGACTTTTAATTTGTCTTCTTTGATCATGTCTTCGTTAATAAATTCCGTATTTTTAATCGAAGGATCAATGACATATAGTAATCCTTTAGACCGGAGTTCAGACTTAAATTTATCGAGGAAAACTTCGAACTTCATATCTTTAGACAGATGATAATTGTATTTGTGTTAAGTATCACGGCCGAATTTATGTATTTGATTGATGGTTGTCGCGAGAAGTTCCGCGCTGCCTTTAGATAAATTTTCATTTCTTGTGTCATTCAAGAACGTTTTCAATCTGTCTTGTAGACTCACCCGTGTTCTGTCGTTGCGAGGAGTTGATGACTGCAGGGGTGCCCCGGTTGACGATTGGGCCTCGGATGACTCGACCCTGTTCACCCGCTCGCCCAACCGGGACAACCTCTGGTCAAAATTGCGCATGACCAGAATTATCTCCTCCCTTGTTCTCTCAACCTCCTGCCTTTCTTCCTCTGCCTTCCTTGCCTCCTCGTTTGCTTTCTCCTGCCTTTCGATCATCTGACTAATCGCGGCCATCATCGAGTCGAACCTAGCCAGCATGATGTTTTCTGAAAAATTTTCATTTTTCTGTTTATCTGCCATATGCAACTTCGTTTTGCTGACGTTTATCCATTTATATTTGTTTTCAATGGTTTGCACTTTCTTGACTTTAAGTTGGGTATTTTCCGGTGTGCGTGACGGGGAAGAGGGGGCTGCTTCGTGTACAGACTCATTTTCGCCTAATTTTTGCCAAAGATTTTTACTGTCTACATTTATCTTATCAAAGTTTCGGACTACTGACAATTTGGACTTTTTCTCATTTGACATTTTAAACACATCGACCGACTTTTCAAATAACCCGGGTTTATCACGAGCAGGTTCTTTGCTTTCCCCGTCTTCCCTGAATAGATTTTCTGGCAACGTCATTTTTCCTCCCTTTTTACAAAGAAATTCAACGATGTATTTGTAATCGTCACCGATCAGGTAATCTAAAACAAAAGACGAACATTGTTTTCAGGGAGTCAACCCGAAATAGACAGAACGCAAGCCGAATCTACACGGAAGATTGTTGTTATCAGAAAAACAGGTACTACATGTTAGTACAAGTATTTTCGATACTCTGTACAAGAAAAATGTGTACTGGTACAGGTATATTTGGTACGGTAGTATACTTTAAAGTACCTTATTGAGTATAGCTAAATTTTATGCTTAGTACGTCAAAATCCGATACGTGGTACGGGTTTTTACTGTACCAGTACAGAAAGTTAGTCGGCCAGTGGGAGCATTCAGAATGTCAGTATATATATACATACGTAGCTGTAAAAGTTAAAGGGGTTAGGATTTCAGTATATCCACCACAACAAAATATAAAGTTCAATACATTGATACGAATCTAACAAGATATAATGATAAGTGCAGTAGGCACTTGTAGTCACTTACCTGTTGCGTATACTAATTGGTTTTAACTCGCAAAGAACAATTTACATATTGAACCAAAATAACAATGACAATCCCATACATGTATGCAAGTATGCACATATATATATACATACATATCTCCACTGTATATTATAAGCGCACGTACTATGCGCGGTAGACGGTACAGTAGAAAGCCATGCGCAGTATACAAATTTAATAGACTATCCATGGTACAGAAAAATCCTGTACCAATCAAGATAAGTATTTAAAAATGTGAGACTGGTTGCAGAAATCTCAAGACCTGTACATTATTTTTCTATGCTCATCACTTTTGGTATAGCTTATTCTGGTAACAACAATCTTCCGTGTAGTCAACGTGGCTCGAAGCGTGTTCTTGTGCTCGAACACAAAGCACGATTGCACGCTAGGCACTCACACAGCCGCGCGCGACCGAACACAAGTCTAACGTGACTGTGCGAGTCACATGGAAAATAATTTTGTCTACACACCTTTGGCGGGAATATCCTTTTGCCCGACACATGCCATTATTCCCCTTTTATCCACCAACAAGATGGCAGCTTGTTGTCGCTCCTCTGACTTGACTTGGGATGAAATTCACTGACATATTCTTGACAGAACATCGATAGTTTGCTCGTCTAAAAGAAAATGTAAGCTTTTAAAATATCAGCCTTTTCTGACTAAATCTAAAAACCGCCTTGAATATTTGTTGCCTAGAGTTCAATTAATTAAAAGCACCGGGAAAGGACATATATAATTTTCTGCCGACACACGTTCGAACTTTCCCAGTTTAGACATTTATATTGTAACGCGCACGCAACAGTCGAGGCGACAAGAACAAGAGACGCGAGAAAACACGAAAACAAAACATAAACGGCCTCGTAATAAATTTTCAGTCAAAAAGCCTCGCGTCAACACGAGAGGGAGAGAGAGAGACCGAATTCTTTCCTCAGCCGCAATTTGTTGTCCCCCTCTCGATCCGCCCCGCTCTTGCATGTGCGTGTCGCGCTACCGACGCCACGTGTTTCTTAGAATCCCGCGCATTTCTCGAAATGCACAAGAATTCCCCTTTGTTACCTGACGTCGTAGCGTCCAACCTAGGCATCACTCGAAAGGACAAAGTGTTGACCTACCGCTGATCTCGGTTCCGGCGTCCAGAGTTGCTCCCCTATCCTCGACCGGCGTCGACAACGCCTGGTCGACAACGGACTCGGCCTGGTCACCAGGGGTCACGCTCTCGGCCGCTTCCTCGATCGGACTCTTTTGTCCATCTTTTGCTGTCTCAGCCCTTTCCGCCATCCTCCCTTTTGTCATACTCACCCACACAAAAAAATAAAGAAGAGATCACGCGCAGTAATGCGAGTCTGGGGCCCGTAACCTAAAAAGGTGTGAGTAAAGGGGCCGCGCGAAATAAAAACGAGTATTTTATAGAAAGACAAACCGTTTATTTAATTTAACTGCCGACCGACGTAAAATACAACTGACTTGATACAGTTTACAGACTTACTACTGACAAAACTGACAAAGACAATAAAGAAAGCTGATGAAAGGTGTAGAAGGCACGGTAGCTTACACTGTACTGACTATAGGGCCCGCAAGTATCACCTTGCCTGTGGCGCTGTCTTACACACTATTTATGCTGCCTATTGAAAGTCGTATATGCCAACAGATTTCATCGACAATGAAAACTACTATTTCCTACTTTAGGCATTTTTTTAAAGATTTGGACAGTTAGTGCGCACTCAGTAGGAAAAATAGAGTTCTTACCTGGTGCGCAACCTACCAGGGCAAGAGCGAGTTGTCCTTTCGGCCTGATGCTTGCTCTGAAGACATGCGCAACTAGTCATGATAAATACAATTAAATAAAATTAACAATAGTTAAGTTTGGGGAAGTGGTTTGGTGTACAAATAGGTGTGTGCATATAGTCATTAACATCTTAGGATTATTGCAGCCGATTTACATGAAACGAGGTCTAAAATTACTTTCTATTTTAATAACTGTTTAAAAGCACTAGTATTATGGTTAAGTTGAAATAATGGGCAAAGTTCTCTACACAAAATTTAAAGATGTACAAGAAATTACAATTTTATTTTGCAAATTGCAATTTCCAGCACAACAAATAATACTAAGCACATGTTTTGCTCGAAATATTTAAAGAAACCAAATTGAATTCTATAACTCACAAATGATAAAATGATTGTGTTTGAGTTGAGTTACGTAGGGAAGATATTGGTGAGGAGGTCCATCGCGAGAATGACCAACACTTATTATTTCAAAGACCTTTATTCAAGATAGCGTAATCATAGGCAAAGTAGCGCGTGTGTTTCCCTCGAAGGCTAGTTATGTACTCCCCCGATAGACTCTCTCCTTGCTCGCGCTTCCCTTCTCATGGCCCTAGGGTCCCTCGTTACGAGATTTAAGGAGAGGGAGCGTGGAGTCTCGCCTATACTTCCATAAGTTACACGCCCAAGGCCGCGACGTCATCGTCCTCGACGACGCTGATTTTCAATTTATGTAGCGTTGAGTCTGACCTGTTTGCAATTTTGTGTGTGTCTGTTGTCTGTGTTGTTGTGTCTTCCACACTTATACTTCCATTTAATTGTAGAGAACTGCTGTTCTCTTTACATTAATATTTTTGCTCTTCCAATCATTCAGTTTCCTCTCATCGTGTGTCGAGTGTATAAAAATATTGTTTGTGTATGCGGTTTGCCTTGTATTACAATTATACGCGAAATTGCCGCGAGGTGGGCATCTGCTTAAGACTACTTTACATTTAGGGTTACTTAACAATGTAGTTTCCATTTTAACTTTCGCTTTACCAAAAAAAAATTAGTAAAAATTTCTTGTTATTAGTATTCAAAAAAAAAAAGAAATTTCTTTCTAAGTCTCGTCCTACGGACTGCGCTCCCCGATACAGTCGAGCGACTCCCGGCGCTCTTACTCGTTGTCTCACGAATCTTAATCTTGTGTCACGGCCAACGGCAACTCTATTACTCGTCTAGAGGGTTGCAGTCGCCTTACTGCTCCGAGTTCTACTGTCGGCGCAGTTTGAACTACTACCAATTCTTGAGTTCTTTGTTTTCCTGTGAACATTCTATAACATATTAGTAGTAGGATCCCCCGATGGAGAAGGCACTTATACATAAGAAAAAGAAATCCTATTCCGAATTTATTGACTTTGTAATATATAAAGCTGTTAGCTATTAGTTGCCAACCCTGGTCCCTGCCTACAAGCACGCGTTGTAGTCCGCGTACTAAATATTTGCCCAGACGCTATGTATACTCTATCGATAGTTATCTGTTTAAGTATGTTACAGTATGTACCATACCCTTTCTCTTATATTTCTCCTTTATTCGATCAGCGTTAAGCTGCGAGTGTGGCTATCTCCTTACATATAAAGTATACAATAATTGACGTATATTCTTTATTAAAATTTTTATTTATGCAAGTACTTTTTGTATGTTTCACAATTTTCTATCTCAAATTTTTTTTTTATTTATAATATTATGCGCCCATCTTGCCTGTGGAGTCATAAAACATATTTGAGAAGACTGTATAGTCAGATAGTTTTAAGATCGGTTATCTTACATTTGACTTGTGTTTTGGTAGAGACGAGCTTGGAGGTACGAGTAAAAAGGAGTCATTTTACGGCGGTGCATTCCTCATTTTCATTTAGACCTGTGTAGTGCATTTTTCTAGTGTTTTTCATCCTTACATTTTCTGATACTAAGTTTTTCTGCTACTCCCCCTCTCTCAATTCTAACGTGGTTATGTTGAGGATAGGGATTATATGAATATTTCTCGTTTGCTTTTACTCTCAACGTTGTAGACCCATTTGCTGATTTCGTTTGCTGCTCTTTCGCTGTTTTTCTCTTCAACAACAAAACTTCTATTTTTTTTTCTTCTGGTGTCTGGAGAAAGTGCGCTTTCTAAGGTGTTCTCGCCGTTGTCTGAGTTTTCGAAGCTAAGCTTCGATGCTGCTCACGTGACAACATGATTTCTCGCTCCAGGAGAATTTCTGTGTCTGTCCTCATGTACGCAAATCTGCAGGAGCAGTCCACGTGCACTGCTGCATAATGTCGTTGTGTAAGTAGTGGCTTATGTGATTACAAGCACCCTTCCTTTTTTTTTTAAGCCTACTAGTTGATGTAGATCTCTATGCCTTCTTTCCAGTATCGACGCCTCTGTTTGAACGAGGGTGGGCTGGTAACGTGGTATTGTTGTCCCGGAGGTGTTCGAGGATCCCACGAGGGCTTTCTGGCTGTCTTTCGATGGCCCAGCCCTGAGAAAACACTGCCACACACTTTGTGGGATCAATTATTCCTCTTGATAGTTAACCGGTGATCCGGGTGCGTTATTATTAATTTTCCTTATAATAACGATTAAGTACTGGTTTATATAGTTTTTGCAAAATTATACTTACTTTGAGGTGGATGGTCCGACGAACGGGCTGTTCGTTCTAAACATGGAAGTCGATTCTATATCTCGTGACGATTATGTGTGTCGTTTCAGGTGTTGTGATTATCAGCATATTATGATGGTAGGAGTGGGATAGTTTCTGATGGAGGACGACAGAAGGGAGGAAGAAGAGAATTTTCAATAATGAAGTCAATGGAGTACTAAAAAAATTGTTATTTGTTCATTTTCTTTTTCGTTTGCTAATTTCACATTAACTTTTCTTTGTGTACTTCTCGCATAAACTTATTTTAAACCTTTGGTCTGTCGGTGAGATTACCAGAGTGTTCGTGTAGAGTACTGCTGCTAGTCTAATATCTTTCAATATTTCCTCAAAGGTATCGACAAAGTATCCCCACTGAGTTAGATTGAGGATCGCTAGGTCCCTAACAATTTTAATCGTTTTTATTTCATTAGCTACGCTTACCTCTTAAAGTGCTTTAATACACTTTTTAATGTTTTATTTGAGTGCGGTTTTTTCAAAATGCTGCTTAACATACATGTGCATGATTTTTATTCTTCTTGCATTTATCATTTTAGTGTCTCCTACGCTTCTTTCTTCGTTGTTGAAATCTTGATTTTTACTTGTAGTGCTATGTAATGGTGTGTCGCAATTAGCTATTATTATTTTCTTCGACGGATTTGTTGTCAGTTGCGTAGCTGAAAAAGGTGGTTTCTGTTCATGCAAAGTATCAAGTTGTCGTTTGCGTGCCGTTCGTACTTTTTCTTTTTGTTCTATTATTGCTGGCGTGCTTGTCATAGTTATCCCCTTTTGAAAGTCTGGCTCTATCTTAATGAAGCCTGATTTTCCGTCTGCTGTCCCCTGTAAAATCAATTCTCCTTTCTCTGCAACTTCTCGTACTTTCCACTCGTTTTGACCTTTCAGTACTCGTAGCGGTAGCGAATTCTTTTCGTAAGGTTCCTCTGAATCAGAGTCCGCATCGCCGTTTCCTTGATCTTCTGTACTCATATCTGAACTTTCTTCACTATTCTCACCGCAATATCATGCTTTTTTTCGTATTATACCGTTCGAGTTTTCTGAGTCGGTGCCATGGATTTTAATTTTTTCGGATTACCTTGAACTCTCTTCTTACGAGTTGCCCGTACTTTAAGTATGCGCACCGATGGTCCGTCGCTATCGGCCGGTTCTTCATTCTCTTGTTCGTCCGCAAGCTGATATAGCTCTTGGCGTGGCCGATCGGGATTCACTTCCCCCTCTTGTAGTACTACTGGGCGGTATATAACTTCAAACGCGAGTGCTAGTGCGATAGCCCTTGGAAATGTGTTGGGCGAGTCTTTGCACCCCATTGGCATGCTTTTAAATTGGTAGCACCCATCTGGGCCTGAAAATGCCGTTTTATGTGCATCATCTTCGTGTTTTTCTACCTGAAAGAATCCTGATTTGATTTCCACTACTGTGATGTACCGTGCTGACGCTAGATTCTCTAATATGTCGCTCTGAAATAGTAGCGGGTAACATGAACCCACTGTCACCTCGTTTAGTAGTCGAAAATCTGTGACTACTCTCACTCTTTTTTCGTTGTTTTGCCACTATCCAGGTATTTGAGCTATACGGGAAGGTGGAGGGTTCTCAATTATCCCTTGTTTAAGCATTTTCTTTATTTCGATTTTCATTCGATCTCTTACTGCTGGAGGATATCTGAATCTTTTCGCCACGATGGGTTTATTCGACGACGTTATAATTCGGTGCTTTATCGGGTGTATTGCCTTGAGAGGCTCACCGTCGAGGCCAAATACATAAGGGTTTGACTCAATCAAATTTCTCACATGTTCCTTTTCTTCATGGTTGCAACTGGCTGTGTCTACGAGTTGCATTATCTTATCTACCCGTTTTTGTTTCTCTAACTCTTCTTCGTCTTCTGTAAAATTTTCTGTTTTTTTTTTTCATCATCACCTAGTTCTTTATTAAATAACCTTATTCCCGCTTCCCCCAAGATTTCGACATTATCCCCTACAACGTCTTCTGAGTGCTTCCGATAAATTTCTTCGTAATCTAGCAGCTCTTCTTTCAGCACACACTGGAAAAAAGTTGGTCGCCCTGCGCCACCGAATACAGTCACGCCGTGTACTCACTTCCTTGGTCGCGCCGCATTTCTGTTTTGGGCGCGCGGCGCACACAAAGTACCTGGCGCGCGGGACAACTAAAATTTAGATGCGCGGCAGCACCAGCTACACGTTCGGCAGTACGCCCAATATATGTTTAGGACTGCTGTCTGCCTGTTTTGTTTTAAAAGAGGTGATGTGGCTTAAACGCTGTGCAGTTAACTTTTGTTTATAATTTAATGTAGTTGTAAAAATTAGTGGCAGTGTTTTTGTTGTAAGTGTACGTGTATATCTCCCAGGTAATATACCAGTGTACCTCACGTATACGCGCTTTTTTAATTTACAAAAAAAGAAATATCGATTAATTAAACAGTCAGAGATACCTTACATGTCGCCTTGTACTTGAAATACTAGATCTAACTGAGACTTGTTAGTTGTCGCTCCATATTGTTTGTAATTACGTTAGATTATAATTCAATTTATATGATTGTAATGTACATAACTAAAGAATATTACTAATACTCTACTTACTTTACACTTATTATTTAAAGTAAATTTCTCATTTCATCGAACCATACCTAGTCCAGAGAAGAAATTTTACTTAACTAACTATACGTTACGTCATTTGTAATTAATGAAACATTAAAAACACATTTTAAATAGCGAGCAAACTGCAATCATTATATGATTATTGTAATACAAAACCGTATTACATAATTAAAAATACGTCTGACTAACAATGAAAAAATTGTTTAATAATTTACTGTACGAATTGAAAAAGTGCTTAATGCTAGAAATTAATTTTATTAACATTATTACTAATCACGTAAGTGATTTTTCACAATGCTAAACTACACAAGCTAATAGCATTATATATTCATAAAACAGGCAGACAGCAGTCCTAAAAATTGGGCGTACTGCCGAACGTGTAGCTGGTGCTGCTGCACATCTAAATTTTAGTTGTCCCGCGCGCCAGGTACTTTGGGTGCGCCGCGCGCCTAAAACAGGCATGCGGCGCGACCAAGAAAGTGAGTACACGGCGTGACTGTATTCGGTGGGGCAGGGCGATCAACTTTTTTCCTGTGCAGGCACGCATTTTATCTCGTCACTCTTATTATTTCATTCTGCAACTATTTTTCCGTTGATATTTCTGGCTATAAAGTTTCCAAATAATATTCCTTTTTCCATACCTTGGGAAGGGGGGGGGGGTTTCCAGCCATTTTCTGCATTATTTTCACTCTTTCTTACTCGCGCATAAATAATTAGTTTCAATCTTGCAGGTATTCTAAAACACTCCGGCTTCAACAATGGTATCTCTACGTCATTTAATTAAATCATTTTCTCGGCGGCGCTTATCTGGCCCCAAGTATCCAACCCTATGATTCCTTCCACGTCAATTGGGAAGTTATGGGGGACTACATGTAATGTGCACTACAATCCGTGCAACCGGGCCTATACTGTGCCCAATATTTTTCGTGCTCTGTGAGTCACGCCGATAATAGCTACTCAATACCTACTGTCTATTAGCATATCTGTGCTAAGGAAATTTTCCTTTATGATCGGAATCTCTGCGCCTGTATCCATATAAAAAGTCGCCTTTCTGTTTTTTAACTGTGGTCCTCCTAGTTGGACCGATGGTGGCGTGTGCCTCGTTCTCGCGAGTTTTATAGTTATTTTGGGAAGCTGATCTTTTACTTCGTCACTCTCTGAAAGCTTGGGTTCGTCATTCTCCTTATGCATGTCCGGCGCCTTTATTCGATTACTTTTTTGGCGGGCCCTTCTACCTTTTTTGCGCATTTTCCTTTCCGCTGTGTAGGAGTATCTTCGCACTCTACTTTATTATGTTTTACTCTTCCCTGCCCTAAGTCAGTACTCGGGCTGTTGTAGTGCGTTTCCATCCCCACTATTTCTAGCTCCGCCTTCTGTGGCCTCTCTCTCGCACATTCTCCTTTGCCGGACACGCTTTTCTCCGCCTTCTTCTCTAGTTCATGTTCGACGTTTGGGGACCACGCCGAACATCTTGCGAGTTTAAAGCTGCGGGTGCGTCTCTCCTGTTGTCAGGGCCCGGCCGCATGCGCCGTTTTCTCGCTGCTGTGGGCCTCTATCCTGTGGTGGCCTCTTTCTAACTAGACCCCTATTACAGCCGTTGCTGCTGTCTTGCTTTTCATAGTTGTTTCCATAACGATTGAATGTTTCCCCGTTGTTGTTATTATACGGGTCATCGTAGCCGCGGTTGGTGTAATAATTACTGCCTGTGGGGTTGTAGTTATTATACCTGTTATTGTTATTGTTGTTTCTATTATTGTAATTGTTATTTTCATTATTGCAATTGTTATTTCCACTATTTAAATTGTTATTTCCGTTATTGTAATTGTTATTTCCATTATTGTAAATGTTTTTTCTGTTGTAGTTGTTATTATTCCTGTTATAAGGATTCCTTGGGCTATTGTTATAGCCTCTGTTATAATTATTATCATTATAGTTGTGAGGATTATCATTTCCGTTCCCGTAATTATAGGCATTTCTGTTGGTATTGGTGTTATCTACGGGTTGGTTATGCCCCTCGTTTCGCTGTCTTTTCTCTTTCTTCCTATCTTGTTTACGTGAGCGGCAGTCTCTCGTATAGTGTCCCGGTCTCTGATAATAATTGCAGTTTCCCTTTGGTTCCCTCTCGTTATTACTTGGCTTTTTTCTGTCGTTTATCACCGCTAGCAGTTTTCGCCATTCCTCGACTAAATGCCCGGTTCGGCCGTCGCAGTATACACAGCGTTTTACGTTTGTTGCTATTGCTCCTTGTGCCACATTGGTGATTTCTGTTGTTCTTTTTCCTATATTTGCCAGGTTTACTAGTTGCCCCCACTCGGTTGTTACTTTATTGTGTGGCACTGCACTTACTGGTATTGCATGCCGTAAGCTAAGGTCGCTCTCTATTTCCAGCACTTCTATAATTGCTTCGCAGAGGGTCTTCGGGCTTTAGCACATAATTTTTTTTTCATCGGTATGTTGGGTGCAAGCCTTATGTAAATTGCTTTACTGCCTCTGCCCCTGCGCTTTCTTTCAGAACCTGCTCCTGAATAGGGAGTAGGCTTGGATTCGTATCATGCAGCATCGTCAGCCTGTTATACAATCCTTGTACTCTTCCGCCGTTGTCATTTATTGATTCCTGGTTTTGTTGTCTAATTATCTTTAGCTGTGCCATCAGCGTGTCCAAATTATTTATGCTCCCATATCTCCTCGAAAGTCCCGAAGATATTCCTGAACTGTCTCAAATTGAGCCAGTCTGGGCGCGAAATGTTCAGCCGCTTTTCCCTTTAGTCTGCTCGCAAGAGTACCGAGAAAAAAATAATTCATTTTCTGGGCCCACCCTTTCCGCAGCCATCCTTACCATCCTTTTGAATAGTGGTAGGTTGATTGGGTCTCCATCAAAGAACGAAATGTTGCTTGTCATATGACTGAGCGTGGACAGAATATTTGGTTGCGCGTTCTACGGTCTGCGTAGGTGATTATGGTTGTTTGTAGCCTGTATGTATTCTGCGTGTTGGGCCCTGGTAGGTGCTGTATCGCTCCATGTTCTATCTCTACTCACCTCAGAATCGACTCGATTTGCATAATTATTATTTGGCGGTGGTACTGTTGCTATAAATGCGGCTTCCTTCATTCTTTTAAGTTCATCGCTTATATCTTTTATTTTGTCCAGTAGCTGTTAATTATGTGAGTCGCTTATCCTGAGGGTTCCTGGCTCTTTATATTCGTAGCAGTTAGGCTCTGTGCTTATCAGCGGCGAATCTCAAATGATTCCTGTAGCAACGTTACGTGACGTGTCCGCTCTCTGAGCATGTTTTAGCCTAGCTTTCATCGTCGAGAACAGGCCCATTACTTTCGCTTCAGTATTTTCGTCTAGGGAGTCCAGTATCTTACACCCTTCCACTTCTATTTCTAGTTCCAGCATTTGTTGTCTTGTATTTGTTTGTTCTCCTGTTAACTATATTTTCTATTTCAGTTCTGTCGTCGTTTATTTCTTCCCTGTTATTCACAACGTTGTAGTTAGTACCTCCGGAGAGTGGCATGTTTGCTGTATATGTAGCTTGGGTTTTCCTAAATGCCTCTATTTACTCACACGACACACTCGGGCCCTATTTGAAAAGCTCAGCTCGCCTTGAGTCAGTATATATACATATAGTATAGTGTGAACGCGTGGGTTTGTTATACCGGAAAAGATAATGCTGAGGATCCCTCTTACCAGCTCCCGCTACGTTATATGTTATGCCTGGGTCCTAATATTTGGTCCCTTTCACTTTCACCTAGCTGCAGAGTTTAAGAGAGAACAAACGGGCGAGAGAGTTTCCCTGCTTTCAGTGCTTGATCTGATTTATGACACTTATTCAGTCTCTTAAAACTCTGTTCCCTCTCCCCTTTGTTCTCTGCTGTTTCCTGTGTTCGACCGACTCGTTGAATCTTTGCGTTATGACTCACCTATATTTCCCCGGGTTCTAGAATTCTTTACCAAGTAAATCGTTTTTCCAACAGAAAATTTTACCAGTCGAATGCGTCCAAGTCTGTTATTTCGCGTGATTTATTTGCGTTTAAAGAAAAAAAACACTATAAGTGGGAGCGAACATAATAACAGATCTGTGTGTATGTGTGTGTGCGCGCGCGCGCGCGTCTGTGTGTCAAAACTAAATAAATGCAACAACCTTATATTCACCTAATAAGTGCCTCTCCTATTTTGCCTTGGGAGTAAATTAATTTTATTATAAATGTACTTGTGTGCTCTTAAGGTGGCTCCAGCGCCTAGTGCCGTATCAAAATGGGGAGACTAAAAATTAATCATTATTTTCTTTAAAATATGGTATAAAATTATCGTAGAGACTGTTGTAAGCCATATTCTACATTTTATCTGTTACTTTAGTGAGTTAATATAAAAAAACAAAAAAGTTTTATGGTGCCCTAATTGATGAACTGTTACGGTACGCTCCTAAGTTCAAGAGTAGTTATACCTATATATATGTACTCTGCAGAATGCAGACAGTTGAGAGCTGACTTGTACTCGCAACTGTATACTTAGTCTCCGATTATTTAAAGATTTTATTGGATAACAAGACACTTTTATCATGTCATCGAAAACTGCGTAATAATATATACAAGATAGTATATTTTTTACACCTTACGGGTTATTTATATAAGTGCAGCAGTAGGTTGTATATCGCGTAAGCTTGCATTTCCTATCCAACCCGTCTTAAAACTACGATTTTGTAAGCATGATTTCTTATAATTTTCATCGTCAACCCTAATTTTTTTTTATACGAATAGAAAGATGGGAATTAAAAAAATATAATTCAATTTTATTAACCTCGGTTGGGTTATTTATAATTTTAACATTGAGGCCACTGGAGCCACCTTAAATATGCACGCCAATAAGAATCAAGTTTTGGCAACCATTTCCCTTCAGCGCTCGCCGCTTGTTTCCTTGATCCTGGGATTATCTGAAATTGGTATCCTGGTCCTGATGGCTTCCAGGCTGTTGTCACCGCTGCTTGTCGAATATGACCGGAACTGTCGTCTTTGATCGGCTCCTCGGCTTCCCGCTTATCAATCGTCGTATTCTCGTGGCACTGCACTGTGTGATTCTCGGCGGAATTTTTTTTTGAAACGAGTACAATGAAAGAAAAAAAAATTCCGACTCTTACCAGACCCCACACTTAGCACCAAAACTGTTACGTATGGAAGATATTGGTAAAGAGGTGCGTCGCGAGAATGACCAACACTTGTTATTTCAAAGACCTTTATTCAAGCGTAATCATAGTCAAAGTAGCGCGTGTGTTTCCCTCGAAGGCTAGTCGTGTACTCCCTCGATAGACTCTCTCCTTGCTCGCGCTTCCCTTCTCTTGGTCCTAGAGCCCCTCGTTACGAGAGTTAAGGAGAAAGAGCGTGGAGTCTCACCTATACTTCCATACGTTATAGTTGCAAGACCGCTTTTGATTTTTAGTTATGTGTTAATTTCAGACTATAACTTGGCTTTTTTCTAAATTAAAAGCAATACATATGCTTAGTAATTATATTAAGCCTTATTTACACATTTTTATACTGTTTTCATCATAGTTTTATACATAGTTCAGTTTATGCCTTAATTCACGAGACGGCGGTACCTGTGCTGGAAACTGCCAATACTCTAGTTAGTGTAAGCAAACTAGATTTTCGACAGAGAAATCCAGACTTGGCCAAAAAAAATTACTTTGTATAGATCTCGAGCCCAACAACAAACGTAGCCACCTTTTAGACAAAAAAACTGTCAGTAAAGGGCCAAAAAAATGGTAAAAATGGCCAAAACAGGTTTTTCGCTTCTACCAGAAAAGCTGTAAATCGAACATAAAAACCTTCTGCATGAAAAAGATGCGCAATTTTAAGACGAACAAAATGAGCCCTGGTGGACCATAAATGGCTCTAAAAAAGTTGTTAGATCACATAGAGCCATTTATCGGAAGGACCTTTTTTTTAGTTTATTTGACGGATTGCAAAAAGTTTGCATCTGATCATCTTAAAATTTTGTAGGGTTGTTAGGAATCACAAAATCCATGTTCTTTTAAAATGGTAATTAGAACGCCAGTTGCGAACTACTGAAAAATAGGGCGAAATTGAAACTTTTTGGCAATTTGCGGGACAATGGCAAGGCCGATTTAGGTCCACCAGGGCTTATTTTGTTTGTCTTAAAATTGCGCATCTTTTTCATGCAGAAGGTTTTTATGTTCGATTTACAGCTTTTTTGGTAGAATCGAAAAACCTGTTTTGGCAATTTTTACCATTTTTTTGGCTCTATTACTGAGATTTTTTTTGTCCGAAAGGTGGCTACGTTTGTTGTTGGGCTCGAGATCTATAGAAAGTAATTTTTTTTGGCTCGGTCTGGATTTTCATCAAGTAGAGGTAGTTTTCATCTAGTTTGCTAACCCTAAATTGTACTTCAAACGTATTGGTCGTAGCTTTTATGTAAATGCGTAGTCTTTGTAGTAAATTTAGCTATTTGCTTATTATTTTTATCATTTTTTTTTTTAATGTTGCCTAAAATGCTATGTAAACAATATAAAACAGTTTATAGCCAGAGTATTATTAAAAAGGATAATTTTGATGAAGGGGTAATGTTTCAATAGTTGGTGGAGATGTTCACTGGATCCCTTGCCAAGGATTTTCACATGAAAATATAATCAAATACATGGAACTTGTGAAGACTCAATCGAAAAATGGTTCTGACATAAGATTGCGCAAGTTCTGGCATACAGAGTTTCCATCTATCCAAGGACCATGGACACCATTTACCTTCAGGAATCCAAAATTGAATATTACTGAAATCTCGTCTGTAAGTTCAATTATGCTGCATTTAAAAAGTAATTTTTACTTGTAATCAAATTTTTTTTTTTTTCAATTTGCAGGATGAATTTAGAACGTGTAACAAAACAGGCGAAACAGCTTCGGAAGAAATTGTTAAATTGTTTATAGAACAGCAGCTCAATGATAAAACAGCAAAAAAACTACCCAAACAAACAGCTCAAAATTAAACTGTTTCCCTTTGTTTTAAATGTATTTTTAGGGATTCTTAATAAAATATACATTAAAATTAACAGTCTCTTTATTTTATATTTGCCTGTTAGTACAAAACGATATTAAAGCTGACTTTAATTGTACATTTTTTTTTGTACCTTTATCTCACTGAGACAGTTTTTTAATATAATAATGTTTGAGCTATTAGTTTAAGTATTATTTATTTTTTTTTTTTCTTTCTTCTTTTTTAATAAAACATTTGTTGGTAAATAATGAACAGAATACATGGATCAAAAAGACCGACTAGTATATGGGAGAAGTACGTAGTAATTGCTACGTAGCAACACCAAAACTAGTGTCTTAGAATTTGTATTTTATTCAGTACTAGTAGTAAGTACGATAAAAATGTTTCAGTGATTTCATTATTACAAAATAAATAAATAATGCTATGTTCAAGTGAGAAATTTTTTTTTTTTTTTTTTTTTTTCTTAAATGTAATCAAAAATATTGACTAAAACATGTCACCTACAATTTCATAATTTTAGTAAACAAACTTATTCCATACATCGCGAACGAAGTCCATTATATGCTTTATTCAACATAGCAGTACTTAAGGGTGCTCCAGCGGGAGGAGTTAAGAGGTCATAGGTAGTTTAGTTGATAGATAAGAACCCACTGAATTCAACGGTGTCTTTATTTATCTCTCTAACCGTGGAAAATTTCGAGATACTTGCTCTCAAAGCTCACAAATTATACACAACCTCTTATGGAGCAACATAAAAATATCTTAATTTTCTAACCATAATGTCGGAGTTACATATCAGAATAATAACTGTTTTATAAAAAAAATCTCAGCTTTCAGATGGTACATCGCAAAATATAGGTAACCCTGAAAAAATTCGAGATAATCCGTTAAGTATTCAAGTCGTTGTGTTCTGCTTGTATGAGCATACAGTTTTTATAGTTATGCATAGGTATACATACATGGTGGTGCTCGCACATATACTTGCAGCTGAGATACCAACTGACACAATTATTTTTGGGTTGGTAACAGTGCTCGCTGGAGCCCCCTTAAATCACATAAATTTTTGGTTGAAGTGGTAACACTAAAAAGCTCATGATACGTAAGTATAATAAGCATAGATTTTCATTTTCTCAATAAGTAGTACAATATATTAATATCTAACACTTTAAAAATCGTTCCAAATGTTTAAAGAAATTCATGCATACACAATTTGTAAAAATAAAAGTATTTTACGAATAGTTTATTGATGTTACTATTTTTTTTTTTTTTATAATTATTAATTATTATAACAGGCATAAAAAAATAGTCAACACATCTCAATCCTTGAAAAACACTTATTGCATCAGTCAAAAAATAAGAGTGCTCTGGATAGTCAGTCTCTCAACAGCTCAACAAAGTAGATGTACAAATATTCTTACAGTTTTCGAAGTTTGCTTTCAATAATTTACAAGGCTTAAAGTTCTCGATCCAACGTCCACTGAAACAAACTGCTTCATCAAGCAGTCAATTTCAAAGGGCTAAAAAACGTACCACAGCAGTAATTATTGATGACATAAGCAACGAGAACACTATCATTAAGTCATTCAACTTTCAATCTTTTGCTAAACTCTTCTTGCTGCTTTTCTCGCCATTCTTTTTTTGGCTTCATTCTTTTGAGTTGGCCATCCCTGAAAGAAGATGCGATTAACTATGATTCGTGCTCTTGCATCGAAAACCAATTATTTTTTAGTAAAAATATACAAAAAGTTTTTTTTTCAATAGGGTGAGCGAAAAAAATTTTCATCACATCCTGACGGGAATTTCTGATTTCAAGCTGGGAATCTTTTTGTTACGCAATAACGTACTGCGCAGCTCTCTCGTAGTTATTTTCTCATGTCGGTCGTCAGCTACTCATGTGTATATAAGATATAGTCGACAATGTACTTTACTCAGCTGACGGAAACCAAAACACTCGGATCATAACCTCAATACTTATGCAGTGCAGATATTCAGGTTGCAGTGATATACTCAACAATGAAAAATAATCAAGTACTCAGTCTCTATACGTCTGAGTACTCGAAGCGATTCTGTGGGTACATGAATCTTAAAGCTTATATATTTGGTGGCATACCTGTATGTCTGTTTTGTTTCAAAGTAGATTTTATACATAAATAAACGACCGTCACAGAAGTATAACATATACTAATATAATTACCATAATGTCGGTATAGAAGATTTGAACATAAATTTTGTGAGTAATTGAATTTTATATATAATTGAACGACTTCTATACGAGCGTGGCTGATACATACAGTACCGAAATCGCTATATATTATTTTCTATCTCTCTTGCTCTTTATTTCCCTGAATCAAAAAACGCATGAGCATTCACAATGAACGTTATAACGACTGCGTGCTGATTTTATATAAAATTAAGCAACAAATAACTTATTTTGGGTCGCAAATGTCCCGCCGGGTGTGAAGAAAAATCATATAAACCATTCGGCATGGAAATAACACATCACCGCCCGTGTATTGGCCACCCTTGGCTTCGCCTCGGGTGGCAATTTACACGCGGACGGGAATGTACTACTTCCCTGCTTCATGACGTATTATACTATTACTATCGTTTTCTACAATTATATAAGATATTCTTCAAAATCGATCGAAAAATAAAACATGTGATTACCACTGAAGATCAACGAGTCCTCCTTGCCTCGCGATAACAGATTTCACTCTATTTGCGAAATCTATGGCACTCTCGTCTCCTTTCCGGTACATTGGAGGAAGGTACCAAACATCACATACGATTGCCCAGCTTGACATCATCATGTATAAATACTGGACCATAGAAAATCGACTGCTGTTCCAAAATGCATCGCCAAAACGAGGATCGTACTGCAAGTGTTCATTTGAAACATTATTAAGTATATTTTCACTCAAGAACTATTGTACATATGGGTCATTGTAAAAAAACTTGGGCTATTCAGGTCCTTGCTCTTTACAAACAGTTAATTGTTAAAATAATATTTATATACGAAAATTTTATAAAAAGTAATTGTGTTTTTTTGTATTCATACGAAAAATCTCGAATCAGGTATGATTTGCAAGCTTGAACAAAGAATATAATGTTAAAATGTCATTGCCGTAACCTGTCTCCGGTCAGAATTTTACATTGTCTACCTAAATTAAAAAAAAAAATTTCGATTCTTTTAACTTTTCATATCGAAATATCTTCAAGTCAAATACCTACTTAACTGTATGCGAAAAACAATTCTTAAACAATTTTCTGTCGTACATTTTGTCTCTCGATTTTGTTAATTTCAAACTTCGAGCACAAATTCTTGCAGTACAATTGCTTTTTCAATTCCAGTGGTGTCGCCACTGACATTGTTTACCTTTATTTATATGGACTATGTTTATGAACCTGCAAGGCGATTGAAAAATTGAAAAACTCTTTTTTGCGACAATCTTTTTTTTCGTGCACTTAAAAAAATAATGAAATTGGTCATTACCGTAACCAGCTGTATCTTGTCGTCAAGGTGTATGTACATATTTTAAGTGATGAGAAATCGAATTAGATAATAAGTCTAATTATCAATGCGAGGAAAACCTTTTTAAATAATTATTAGTATAGAAATTCATTTTTAAGACGATTTGTCGTTACCCTAACCCAAAAAAAAAAATTTTACTGTTAATTATTCAAACATAAAAATTTTTTCGCGTAAGTAACAAATTTAAGGATTTAGAATGCCTCCGTTTTGAGAAAAAATACAAAAAGTTCCGTAAAATTAAAAAATTTCGAAGTTAATAGAGAAATAAAAGCAAAAATAAAAAAGTGAAGAATTTAATTAATAGAATAAATTTAAAAAAAAGTTTTACAGAAAAAGATATAAAATTAGCCAAAAATGGAGAAAAAGTAAAAAAGTAGCGTAGTAAACTTGAAGAAAATTCTGAAAAACATCAAAATTATCTTAATTCTGAAAAAGCGTGTTATTTCATAACCACTAAAAATCTGAAATTTATACGTATTCAAAGATGCTTACGTATGTAGGAGGTGCCACTATTTTTTTCTCTTAGTTTTTACCTCATAAATCATGATAGAGCGAAAAAAAGTGACAATAAGACTAATTTCCTCTAGGGTAAAAATGAGTCTTTAATCGTCTTTAATCTTTAATGAAAGAAAGGCGATCTAAAGGTCTCCGAGAAAAAAATTACTTCTGTTAAACACATGCCTAACTTCATTTTACTTTGCCTACCTCTAACAAACATTGCCCAACTGGTGATTTGGACCTTATGTGAAGTTGAGCAAGGTTAGACAGATTTGGGTATCTGATATGCGCCTGTCATTTGGTGCTACTTGCCACTTATACGCATATTTTAATGATGATGTAAAAAACTTTTGTTGATGGTGGCCGCTCCAACTATTTTACTCTATAAGTTTTAACATAGAAAATAAGATATCATGAAAGCATCAAGTGTTATGGGAACGGTTCTATATTTCAATAAATATTCGAAACATTCGATCTAGAAATTTTTTCCGTAAAATGTGGCTATAAACAAGAAAAAATTCGTATGTGTTATGTGTAAAAAATAAAAGCATATAAAGTTGTTAATTTTTTAAGGCTGAAAAAATGTTTATGTACTGCATTTTTTAATATTAACAACTTGTAAACAAAACAATATTTTTTAATTTTTTAAAGATTATTGTTTTCTTTGAGGAAGTTGGATTGCTCCCGTGGGAAGGTGAAGGGGAGCACGTGTATGTGTATAAGACGCCGTGACAAAGTCTGCTGAACTAACCTAGCCCAAAAACGTCCGCTCTCTCGATTACGGAAAATGCTTTTGTGTTCAACGTGCCAGTACTCGTTAATGTTTAAATAATTTACTTTAACAAAATTATAGAATGTTTTTCAAGGTATCTAGTTTTTTATGGTGTTAACCAAATAGCCTAAATATTTTTTGTATGGGAGATACAAAATAAGGAGTAAACGGTATAGTTAATCTGATCTTTTGATAAAAGTGTGCTGTGAATTTTCGAAACTAAAGATTTTAATGATATAGCATTAAAGTACAAAGTCTCAATAAGGCCTATACCAAGTTTTAGATCATCACTTTTAATAGAACAGCTTCTAGAAGTGATTTTGCGAAAAGCCATCATAGAGGGATCGAATTAAGTTTTCGGCAATGGAAATTCAGACCAGCTCAAAAAAACTATGTTGTAGAGAATTAAACAATGCCAATCGATTGTAATGAAATCGAATAAAAAATATTTTCCGCCAAGGCTTCAAAATGGTAAAACACGGTTTTAAGCATCGTAAATGAACAGTAAGCCTTAAAATAAAAAATAAAAAATATAGGCGTATGCATGTCAAAAAGACGAACAAAATAAGCTCCAGTCAATCCCAATTGATCCAGTGGTTTCCCAGCAAAATGGAAAAAACCTCGTTTTGTGAGCCAATATTAAAAAATTAATAACTCTCTTTCGCATAAACATTAGGAGCTGAAATTTAGCAAAGTTGTAGCTTTAGTAGTCTTCAACAATCACACCAAATTTCAGTAAGATTGGATTGATGGTTATTGCAAACCGCAGCTAAATGCAAAAAAAAGATACTTTGGCAAAAGGGCCCAAAAAAAGTTGTTTACAACGTTAGATGCAATTTTTTCACGGGACCGTATTGTTAAATACTTAATCTACAATTTACCAAAGTATCAAATTTTGTTCCTACGAGAACTTGCTTAAAAAAATGATAAACCTACTGGGTATTTTTGGCGCACGGCGGTACGGCGCGTGAGGGGCAATGAGCCGCCGTAACCGCCGATGCATAAACCACGTCCACTTTTTAAAGCTCGACTCCGGTGTTATCGACCGAGTACGGTCAAACTGCAAGTGCTCTTAAAAATAACGATATTTTAGGAACGAATAACCAACTTTCACACTGTAAAAAAATTGGACACTTTGGTAAGTTGTAGAGTAAGTATTAAAGAATACGGTCCCGGAAAAAAATTGCATCTAATGTTGTAAACAACTTTTTTTGGGCCCTTTTGCCAAAGTGTCTTTTTTGCATTTAGCTGCGATTTGCAAAAACTATCGATCCAAGTGTGGTTGTAGAAGACTACTAAAGCTACAACTTTGCCAAAATTTAGCTCTTACTGTTCATGCGAAAGAGAGTTATGAATTTTTTAATATTGGCTCAGAAAACGAGGTTTTTTGCATTTTGCGGGGAAACCACTGGACCAATTGAGATCGACCGAAGCTTATTTTGTTCGTCTTTTTGCCATGCATACGCATTTTTTATTTTTTATTTTAAGGCTTATTGTTCATTTCCGACGCTAAAAACCGTGTTTTACCATTTTTGCCATTTTTTTGAAGCCTGAGCGGAAAAGATTTTTTGTTTGATTTTATTACAATCGATTGACATTGTTTAATTCTCTATAACATATTTTTTCGAGCTAGTCTGAATTTCATGAAAAATCACCGACATTTCAGCTAATTCGATCCCACGATCGTGCCATGTAAGAAATCGAGCTGACGGCAGACAGTGTACTCAGTGCGTCCTTGTCTCTCGCACGAATGTAGCATACAAGCTGGAAATAAATTTGTTGACGTTTGTGCAAATATATCCATTACTGCGGACGTGATTTTGTTGAAACTTTGCAAGTGTATTGATAAAGTTATCATAAATAACATATCAGTTTTTTAAAACATTCTTATCGCTATGTCATGCGTAATAAGTATTTTTCTACAACTTTTTTGACAACTTACATTTGATATGTTAAAAACGTCGAAAAAGGGAAACTTCATGAATTTTTTTCTCGAAATCTGTAGACGCAATTGTGTTCAGATTTGGTGACAACATCCATACAATGTTTCTTTACAACATATTTTTTTTTTTAACGTTTTCATCGTTAAGTGAACTCCCAACTCCTTCAAACCTTACACTATAGGATAGTACCACAAAGTGGTCTAATTTTGCCAGCAGAAATTGTTCAATGCACAGTTGGAAACGTTTTCTATACATTTTTTGTTTCAATCCATAAGGGTTGTATGGCATCTTTAATTGCAACCGCTTAAAAAATGATTTTTGTATTCATTGCTCTTTTTGGTAATACAAGAGTTTTGCTACAAATGTAATATTTGTCAATTGTTGTGTTAATAACAAATTTTTAAAATAAATTGGTTAGTTTTCACTGAAAAAATAATTAGTGTATATTTTTTTGAATATTTGAAAAAAAAAATGTTCATCATACTTTATGCGTTAATGAAATGGCCAGTAGATGCCCTGGGTTTTGTAGTGATTGGTGATTGTGTTAAAAAATAACGATTTCTTAACACATAAAGTGGACGGTAAGTTCTCCTGGTTACCTGGTGATTTACGCTCGTATTAATTTTTAATTCATGCATGTATGACTGTTTATGGCAACAGATTCATGATAAATTGAGTTATGTGGTTAAAGGTTTCGAGATTTCTGAGCTAGGGGTTAAAGACTTTAGGATGACCGGGTTATTGGATTAAAGAACTTGGGTTTTTGAATTTTTTGACTTTCTCGGGATTCTGGAATCACTTTTGAATTTTGTCCGAATCGTACTTCACTGGGCTGCTTACTATCGATAGCGCCAATTAAGTTCGGTTGTGACATTGAGTATAATTTGCTACGCAGCTCTGACGTTAATATGCACACATACTAGCTGCTGCACACAGTATACTTTCAAAAGCGCCCGGAAAAAAAAATTAAGCAGTTCAAGCATAAGAACCTACACTGCGTTAGTATGACTCTCGAGTCACGTATGCAACGCTTGGATTTCAAGTGTATATTGCATAAGATGCACTGAGACGAATATAGTCTACTATAGTTTTTACACTGTGACACACACGGAAATAGCGCGTGGAGCCCACGGTTTCATGTGTACTTATGCTGAATTTGAGTAAAAGCTATTGGGAACCGAACAACGGTCAGGGTGGGAGTGAGGCAAAGCATAGACTGGCTAGCCTCGTATGAAGGATTAGAAAAACCGCCACTTTATGTAAATTTACATGAGCTGTTGGTACTGTCAGTGTTGATCAGATCCCAGTACAAAGTTCATTTGACATACATGTATTTTGCACTACAGCTGATGCGATGTGTAGATTAGTTAGGTTTTGCTGATAAAAGCCTGTAAAAGATTCGAGTCCACGGAATTTTTTTTTCTATTCGATGTGTTTTCCTCCTGAAAATGATAAATCATGGTGATCGTCTTTATTTTCTGTGACTAATTGTTAACGAATGATTTGTACAAATTAAAAAATATGATATTAACACATTAAAAATTTTTATAACTTCAGTTAACAAAAAATTGTAAAAGCCCACGAAAATATTCGTAATGGACAATTTTTATAAGACTTTTTGAAAACTGCTTTAGTTAAATGAAAAAAGCATACTTTTTATCACCATATGTTAAACGATAGATAAAAAAAATATTGTACTATGCTGATCATCACATCGATAAATAGAAGTTGGAAGTAGAACTATGCATCAATATCTAATAAATTGTCTATAGATGAGTCTAAATTATTTTCAATTATTAAGGTTATGTTGCCATGTTGATGTAAGCAAATTATTTTTGAGCTTACTTTATTATAGCTTTTAAATTCACGAGAATATGTAATACTAGCGCCCCCCCCCCCGTCTCGGCTTCGCTCGAGACTCACTAAATCGAACACTGTAGTGCGTTGACATGTAATGTAAAACGTTTTTAGTTGAAAATTTTACATCTATTTGTGACAATTTTTAAAACAAAAATCTTCTTATTAAAAACATATTCGTTCGGAATCCATACAGCTTATTTGATCAAGTAAAAAGCTGTAAAAAGTAAAAAAAAATACAATTATGCTGAAAAACAACATGCATTCCTTATGCCACAAAATAATTATTGGCCCTACAAGGCTGTTGATTTGCAGATCCTCCCGTATAATCTATGAATAGGGCTATTTTTTAAAGCGGTAAAAATTCAAAACTCACAAAAAGTATGTCACTGAAAAAATTTTTTTTTCTTATCTCACAACTTTATTACCACAGCAACAAAGTTCTGGAGCTTAATCTCTACATTTTTTTATCGCCACAAAAATACAAATACATATTCTACATATTTAAAAATCTGGAAGATTCAAGAGATTACTATGAGGGTTATAGTGAAAAGCTTATCTCTCACTTAATAAATTCTTTATTTATCAATTTTGATGCTGTTTTAATCTTGATGAATATTCAGCATCAGTTTCTTGACGCCTAAAATTGTATTCATTATTTTCATTTGAAGTTTTTCTTCCAATTTGACTTCTTGCGACTTTTGGCATAGTTAAGACTTCAGTGAGCCCTAAAAGCTATTTTTTTAAACTTTGTTAGGTTGTAATATATATTTGTTAAAAAGGTAGTTGGACGACCGATAGCCCTAAAAAGGACCGGTGAGCTTCTTAAGTAAACTCTTTCTTGACTGAAGTTTCCAGCAAAACGTAATTGCCTCTGTACCTAAGGGTGATCTTTTCTGGCCTATTATTGTAGCACCACACTGATCAGGAGGAAAACTACAACGTTTGAAGCTTTGGAGATAGTTGTAGAGCTCTTTCCCAACGTCTCCTGATATAACGTCGAAGACGTTGGTGTCTAAAGGACCTTCTTTTTATGCAGACTCAGTTGTTTTGGTGATCTAAGGTGGAAAGATTGGTTCGTGACGCTTGCCCGTTGAAGACTGTCCCGTTGGTTCAAGTTCATCTTTCCTCTATAGCTGTTAGATTCTTCCAGCGCAGACCTTGGTGAGGATCAGTGATTCCTAGTTAAATGCTCAGAGTCGAGAGGGTAATGTAGGGTCGACGGTCACCAGGGCTCCCAGCCTTCCAATGAACAACTCCGCTCGTGACATCTGCCAGTGAATGACTGACTTAGTTTAATAGTGGCCGGCGTTACATAGTCTTTTAGCATAACATGTCCAGAAATGGTAGTAAAAATGTATTTGTTGGCAAGGTAATTTAAACTTAGGTGGTCCTTAAAAGAACCGATGAGACATATGGTTCAGTAGGGAACGTAAATACTTATAATGGCCCTGAAAAGGGCCAGTGGCGATCCTTGCAGATATTCCTTATTATTATTCTTGATGATGGAGAGCCAGCTGCGGGTAGCTTGACTCTTATCCTTGAAGTCTCTGTGTTCGGAGATCGTACTGGAGGGAGGTACGCCGCTGACCAAAGCATATCTCGTCTTCAGGTCGTTTTCCGGATCACCAACCGCTTATCGTTAGTCGGGAAAGTAGGCTTGGCGAATTTCTTCTCTGTAGGTATGCCGTTGGGACGATCACTAAGAAGGTGGCCGTTGTGGCTGTCCGTACTCTTCAGGGCTGTCTTCCTTGACTTGTATTTGAAGTAGAAAATTCTCTGATGGTACCAGGGCGACTGTTTGAAGAGCCACAAAACTTTCAAGTCTTTGAGGAGGTTGAGCTCTGGCTGGACACGTCTCCTTGTATTTCACCGGAGACGTTGCCTTTCCGAACGCCTATTCTTCCGTGGCACTCAGTTATTTGGGCGATCCGCGGTAAAAACCGATTTATTTCGCTGTCCCATGAAAGAAGAGTGTCATCGGTAGCTGGAATGCCCAGCTGCATGACTATCAACTCTGTTTTCAGTATAGTGCCGATAAACGACTGCAATAATCGACAATGTAATGGGGTATCTTATAACCACTTTCCACTATCTTTGATTGCGGGTGGCTTCAATTTTACCTCGATGCCACCTAGCAGATCCTACTGAAATGAAGCGCAAAGCTAGATAATTTTAGCAAAACTTTGAGCTTATATATCGCTATTGTTATCAACTTTTTCAAGAAAAAAACTATGCGAAAACCATCTCGGAATTATCATGAATCAGTTCGCAAAATATCAGCAAAATCGGTTTAGTAGTTTCTGCAGTTAGCGATTACAACGGTTTTAGCGACTTTGCTTTATATATTAGTAAGATTAGTAGATAATGTATATCTTACAATAAGTACAGTGAAAACCACCAACTTAGTGAAAGGAATGTATATATATTACCTGAGTTGCCTGTGCATACCATGCATAGCTTTTACTCAAAATCAGCGTGAGTAAAAAACGAAACACTTTTTGCATGGACTCCACGCGCTACTTCTGCGTGTCACAGTGTATAAGGTAGCAGACCATGCTACATTCGTTTTAGCACATCTTATACCATTTTACCTGAAGTAGCTATGTGAATCGAAGCGTTTTACGCATGACTTCTTTCATACCGTTGGTGTATAGATGGTATTCATGCCACAACTACTTAATGTTTTTTTTGGACCGGGAAGGATGTGTGTACACAGGAATAGGATATGGTAGGGCTAGGTAGCATCGTGCCACCTCTTCTTTTGTCTGATAAGCAAGTATGATTACCGTGACGTTGATTTGTCACGTCACAATAGCTAGGGATGGGATGTGTGAGGACGTAGCTATACCCGACGGTCCGTGGAAGAAAGTCTGTTTGATTATTATTACTTCTATAGAATTTAAGCGGTTCGCGAGTGGTTGACTAGATACCGGAATAAAGTAGAAGAGAGAAAATTCAGTTAAGCACTGAGGCGGTGTGTCGACTATCAGGGGAGAGTAAAGTCTCTGCTTGCTGTCAAGCCACGAAGGATAGAAATGTCATGGACAACCTATGCCGTTCAGGTGACAGGTACTCTGCTTCAGCATAACGTAATGTACACAGGTACGCGGCCCCAGTCAATTTTTCGTATAATAATGTAAAATGTACATCTACATATATGCTTAAGTATGCTGGCGCTGACAGATAGTAGAGTATGTATGAGTGAGGTAGGAGGAAAGAAAGGGAAGAGACAGAGAGTATAGTGTCACGCCGCCGCGCCGGTGTGGTGTACGAGCGAAACGGGCAGTTGCTTACTGACAGCAGTATAGATAGGTAGGTGTTGGAATCAGCTCCTTTTATAATTTAATACTGAATAAAACCTTATGATATTAGATAATCCCTTTTTAGTTTTTCTCACGTTCATTCTGTGACTTTTCTTGGTTCTATCTTTAACACCCAAGCTGGCCTGATCATCAAATGAATTGCTTGTGAAGAAAACCATGGGCTTATATAACCAAAAATCTTGCTTACTTATCGTCACCACAATGGCTAGAGACAATAAGAGTTTTAAGTATTTAATAATAAATAAGGATCATGAACATAACAAATGGCAATAACTGTGTTCAGTAATTATTTGTGTCGTAGTTTTTACTGTTCTATATTCTTACTTTAATGGTATAGCTATTACTTGCGATTAAATCTTATAAACAGTTATTAGTATTTGAATTTTGCGGTTTTCGAATTAAGGTACAGCGAGTGTACATAAGTTCTTAGAACGTATCTGTTCTATCTCGTGGGAGGAAGAAGGAATAATTATCCGTATTTTTCCCGTCTTCCTTTAGTTTCTTCACATATGTTGTTGTTATTCTTTGGGACATATGCTTACTTGCTAAGGAATATCATATGGCAGCAATATTGGCCCCAGAATTCGCTTGTCTATGATATGAATGTAATCAAAAATAAGTGACACTAGGGTATAGTTCTTGCAATTTTTGGGTTTGACGGCCTTTAATATTGTAAAAGTGCTAAAAAAAAAGATACAAATGCAACATGCCATTGTCGTATTTTATTAAGCAAACCTTGATCAAATGTGTGAACAAAAACATCCAGGCTTGCGCGTCCACTTATTTAATTATGTCATTTTAGAAAA
Organism: Copidosoma floridanum; assembly: GCF_036245765.1. Classification (NCBI taxonomy): domain Eukaryota; kingdom Metazoa; phylum Arthropoda; class Insecta; order Hymenoptera; family Encyrtidae; genus Copidosoma; species Copidosoma floridanum. The sequence continues at coordinate 417,748 of NW_028321887.1, read as the reverse complement.
AAATAGCTTAGACAAGAAAAAAAACGATAGAAAAGGACCATTTAGTTTCACTGGATGATAAGTATTGGGATAAAATTATTAACGCGTAAGGAAAGAAGGAGAGGTATACCAGCTGTTGCGTCGTTATCTTCCTCCATCTCTTCTTACGAAGTTTGTTGCGAAGCTCTGATGCTTGGCATATATGTATGTATATGGTGTTTAGGTTGACACCAACACAAACTCACACTGAATTCGACTCTTTTCGATCTTATTAGATCAAAATTTTACAATTTTTTCTCAAAATTTTATGCTTGTCTAAACACTCTAAGTAGATCAAATCGATGGAGAAAGGAAGAAAATATACATATATATATATATATATATATATATATATATATATATATATATATATATATATATATATATATATATATATAGATATATATATATATATATATATATATATATATATATATATATATATATATATACGTACGCACATACATACATATGCACACACACACACACACACATATATATATATATATATATATATATATATATATATATATATATATATATATATATATATATATATATATATATATCCAAAAAGAAAAAAAAATTTATGTATATATAAGAAAAGGAAGCAAAAAAAATCAAATATGAAAACATAACAATTTAGTATATAGTAACGCGTTTGAGCAGAACACTTGCAAACTATAGGCGACCAAACGTCTTATCAATAAAGTAACTGTAAAGGAGCACCCTGAAACAGGGCCGATCATAGCATCGGCGTAGATCATGCGGAAGAGTATTCCATAGTCGCGGACGAGCTACGCGTAACGAATTTTGATAGTAAGAGGTGCTAGCACATGGGATCACCAAATCAAATTGGGAGCGACGAAGAGAGCCACCATCTCCAAGAGGCCTAAACTGGAGTTGATTAGCAAGGTACTAAGGTAGACCATTCCGCAAGACTGAGACCAAGAGGCATAACGAGAGGTACACTCGTCGCTCAGTAAAAGGCAGTATACAAAGTGCTCTGTAAACAGGGGTGATGTGTTCGGAACGACCAACATCGGTGACAAATCTTAAAGCAGCATTTCTGCAACGAGACAACTTAGTGACCAAAACACCTAATAGGTCCAACGCAATGCCGGAACAGAAATCAAAATAGGGAAATACGAGGGCACTAACTATATTCAGGCGAATTGAACGAGGCAAGGCATCACGGCATCTCCGAAGACGAGCGAGCGCAGCATAACTCTTTCGAGAGGTTTCAGTAGCAAAAGGGCTCCAAGAAAGGGTAGAGTCAAGAGTGACACCAAGCAGCCTAATTGTATCGCTGATCTGGAGCAGTTGGCCGTCAAGGGTAGGGGCATGGTTAGCCTCACTGAGAATGGTGGACAAATTTCTTCTAGGAGCAAACCATATGGCAAAAGATTTGCGCCAGTTAGGAAAAAGACAATTGTCATTACCCCAACCCAAAACATGATCCAGATCATCATTTACGACCGCAACAATACGGCGAATCTGGCCAACTGGGCCAGAGAATTTTAGGACGAAGTCGTCAGCGTAGAGATGGCACGAGCAAGACGTAAGAGCTAAGGGCAAATCATTAATATATAAAGAAAATAATAGCGGTCCACATAGAGTACCCTGAGGAACACCCGAACAACGATCAAGCTAACCAGAGGTCAAACCACCCCGCATCTTAACCACCTGTGAACGCCCAGAAATAAAAGACTTGATCCAGCCGCAAGCAAAATCGGAAAAACCAAGAAAAAGGAGCTTTATTACTAGCACATCAATATTGAGGGCACAGCAGTCTGTTAGACTCCACGAAAGTTTACATCTGCCTGAGTGCCACCGCCTCGAGAAGCTTCGATGGCGCGCATGTCACGCTAATGGGTCGAAAATGATTCAACTCAGAGGGTTGCTTCACCTTAGGTAGAGGGGTCGCAAGTGCTTTCTTCCAAACAGTCGGGAATATACCCGACTGAAGGGAACAATCAAATATGTTTAAAAGGATGGGCGTAATGAAAGGCATGGCGAGCTTAAACATCTGCAACGTGATCCCATCTACTCCACAGGCATTGGTCTTTGATCCACTAAAAGCCTCAAGCAAACTCAACTCATTAATATGGCCGAAAAAAAATCCATCCTTAAATGGCATATCACATGATCGGCCAGCAAAGGAGCCAGTCACCAACGGAGCACCCATAAAATGTCGATTAAGGGCGTCACCATCGAATGCGATAGCAAGTGATGCACTTGCACTCGACGATGCTCCAATATCACGAAGACATTTCCACATATCCGCAGGACGCCTACAGGACAAAAGCCTATCTCTATTATAAGCGTAAAGCGCATTTCTGGAAAGCACTTGCACCCTGTTACGCAGACGGCGAAAAGCTACCCCATGTATATCACGCCTGGTTCTCTTATACAACCTCCACTCCCTATTACGCTCTCAAATGAGAGAATGAATCTCATCCGTCATCCATGGGCAAGGGCGGCTCCGAGGAATGAAAGCACGGAAAGGAGCATGGATGTTAAAGAGGTTTGTAAGAGCAGTCGTAAAAAATTCAACTTTCTCGTCAACATGACACATACGAACAATAGAATGCCAGTCAACCGATGTAAGGTCACGCTTAAAATCATCCAGAACAAAGCCCCTGAATGAATGGGATACAATGGGCTGAGATTCAAAGGCCGGAAGAGGACAACGGATCTCTAATAATACAACATCATGCATCGAGATACCAGGAGCGCTGAATTGGACACTCCTCTCAACCAAGCTCGGGTCACTAATGCAGATGTAATCTATGGTACTATCCGAGGTGGTAGTGTGATATGTCGGATCAAATACCGTAGCCGAGAGGCCCAAAACTGCAAATGACTCACGAAGTATTCTGCAAGGAGTAGTGTTGACTGTCCAATAAATATTGAGATCACCCAAAAGCAATGAACAATCGAAAGCAGTAAAACAATTCATGACAGCGTCCTCAACGTCCGACCAATAACCACACTTAGGTGGATTATACACAATAGTGCAGAGAAACTTGAGTTGCAATATTGATAATTCGAGTAATAAAAACTCAGGTCAAAGAGAGTAGGCATCAGTACGAGCCGAACGAGAAACATCACGAAATTTAATAGAATCATGAATGTAAGCTGCAACGCCACCACCACCCTTACAGAGCCTATCATGACGAACGAGGGTATAACCCGGAATATCAAATTGGCCAAAATATTTAGTCGGCTTTAGTCACGATTCACTGATAGCAAGAACATGCAAACCATTGTCAAGAATGATTGATCTAATTTCCTGAAAATGCGGTTCAATAAATTGCGCGTTACAATGTGCCACTTTTAGTAAATTGAAATTACGTGACATAGTTTGTCGAAGAAATTTTACGATCGATCAATCTCAATAACAGCGGGCAGGCTGCCATATCCGAAGCAGCATGAACGACAGATTTCAGCTTCGAAGTCACACAATTTACGCAACGATATTTCTGTTTACCAGCGACCGTGCATTTACGACCAGGATGCTGCCCACTACAACGCTCACAAGATAACCGACCCGTGCAATTTACGGCAATGTGCCCCAATCCCCAACATTTAAAGCATTGAGGAATCCATACGGATCCTGAACACGACAGCGGCTCCACCTAATCGTCACACGACCAAGTTCAAGTAGACAAACACGACTGACAGGAGTGACCTCCACAACGCAAGATCAATGCTTTTTAGTACCCCTGGGGTATAGAAAAATTGCTTTAACTGCAGCATCAGATTCACCCTGCAAGTTCTGCTCACGAACACATTTTACAATTTCGTCTTTTTCGAGCTCCACGGGAATATCGTGAATAATCAGACGAGGCGCAAGCTTAACATCCGGCTTTAACTCAAAACCTGCTTCAACGAGCGCAGGGCATTTGTCAATAAAAGAAGACTTCATCGCAGAACCCTCAAGAATAACAGTACCCGCAGGGCCCGAATAGACACGCGCATTGAGACCGAGTTGAACCGGGTCAACCACACCCATTACTGCCCCTCTAGCATCTTCAGGACGCTTAAACCTGTCCTTCGCATCATCCGTCGGACCAACTACAATACGCTGCCTTGGTAAAATTTTTATTGGCTTAGTACGCGGAAGTAATACGCTGTTAAATGGTACATTTGACGAACCGAGTGCAGTACCACGCGATACTGCACTCGCATAAGTGCGGGCAGGTGATACATTAGTAATGCTACATGACGGCTTCACAATCGCCTTTGTGGCACGGGAAACCGATCGGTATGCACGATTGAGAGCAGACTTACATGACGTTGAAGCGTCGTCTGCCGCAAGTCTCGAAATGTATGCATTAGATATCCGCGTAATAGCCTTGGAGAAGGCAACAGCAGCATCGGAAATGGCTTGTCTCCTGGGAGAAACCTTCTCATTACCATAAGCAGCAATTAAGGTAGCACGGTATTCATTAACATCTACCAAAAGCTTATTGACATCATCACTCGTTAGCGCAAAGGGAATATCTTGTTGGTCACTCGCAGTAGACTCACAATCAGAGAAATCTCCCTCGCTAGTCTCGCTAATGATAGACATACCTTAGCATAACACCATCACAGTAAATAAACACACCAACACTAATACGCTCAACACAGCCAAGTCAAGGAGTCCCAACAAGCAGCAGCAGGCAAAACAGGGAGCACCAAACTGATGACAGCAATAGTAAGAAGATCGTAAAAGCAACAGCCACCGGATGGCGCTACCAGCAAGTGAAGCTGATCTTCAAGGAGATGATGTAGCGTCCAGGACTCAAGGCCACCAATAGAATCACAAAACGACGCAATCACACTCACCTAGCCGCACCGCAGCCTCAGCCACCCCCACCAGAGCTCCAGCAGTACACCAGGTCACCCAGAGAGCACACCAACAGCAGATAGCAGATTGAGGTTATGGCACCACAGCAGGGCAAAAAGAATACTTCTTCAAGCACCAGGAGACCTTGGACACCAAAAGCAAGGTAAAGGCCCACCCTGGATCCGAGAAGGGATGAACCTGATAAAAGAAAACTCCAGCGGAGGTATAAGTAAAAAGCCAGGTAGAGAAAATGCTAGAGCTCCAAAACACACGTCTTAGCAGATACACACCTCAAAAAGAGAGAGAGAGAGAGAGAGAGAAAGCTGCTGATCCTAGATTGGAAGGATCTTTCGAGAGGTAAGAGCGAATGACGCCAATTAGGTAGTGTGGGTACTCGAGCCGGATCAGCTTGTAGATTAAGCCGTCGCTGATCAGCGTCGGCGTCGTGCCAGACGTGATCGAAAGCCTGGCGGATGTTCAGAAATTCCATGTCAGTGTGGCGTCGTTTGTTGAGTTTGTCAGTGACAAACTCAGTTACTCTTAGTAGTTAATGGCCTGTTCCATGGTTTCTCCTGAAGCCAAACTGAATGTCAGGTATAATGTTCGAGAATGTAAAGTTTTGGAGTCTGCAGGATAGTTTCGGCGACTGCCAGGAACTGGAAAAAGGCTGATTGGCAGGTAGCTTTCAGTAACTGTTAGTGATTTGCCTTGCTTCGGGAGGAAGATAACTATGGCTTCTTTTCAAGCTTGTGGAAAGTGCTGGAGTCACATGGTGGCATTGATGATATTTGTGAGGGCAACTAGGTGTTTCCTAGGAAGAATTTTTAGCGTTTTGTTTTGGATGCCTTCGTTGCCTCGGGCTTCTTCGTTCTTGAGGTTGCGGATGACCGAGCTGACTTCAGCCGGTGTGCAGTGATGAAATTCGGCCGAAGTAGGGTGAAGTCATTAGCCTCGTTAGATATATCTTGGTGTGTCTTGGCCAGGTCTTCTAGGCTAAGGAATGGAGATCACTGTTTTTGGAGAGATTTAGCAAAGGCTTCAGCATTTTTGGAATCAACCGTTAGAGTAGTTTTTCCTGATTTAATACAGGGTATTGCTGTTTTTTCTGTTTCCGAGCTTTTTTATCAACTTCCAGGCGCTGTTAGGGTAAGATTCAGCCTCTTCAATGAAAAGGTTGAATTTCTGGCTTCGATACTCGGTTAGCTGCGATTGCACTTCGCGTTGAAGTAGTTGAAGAGAGACTTGAGAGTTGTACGGAGACACACTAGAGTCTTCCGACTTTTTTTTTTGAGATAAGGTCTTAAATCTCAGCTGGTAGTTTGAGGCAGGTCATTTCTTGTGGACGTATCGAGGTGGCGTTTTTCACGGCAGTTTGGATATCCGTGGTTAAGGTGTCTACTGCTGAGCCTAGCTCAGCGATATTGGTAAATTTCCTACATTTGAATGAAGTGTTTTCTAGGCAGTACCTCAAGTGCAGCCAGACTAACCTGGGTGTTTCAGCTGGTAAGACATGAAGGGTGAAAAGAACTTCAAACAGAACCGGAAGGTGATTCGAGAAGAGTTTGCTTAGAACGCTAGGATCCTTAATCAGAGTGATTCTGTCAGATATTCCGATGTCAAGTATGCCCAGCTCATTGTCCGAGTTGTCGGGATAGTGCGTAGGTTCCAAAGGCACTTCTGAGGTTAGTTGGTGCCTGATAAGTACTTTTAGGGTTATGATCTTGGGCGTTCGTTTTTGTGCAGCTCCAAGAGATGTGTTAGGCGTTGAGGTCGCCTGCCACTAATGTGATAGTATTGTCTTGAAAAAAACTAGGTGTGGGTCTCGGGACCCACGACAGATGTGAAACATTAAAGAACATGATATTGAACTCGATAGTATTTGATTGTCTATGATGAAAATAGTAGTTTTCGTCAGCTAAATGCCATTGTCTCCAGGGCTATTTTGCGGCCCGAGGGACGTAAGGCAGCCACGGAACAATGTCGCTTGGGTGGCGAATCCTATTTTTTCTACCAAGCGCAAACCAGCCTCTCAAAAACGCGTGAGGTAAGAAAAGTATTTATTTTTTTGACTCTCAATAATTTTCATTTTATATTTTTATATTCAAAAGACAGTTTATTTACGAATATTATTTATCAGTGAATACTATAGATTAGGAAAAAGCTTATTATTATTATATTATTTTTGTTTATTAACATATAAACAACAAGAATGAGAAAGAACAAAAATACACGGCAAAAAGTATCTATACTACCTACCTACACATAGATACATACATTAGTTGAACAAATGTTCGTGTGTATTACTTTCTCTGTCTCTTTTTGGATTCGGATACCTGTTTACTGTGCGTAGTTACAGACGTGCGTGAATTTCGTTGGGTTCGCTCTTAACTAAAGACGGGTTAAGATGAAGTTTGAATAAACACAATTGGAAAAACCCAGGAATATTTTGCATTATGCTCAAATATTGAATTTTAAAATAATCTTGTTTACCGAGAAAAAATTTTTTTTTAATTATGAAAAAAAGATACTGATTCTAATATTTGTTAGTCATATTCTATAAGCACAAAATATTTAGAAAAACAATAAAAAAAGGTCTACCTGTAGTCCTGTATAGTAACAATAGAGAGAGAGAGAGAGAGAGAGAGAGAGAGAGAGAGAGAGATTGATTGATTGATAACAAAGTTTATTATGCCAAGGATTCGAGACCCGAATGGCAAGGGTATACATATCATACAATAATAAAAATTTACAATATAAAAAATAAATGTATACATATCAGCATTAGCTTTACATACGGCGAATCATAAGGCCACGCAAGCAAGGCGTCACTAAACAGAACCAGTAATATATAAATAAATAGCTAGTTACCCTAAATCATTACAATATTTACAATAGTATTACAAAAGCCGCTGGATGGTTTGCAGGGTAGGGCTACACTAAGTCAAGCAAATATCTGTATAATGCCTCCTTAAATAAGGACGGTAACTCAATCGTTTTGATGCCAATAGGCAGCTCCTCCTATACCTGTAACGCCATGAGCGCAAAGGAACGCTGGTAAGTGACCGTACGAGCCACTGGCCTAAGTAACGCGGATGCCCCGATTCTCTCGGATCTCCGCACGTCGACCACCTCAGGAAAAATATCCCTAATGTAATCCGGGCGGCCGGTCGTTAGCGTGCGATGCATTACCACCCCAAGGAAATATCGTCGACGCAGGGTCAGTGTAAGCCAGCCTAAACGTTAAAAATAAGGCCTCAATTCAGCATCACGTCTCAGCCGGAACACGTAACGCACGACAGTGTTCTGCAATCGCTGGAGCTTCAGTTCAAGGTAACCAGACAAATCAGCAAAAACAAGGCAGCAATAATCAAGGTGAGGGATAACCAACGCGCCCGCCAGCATCCCCCGGAACCTCACCGAAAGGGCCTCACCACCGCGGCGAAGACGGTGGAGCACGCCATGAAACCTAGAGCACACCCTCGACACATGTTGGTTCCAAGACAAGTCCTCACTAAGGACAACCCCCAGATTTACTACTGAGTCGGTCAAGGCAACAGGATGGCCTCTCAGCAATATTGGTGGCAGACCGGCTTTGTCGATGCGCATATGATGCTACACTGAGGCATATAGCAACGCGTAAATTTTCCTGTCATTAAGCGTAAGTCCCCAGTCGCCCGTCCACCCGACCACCGCCTCAATATCAGCATTGAATAGATGTATAGTGTGAGCGCGCAGTGGCTCGGTCGGCTAGGTCGTGGATTGGCATGCGGGAGACCGTGGTTCGATTCCCGGCCAGTGCGACATTGTCGGGCAAGTACCTCTGTGATTTTTCACATGTGCTTTTTCACCACGCAATGCTCCTCGAGGAGGGTTTAGGCGACCTCCTCGCAGCATAATTGCCTAATTTCCCCCTACCCCCTCCCAGCAATGGGAGGCCTCCCATCCCTCTTCCCTTCCTTCTCCAAAGTGCTAAGTACCCATAGTAGTGCCCTTATTATAAAGGAGCCGGACGTAGAGCACTATAATATAAAAAAAAAAAAAAAGATGTATAGTGTCCCCCAGGTCCGACGGCTTACATTGAATGTACAGTTGCAAGTCGTCCGCAAACAGCATTGCTTTACTGTGGTTCAGGACAGAAAGAATAGAATTGATGAATATCAGAAATAGAATAGGACCCTGAGATGATCCCTGGGGAACCCCCGCGGCAACAGGGCATGCCTCAGTGAGTTCACGGTCGAGCCCCAGTACAGCGATTGAGCGGTCAGAGATATAAGAGAAAGAGAGAGAGAGAAGGTTGAAGGTTGAAGGTTTTTATTTATGACCTTAGGGTAAAACCCCATCTGGCCTATCAGGATTGTACAAAAGTTAACGAAAAGCATGATGCAGTAAAAAATCGCTCTCGTAACATATGATGCAGTCACTATAGGTGAAAATTAACAAATATATAAATACAAGTTCAGCAAATCAAACAAAGGTAAGGTCAAAAAAGCGGGTAATATAGACTAAACTGTAAAAATAAACAAGAAATAAAGTAATACTAAGTTCACAAGATATCGTATAAGCAGCTTACAGGTACCCACACGGTAACAGCGGTGCTAAGGCTAAGTCAGGTTTGAGAGGCGGGTAAATATTATCATAATCATATCAAGTTTGCCACGGGAAAGGGTATATTGTGAGGGAAGAGAAAAACATAATAACTATTAAGCAGTAGGCAGACCCTCCTCTACGACTCGGACCTCCCAGTCGTGTATATCAAACTCCAACAGCCCATCAAAAAGCAAAGTCCTGAAAGCAGTGAGCGACAAATCAAAGGAAAAGGGCGCAAGCGAATTCAGCAGGTATGATGCCTGTACATGAAATGAATCTCTGAGTGCCTGTGTGCGCTGGTTCGGTATTTGCAAGGGGGGCAAAGCTCGACGGGTAGGCACTCGGGTTAACGGACGATACTCAGTTAGCGAAAAAAGCGAGAACAGGTAGTCAGGGCATTGATGTTTGATGGTTTTGAACGCAAGTAGGCCCATAAAAAGTTGTCGCCTTCTAGCCACCGATAGCCATTGAAGTTTGAGCCTATGCGGGGTAACGTGCGCTCTTCTAGGGAGACCACCAACAACAAAGCGCACACAGGCATTGAGCGCTCTCTGGAGCTTTAAGTTCCTTGTTGCGTCTAGAACTGTATACACCGCGCAGGCATAATCAAGGTGAGGAAACACCAGGCTTTCAACCAACAGCTTACGAACGGGAGGGGTCAATGCATGCCTATAGAATTTGAGGGACCTAAGGGCAAAGTGAACGCGCTGTACAACTCCATTAACATGTGCTGTCCAGTTCAAAGTGGGAGAGATAAGTATCCCAAGGTTTTTGACACTTTCAGAAAACGGGACAAGTGCAGGGCCAATTCTAACCCGTGGAAGGTCAGCCAGATCAAACCGCGACGTATATATCTGGCTACCCAGCAGCATCACTTTGGTCTTCCTAGTATTAAGGACAAGGCCATTCTCCTTCGACCAGTTAACAACCGCAGACCCATCCTCCGACGACAGTGCAACACCCCCCTCCAGGTCAGCCGGAAAACAGTGTAGATAGATTTGGATGTCGTCCGCGTAGATCATGTGGGAGCAGTGTTTGAGCACACGTGGCAGATCATTAATAAAAAGCGCAAACAACAAAGGTCCCAACACACTCCCTTGCGGAGCACCAGCCTCAACCGGTCTAAATTCAGATAAAGCACGACCCTCGGCACCGACCGCCTGAACCCGGCCTGACAGATAGGACCTAATAAGCGCAATTGCAAGATCATCAAAGCCCAATCTGTGAAGTTTTTGCAGCAATTTGTCATGAGGCACAAGTTCGAAGGCCCTCGAGAAGTCAAACAGGACTAACAGGGTCACTTTACGTTGATCAATGGCTATCCTTATATCGTCCGTGACCCTAAGCAAAGCAGTCTGTGTACTGTGTCCGCTTCTAAACCCAGCTTGTCGTGGGTCCAAAAGACCATGTCTGTGCAAGTGCCCGACAATCTGCTGGTGGAGGATCCGTTCGAAAACCTTTGACAGCGCTGGAAGAAGGGCAATCGGTCTGGTGTCCGCCGGCGAAAGAGGAGCTCTAATCTTGGCCAACGGAGAAAGTAGAGCACGTCTCCAAGGCAACGGAAAATGGCAAGCATCGATACATGCATTGAAGAACCTAGCAAGGGTAACAGAAAGCACGGGAGCAGCAAGTTTAACCATCCTGGGCGACAAACCATAGAGATCAAGAGCAGAAGAAGAAGAGCGTAAGAGTGCAGTACGCACCTCAAAAGCCGTCGTGTGACTAAATGAGAATCTACTCCCTGGAGGTTGGGGCAGCGGAAGAAAAGGTACCGGTGTGATGGGCCTATCAGACGCGGGGGTGATGATCGCTCTGGTGCGGGCAGCGTAGGCATCATTGAGCTCATCGGGGTTGAAAAGGTCGAGCGGGGACGGCAACTGCTGAGATGAAAGACCAAGTCCTCTAAATGCACGCCACTTTGCACTCGCGTCCGGTGCACGATCAATCATCAGCGCAATGTGCCTATTCTTGGCTGTGCAGATTGCATTGGAAGCACGTGCCCGCAACCTCCTAAATTCCGCCACATCCTCAGGGCGTCCCATCCGGCGGGCCCTTCTATAAGCCCGGTCACGATCACGGAACAAGCGTCTTATTTCACTCGTCATCCAAGGTTTCCTTTTAGTGGAGAGATGTAACTCAGTGAGCGGTGAGATCTCATCGAAGGCACAGAGTATTTGCGAGGAGAGCCGCGACGCAAAAGTGTCAATATCGTCTGCCTGACAAGCACTGCCATCCACGGGACAAAGGACGCTAAGCGAACGTTCAAGAGCGCTACACAGCACGGTTGGATTGATACGCCGCAGGTCCCTAATTCTAATGGTCTTCGTAGCCCGCCTACCGCCAACCTTGAGCACCAATTTTATCCAGTCGTGTCCCGTAATAAATGGCGAAACTGACTTGTTATAGGAGACTATGTGCGAAGAATCAGCAACCACGAATACGTCAAGCCATGTGTGGGACGGTGGGTCTCTCCATAGTACATGATGAGTAGGCTCCGAAGGTACCAGGCACAATGCAAGCTCGGATAATCTGTCACGAAAGAATTTGGACGCGTCGGTAACAGTACAGAAATCAATATTGAAGTCCCCGGTTATGATCACTTGGTCAAAAGAAGGGGCATGCTCAGCGAGGGTGTCAAAAAAAAGCAGCGGAAAGGAGGCCGCGGGTCTCCGGTAGACCAGAGCAAGAAGTATTGAGTAATTCTGTATCTGAAGCGAGAGCAAAATGAATTCCGGAGTATTATCAAAGAGAGGATCGGACTGTGCAACCAATGTAAACATGTATTGTTTTTTAATATAAGCACCGACCCCACCCCCACCGCCACCCTCTTTGATGCGGTCCAACCTGATGAATTTATAGCCTTGTATTGCGATAATGGAGTCAGCATCGGTAGGTAGAAGGAATGTCTCAGTCACCGCAAGCACATCAACATCTTCATCCATTGCGAGGGCTTCTACCAGATGAAAGTGAGTTTTGAGGCGTTCGACGTTGGAATGAAGAATAACAAGGTTGGAAGTGCCAGCGGAGACAGGGGGGGCAATAGAGGAGGAGGGGCAAGCCCGATAGCACGCCAAATGGGGTGAGATTTCCTATAGAGGCGCAGTGTCCCGGTTCAAAGCTGCCAGCTCTTGAAGAGAGCGGACAGGTACCGGCGCAGCACCCTGAGTTGGTCTAAGATAAACTGTGTAGTTCTTAACATATGGTGGCCGCAGTTTGAGGGCGTGTTGCTCAGCTCTTGCACGTGAAAGCAGTTGATGAATTTCTTTAGGCCAGAGAGCACGGCAGTACAATTTGGTGAGCCCACCCACACCGAAGATACTCTGAGCAGAAAGGTCTTTCAACTTCATTGAATGCTGCACGGCCACATCACGAGCTGAAGCTGAACTCAGCTCAACAACCATGCCTTTTGATGCGACAGCAGCCGCAGGCCGAGAGGACCCGGTACGATCAGATGTGGTCCATGGGCGTGTACGAAGAACAAATCTACTGTAATTTACGAGACCCATGGCTGTAAAAACTTTATCGGCAGCCTCAAGGTCTGTTAGCTCGACTTGAGTGGGTATGCCCAACAGTAAGACCTCATGCAAATCACTCGAAGCGATGTTGAGCCTATGAACAGTGGTTTCTAAAGCTGCAATCCTATCATCATGTCCAGTCAAATTCTTTAAGAGCTCAGCCCTAAAAGCTTCTTCCCTAGCCAGGACTCTGGCCTCATATGCTGAAAACCAAGCGGGAGCTACGTCACTTTTTGAAGTGCCTACCATTTCGTCAAGAAAAGAAGAATCGCGACCTGGGGAAAACCGATCCTTTTTACTGGGCTGCGTCTGTGAGGGCGAGTCAGGAGTCGAGGGGGAGATCTGCCTTTTGTTGGACGATGGTGGAGGAGTAGTTTGTGAGGCTTGGACAAAGAAGGATTCGAATGTATTCAAGGAGGCGTTAAACTTGGACATTAATATCTAGATGTGTTACCAGGTGGGCAGCTGCACAGCCTAAAAAAAAGAAAAAAGAAAGCAAGCAATAGCAGTGAACCATAAGACAATTAACTTAGTTGATGCAAAATACTAAAAGACCTCACCAGTGTGTACAGTGTAGTAATATGTAAGCAAATAAATAAAGAAAGCCAACAAGAAATTAGTGTAAAGCAGTAACAGCAAAGCAAGCATGTGTTTTCTCCCGTGGAACCCACAGTTGGCGGTTTTTAAACACTCCAGCAGACGGGTACTGTAGGCTGCGTAAATAGGAGTGTGTCGTGGCCGAAAGCAAGTACAGCTGTAGCAGAAGATTTTGTGCTCATGCGCTCATGCCATCATGCGCAGCGAGGAGGCGTGGTAATTCAGGAAGAAGCTGTTGAAGTTTAACAAGATGGCCGCTACGATGGAAGTTAGCCAACCATCCAGGACAGCAGGAGGAAATGGAATTCCCTGGCTCGAATAATACGTCAAGCCCGCTGCTAACACTCTTACGCCTGAGCCAGCAGGAACCCCACTCTCCTGCAGCAAAAAAAGTGCACCACGAGTAGTATTACCGTCACTAAATGTTAATAACTCAAGAGCAAGAAAAGTACACGACTGCACAGTAACTCACCTAGAGAGAGAGGGAGAGAGAGAGAGAGCGCAACAGCAGACGATGAATGGCTCTCTTTATCTCAGTTACTTTTACAGGTACGGCCAAAATGCCTTTTTCATTTTTTTCTTAACATTTCGCGTTAGTCAAAACAAAACTAAAAGTGCTTATTGATAGAAAATTTTTTGTTCTGCACGCTGGTTTTTTTTTTTTTTCTTTTCTGTTTATTAAACCGTTGTAAGACACAAGTAAAACGAACTTTAAAACACAATTTTACACAATTTTGACATTATTATACCACTCAAAAATAATCATAACTATTTCTTTTGAAATCAGCGCGCTCCATTATATACTATACAAAAAACGCCCAATTATATATCAATTTTTTAATTCAGAAGTTTCTCGGTTGGTATCTATAAATAATAAGAACAAAGATTGCATCGGCTTGCTGCAGTACAATCGATTAGGTCCTCGACTACCCATTCAAAAGATAGGATTCGATTCTCGGAGTCAGTCAAATTTGAAAATATTTTTTACACATATATAACTTTTAACATATATTATATATGGGTACGTAAGTACATGCTATACGTACAATACGTACATGATATTTAATTATTATATACTTTTCTATATAGCTATACATGAATATGGATGGTACACTTTACAAACGAGAGAGGGGCGGCAGTATGTGCATGGAGAAGGAGACATAGAGCCAAGCCGAGCCGAGTTAAACCGGATATCGTGCCATCGCACGGCCGTTTCATCGCGTCGGTGGAACCCCCAAGCGCGCCAATAGATGTTTCACATCAAAAGCCTGGTAGGTAAGTGAGATTTGTGTCCTGTGGTGGTAAGTACTAAGAAAACACCCTAGTGGGGAAGGCGATGCGAGGACTTCTACTCTAAAATTCACACTTGATGCAAAGTCTGTTTTCTTATTACTAATGTAAAAAGTAAAGTCGATAAAACCACTGTAATCGCTAACCGCGAAAACTACTCAACCGATCTTGATAAAATTTTGCATACCGATTCTTAACACTTCTTAGATGGTTTTAGTATGGTTTTTATCTTAAAAAATTAATAACAACAGCAATAAATAAGCTTCAAGTTTTGCACAAATACGCTAGCTTTGCGCTTTAGTTCAGTTGAATTCGCTAAGTAACATCGAAGTAAAATCAAAACAACCTACAACTGAGTTAAATAAGAGTGGTTATAATAGGCCCAAGCAACGTAACAATTATATAGTCGTTCACTGTCAGTGCTTATAGCGACTTACGTCGAACTCCATCCAGAAACACTAAGATTGACGAATGCCAACGACAAAAAAGTGGTTTAAATACAAACATCGCCGGCAAAATACCAGAAGATGTGTCTAGGCAGAGCACAACTTGCTTTAGCATTGTGGGGGTTCGAGGCCATTCTTTTAACTGCCCTGGGGCTACTACAGCAGATTATACTATAACAGCAAGCCAGGCAAAATAACCCTGAGGAGTTCGGGCGGCAACAACAGCCTCTTCAGTGGTTCGTAGGAACGGCATGTCCACAGAGAAGGTATTCTCCAGTTCCACTTTCCTGACTACCAATTAGCGGTTGGTTATGTAGGGAACCACCCGAAGACGAGATATTCTTTGGCCAGTGGCGTACCTCCCTCCAGCATGATCTGCGTACGCAGAGACTCTGAGGGTAAGAGTCAAGCTACCCGAAGTCTGCTCTCCATCATCAAGAATAATATTAAGAAAGGGCTAGAAGTATCACCCCTGCCCTTTTTCAGGGCCATTATAAGTATTAACGTTTCCTAATTAACCATCAATCTCATCGGTTCTTTTTAGGGCCACCTAACGTTAAACTACCTTGCCAACAAATACATGTTTACTACCATTCCCAGCAACGATTCGTTAACTAAAAAACTATGTAAAGGCGGTCACTATTACACCGAGTAACTTATTCACTGGCAACCGTCACGAGCAAAGTTGTTCGTCGCAAGGCTGGAAACCCTGGCGACTGAGCGACTCTATTAGCATTCAACCGTAAATCACCAATGCTGTCCGAAATCTACGCTGGGCGAACTTAACAGCTATGAAAGAAAAACAAGCTTTAGCAAATGGGACAGTCTCCAACGAGCAAGCATCACGAACCAATCTCCCCACCTTAGATCGCCAAAACGACTGCTCTTTGCAAATAAAGAAGGTACTTTAGACACCAACATCTCCGGCGTAACACCAGGAGACGTTGGTAAAGATCTCAAGCACTTTACAACTAGCTACAACGCTTCAGACGTTAAAGTTTTCCTCACGATCAGTCTGGTGCTACAACAGCAGGCCAGAGAAGATTACCCTGAGGAATCCAGGCAGTCACGTTTGCTAGAAATTTCAGTCAAGAAAAAGTTTAACTCACCGGTCCTTTTTAGGGCTATCGGACGTCGAACTACCTTGCCAACAAATACATTACAACCTAGCAAAGTTGACCAAAAACAGCCTTTAGAGCTCACAAAAGTTTTAACGATGCCTATAGTCACAACAGAGCGAATTGGAAAGAAATCTACAAATGCTTCAAATATTTAAAATTTTCGGCGTCAAGAAACTGACGCAGAACATTCATCGAGATTGAAGCAGCAGCATGAAAATCGACCAATAATTTTGATTATACGAGAGAAACTGCAAATCAACGGCCCTTCAGGGCCAACTATTATGGCACAAAGAACGTGCCATAATACTTTTCAACGCATAGTACTTTTCAGCATAGTTATATTTTTTTTCACTTTTAACAGCTTATTATTTCATTAAATGAACTGTATGGTTTTGAAACTAATTTGTTTTCAAGAAGGTTTTTGTTCTGAGAAATGTCAGGAATAGATGTTAAATTTTTAACTGAAAACGTTTCACATTGAGTCTCGGGCGAAGCTGAGACGGGGGGGGGGGCCGCTAGTTACAGCCATATGCCAGATGCCGTCGTGCACAAGGATAGATGCACTGCCGCCGGACTTTTCGTTTGGCCTGTCTTGTCTATAGATGATGTTGTTCGGTAGGAAGAAGGAGTACACACAAAAAGGTTCGCACTGTGTAAGACAGTGCAGTTGACACCTTAATATCTCGTGCGCATTTGCCTCGTAAGATGGCGTGTACTGAACGATATTTTTACATGTAGGCACGTCTACCTTCTGTGTATACTACACAGTGAATTATTGCATTTCAATATAGCACCAGCAGTGAGTTGCTTAGTTAGAGTTAGTTAGAGGTGCTGTATTATCACTTATTCATGCAGGGGTTAATGAACCCAATTTTTATCGCGTTAAATTTCACGGGTAGAAAGAAGAAAAATTATTCTCCTAGGGAGAGCTAGTTAAACCTTCAAATCACACAACTATCTAGTGTGTGTATGTGTGTATGTATAATATTCGATTTGTCTGCTTCTCTCCTTCCCCCGCTGCTTTAGATATACATGATGACTTTATTTTTTTCTAAAATTTTTTTTAAAGGTTTTCTATATAGCTTTTGACTGTGTTACTAACTACCATCACTCGACATCTTTTACATACCAGTTTCAATTGAATAAAATTAATTCTTTAGATTATTAAAAGATTGTAATCTTTTAGAAAACAATAATTTAAATAATACCCTTAAGATATGCAAATGAAAAGTAAAAAACATTATTGATAATAAATATACAATCAGTAAAAAAATCACAATACGTGTCTACTTATAACATTTGAACCATCATTTTTTGAAAAAATAAGGGATGGAGTAAGAGTAATTAAAGAATCGTAATGTGTGTACTCGCACTTTTCTTTTTCGACATAAACAGAATATGCTAAAAAATGCTAATTAAATCCAATTTGTTTTATTGGAATGTACCTAACAATAATTTTCTTGTCCACCACATATGTATTTATTTTTTTTCTCCCTCTCCTAGCTGAAAGTACGTATCTCCTGGTCGGTCTGCTTGTCAAGAAAGAGTCTCTTTTGTTTACAGTCGACTTTTTTCGTTTCGAGCCGAGACCAATAAATTAACCTAAGTTTAAAGTCGCAGCAGTATTTTATAGAGTTGTGTGTTTACGAATTACGAGATAGTTGAGGATACCGTACAGTGACAAAATCAAAAAAAGGAACAAAAAAATACAACAGCGATCCTCCGTAATTAATAAATAATAAATCATTATTTATGTTACATAATAAAAAAATAAAAACTTGTCTTCGTAGTTTAATAAAATTTAAATGGTTATATTTTATTTTCTTTGTGACTTTGTGTCTATTCCTATGACTTCATTTTTCATTTTGTTAACTTGTGCATGTGCTTTTTGACGCCCGCCCCCGACCTTCAAGGCCTCGCCTTCGGCTCAGCCGTCGCAGGGTCGGCGGGCGTCAACACACACATGCACGGCAGCACAGTAGCAAGCATAATCGAGCAACAAGCTGTCAGCTCGTAAGCTCACACTGGTTGCGCATACATCCTTAATACCTATACATACCCATCAGCGTATGCTGTATGTACAGGTATTATTAATTAAAAACGTACTTTCAGCTAGGGGAGCAAGAAAAGTACGATACGATACTCGGCCGGACAGTTTGAGTCGATGGCATGCGACTTATGACGGCCTCGGCTTCACCTCAGCCAACTTTCCGGCCTAGTGTCGTAATCTACTCTTGTTGTATTGTATACCATCATTTTCGACAATTTTTGCAACTTTGCACGTACTTTTTATATTATCACATTTATTATTAGTAATTTTACTTAATTTAGTCCTGTTACTCGCTAAAGGAAACGAAATATTTACTTCAGAACCAGTTACAGCTGAGCCTTCGAATACACGCATTGTATTATACTTTTCAAAAGGCTGCAACTTTAAACTAAGTTGCATTCGAATCCTAACAGTCTTTAAGATGATGGTTTATATGTTATAAGTAGACACGTATTGTGATTTTCCTACTGATTGTATATTTATTATCAATAATATTTTTTACTTTTCATTTGTATTTAATAAAACAATCATCAATAACAGTACTGAGTTACTTAATTACCATACACTGATTTGAAAGTCATCGTATTTATTATACGTATATATGCTCAACGCAAGGACGACTACTTCTCTTTACACCCGAATATGCCGTGCACGTAGGTCAAAAGAGCGTGTGAGTGCAGCTCTACAGATGTGTGGTATACACGAAAGGTAGACGTGCCTACACGTAAAAATACCGTGCATTACACGCCATCTTACGAGGCAAATACGCACGAGGTATTAAGGTATTGACTGCACTATCCTACACAGTGTGAACCTTTTTGCGTGTACTTTGGTTTGAAGTGCGTCTCCGTAACGCAGGCGATGTCTACTTCTTGAGTGTCGAGGAGTTGTTCCAGTTCAAGGGATTTGTTGCGCACACTGCGTGATTAGATGGCCGTGTGTAGCGTGCTGTTAGGAACTGGACCAAAGAGCGATGAGCGCCTGTACCCTTGGTTGCTTGGGCGTAGCTTGGTCCTTGTTTACGGCGGTTTAAGATGTTATGAGCTTGGCTGACTGCTTTAGTGAGTGGAGGCTGTTGTGCTGTCTTGGTAAAAGTCTAGACGATTGCGATGAGCTTTCGTCCATGAAAGATTCGAAGTTGTTTACGTTTATGGTCACTATCAGGGCTTCTACCCAACGTTTTTGCTCATACCTGAGCTGACGCAAGGTAATAATCTCAAATTGTTGATTTTTCTGGCTTTGGAGCCGTCGACATTAGGAGCTTTCACGGCTGCTAACAAGGAAGAGCGGCTCGGACAGGACGCGGTGTTGGGGGACGAGTTCTTCGGATCCAGCACTTTTCCTGGTTTGTCCGGATTGTTTGAAGAGGAAACGAGGCCCTAGAAGGGTCGATTGGTGTCTAGCGCTACTTGCGTGATTGATGGACGCAGGGTAGCTCGTTCACGAAACGATGATGAACGTGCCGCCTGTGCGCAAAGGCGTCCCCTTATATCTACTTGGCTCCGGCTTAGGTGAAGGGAGGAAGTT
This sequence comes from Copidosoma floridanum, assembly GCF_036245765.1. Lineage (NCBI taxonomy): Eukaryota > Metazoa > Arthropoda > Insecta > Hymenoptera > Encyrtidae > Copidosoma > Copidosoma floridanum. The sequence goes on along the minus strand of NW_028321887.1, from coordinate 397,760 downwards.
TTTGTGTAAGTGCATCTGCACGATAGAAGGGGTAACCGAGCGCAAATGCATCGGCCCCTTTCAAGGTTCTTTAACCGGATAAAATTACATAAAATATCAAAAACTCTTTCTTCTCTAATAAATTTCTAATTTAGAAGTTTTTTGGTTGGCCTATTGTATTTTATCTCCTACTATTGTCTCTCTCTTCCATCTCGTCCAGCTTGTTTTTAATGTTCTTCAATTCCGTTTTGAGTCTTTCCATCCTTTCCAGTGGTTCAATATCTCCTCTCCGAGAACAAAGCTAGAACGAATATCACCCTGCGTTTCGTTGAGGGCACTCGTAAGTGCGAGCACAAAACGCCAGCCTACAGGAAACATCTAAACCTTGGCTTTGACAGTCGACTCTGTTATGCAACCATCTGTCTGCTGGTGTCAGTTTTGTATACTTCAAAGTCTTTATATCTAAGTGAGTCGGTAACATTTAAACCTGCCGGTTTTGGTTGTGCTTCCAAGTCGAGTGATCTTGTCCCAAGTGCTAGAACCGAACTCTTTAGGTTCAGCTTCGCGGCCAGAGCTACCTGGTTTTGGAATGGTTTGCCACTGAGCCTTTGGGCTACTTTTGAGTCACCGAGCTTCAGGAGCTGCCTTCTACTGCATCTTGAATCCAAGGATTCTCGTCTTGAATGACTTTTTTTGTTTACTGACTTTTATACTGTGTTTTATAATTCTCAAGTGATCTGCATTTGTGCTGGTGTTCATACTTTTATTTTTTTTCTTCTTTTCTTTCATTTACTTTATTTTACTCACTTTATAGTATATTATTATTTGTATTATTACATAGTATTGTACCCTATGCAACCGTGATCAGGTAAAGCTTTTTGTTAGTGTATATTCTTTGTCACTTGTCTCGCCTCTTACGTAGGCTATGTTAAGTTATTGGCTATAATATACCATGAGTCCTTAGCCATAATAAATTGTCTTTATATTTATCATATCTCTGTTTTTACTCTGTCTTGCTACCTCTTTCTGCCATTGAGCGTTGCTTTTGCTCTTCAAATTTCCCCCGTTTTTTGTTCTACTTTCACTATACCTCATCTACCTGAAACTTTTCGTACTCTATTCGAGTCAGTTTATCCTTGTTTTTCTCTTTCTTCATTATTCTTACTGATCCTCTTTGCATTTTTCTCTTTTATAGTCATATCGTTGTCTATAAAAACACCATGCGGTGGCACACTTTTTTTTCATGATTTCCCTTTTTGTATTACTTTGTAGCGTTTTTACCGTAATGTTGCAATGTTTGTCCCTCCTTTTCCTAGACCACATATGCTTTCTTAATCGTAACTGACTTTTTCAACCGCTCGGTTAAAAACTGCTGCACTTTATTTACTAAATTTTTCTCACTAAACTTTTTACCTTTATTAACTGTATTATGCTTTCTTAAGATTTGCTCTTTCTTTCTTTTTTCGAACTCGTTATCCAGTTTTTCTTTTCTCTTATTTAATCTGAAACTTTCCTGCATCTATTCTTTTCCTTAGTTCACTCGGCAATCCATCTCCTTTTCTTGCTCCCTTCCCCATACTTTTCGTAGCTCTTTTTTTTGCTTTTTGGTTTTTGTTTTTTTATCTCTTTTCTTACTTCGTATTTTAGCTTTGCAATTTGCTTTTATAGATAAGTCTTACCTTTTTAGACTTAGGGCCATAGCTTTCAAGTGTCATGTTCATTTTGCTTCTCATGCTCATATAGCTGTCTTGTACTGTCTTCTACACTCTAACCTCAAACTGCATATTTTTTACAATTTTTCTATTCGTATGATGCACTCTAAGTATTAGTTATTTTTCTTCAAGTTACTTATCTTCTTAATAATTTTACTTCGCTTTTAGTTCTCTTGCTTTAAACTATTTTTTTACTTTACTTTTTCTCCTGTGCGTGTGCACATTTCCGAGGAACTCCTCATTTTTAGCAAAACCACATATAAGACTTTATCCTTCTTTTTAGCTAGTTATTTTTTTTTTGCCGATGGAAAGAACCCTAGCGCAAGATTTATTTATGAAAACAAATTATTTGAGAGTAAACAAATGGGCAGAAGAACGAAAAAAACAAGAGTAACGGAGCTCATCAGGTAAACAGCACACATGAGCTGTATCTACATGTACATATACACATGGCTTATCTGATGAACTGACTATAGAGATATAAGGATAGAGAGGCAGACACCCACCTTTTGTGTGCACGCAGAGAAAAAAAGGTATTATAGCATTGAAGCACCTATACGGTGAGCCCATACGACCTGCGCATGCGTTAGCTATTTTCATGTTTTTATAGCATCACGAGTCTATGTGCTGGAGAAGCAAACGAACTATGAATTGACTACATATATTCTATACTCGCAACGCAGCGACTCGATACCTTGATCGCATCGACTATATACATGGGACAAACGCATAGCGCTAATGGTGTCTTCTTCGGTGCTGCCTTGCGTTTACACGAGCGTCGCGCGCGTGCGCGTGTGTTATTTACACTTATGTGTATCATACCTGCTGTATCCTGTATACAGCATATATGTATATATAGGTACTGGGATTCCGCTTTTGGGCATCGTGACTGACGGCGTCTGCCCTAAGTTTGTCAATTAGTGTATTAAAAATTTACAAACAAACATTTATGACGAAAATACTATTTTATGAATGATGTTTAGGACAATATTGTTTCATTAAATGATCTTGTTCGATACATCTCAAACGTAAATAATTACTAAAAAAGTCTTGTGATACTTTAAGCTTTTTAAACATTAAAAAAAATACTAATATCAGAAGAATGTATTAGTATAGTGATGTTAAAGGGTACAATTATATTGAACATGATAAAGATAATGTTTACAGATTCAAGTCAAAATATATTTTGATAATAATCTTACAAATTTTTTTTACATCGATTACAAATGATTGTACTAACTAATCTAAGTGCATTATGATTAAGTAAAAAAATAGATTCAACAAAAATTTTGTTCTGCGTTTTATCAAGTGAAAAAAAATTTTTATCGCCTGAATACCCCTCAAAACACATTACAAATAATAAAACTATTATAGATACAAAATATTTAAAAGCTGATTTTGAAGACTGCTTATTACCTTAAGTGGAGAACGTTAATAGAGAAAATTTTATTTGTTTTAAAATTACTTATTAATAAACATATACAATACCTGTATATTATACATATACCTATATATACGTATATAGTGCATACAGGATACAGCAGGTATGATACACAGAAGTGTAGATAACACACGCGCGCGCGCAACGCTCTTGTAAATGCAAGGCAGCACCGAAGAAAACTCCATCAGCGCTGTACGATTGTCCCACGTAGATAGCCAATGCGATCGAGGCATCGAGTCACTGCGCTGCGAGTATATAATACTAGCGCCTCCCCCCCACGTTTTTAGTTAAAAGTTTTACATCCATTTCTGACATTTCTCAGAACAAAAATCTTCTTGTTAAAAATATATTTGTTCGGAATCCATACAATTTATTTGATTAAGTAAAAAGCTGTAATAAGTAAAAAAAATATAATTATGCTGAAAAGTACCCTGCATTCCTCATGCCATAAAATAATTATTGGCCCTACAAGGCTGTTGATTTGCAGATCCTCCCGTATAATCTATGAATAGGGCTATTTTTTAAAGCGGTAAAAATTCAAAACTCACAAAAAGTATGTCACTGAAAAAATTTTTTTTTCTTATCTCACAACTTTATTACCACAGCAACAAAGTTCTGGAGCTTAATCTCTACATTTTTTTATCGCCACAAAAATACAAATACATATTCTACATATTTAAAAATCTGGAAGATTCAAGAGATTACTATGAGGGTTATAGTGAAAAGCTTATCTCTCACTTAATAAATTCTTTATTTATCGATTTTGATGCTGTTTTAATCTTGATGAATATTCAGCATCAGTTTCTTGACGCCTAAAATTGTATTCATTATTTTCATTTGAAGTTTTTCTTCCAATTTGACTTCTTGCGACTTTTGGCATAGTTAAGACTTCAGTGAGCCCTAAAAGCTATTTTTTTAAACTTTATTAGGTTGTAATATATATTTGTTAAAAAGGTAGTTGGACGACCGATAGCCCTAAAAAGGACCGGTGAGCTTCTTAAGTAAACTCTTTCTTGACTGAAGTTTCCAGCAAAACGTAATTGCCTCTGTACCTAAGGGTGATCTTTTCTGGCCTATTATTGTAGCACCACACTGATCAGGAGGAAAACTACAACGTTTGAAGCTTTGGAGATAGTTGTAGAGCTCTTTCCCAACGTCTTCTGATATAACGTCGAAGACGTTGGTGTCTAAAGGACCTTCTTTTTATGCAGACTCAGTTGTTTTGGTGATCTAAGGTGGAAAGATTGGTTCGTGACGCTTGCCCGTTGAAGACTGTCCCGTTGGTTCAAGTTCATCTTTCCTCTATAGCTGTTAGATTCTTCCAGCGCAGACCTTGGTGAGGATCAGTGATTCCTAGTTAAATGCTCAGAGTCGAGAGGGTAATGTAGGGTCGACGGTCACCAGGGCTCCCAGCCTTCCAATGAACAACTCCGCTCGTGACATCTGCCAGTGAATGACTGACTTAGTTTAATAGTGGCCGGCGTTACATAGTCTTTTAGCATAACATGTCCAGAAATGGTAGTAAAAATGTATTTGTTGGCAAGGTAATTTAAACTTAGGTGGTCCTTAAAAGAACCGATGAGACATATGGTTCAGTAGGGAACGTAAATACTTATAATGGCCCTGAAAAGGGCCAGTGGCGATCCTTGCAGATATTCCTTATTATTATTCTTGATGATGGAGAGCCAGCTGCGGGTAGCTTGACTCTTATTCTTTGAGTCTCTGTGTACGGAGACCGTACAGGAGAGCAGTACGACGCTCACCACAGAATATCTCGTCTTTAGCTCGTTCCCCCGTTGTAGTCAGGAAAGTGGGCCTGGAGAATACCTTCTCTGTAGGTACGTCATTGGGACGATCACTAAGAAAGAGGCCGTTGAGGCTGCTCGTACTCTTCAGGGCTGTCTTCCTTGGCTTGTATTTGAAGTAGAAAATTCTCTGATGGTACCAGGGCGACTGTTTGAAGAGCCACAAAACTTTCAAGTCTTTGAGGAGGTTGAGCTCTGGCTGGACACGTCTCCTTGTATTTCACCGGAGACGTTGCCTTTCCGAACGCCTATTTTTCCGTGGCACTCGGTTATCTGGGCGATCCGCGGTAAAAACCAATTTATTTCGCTTTTCCATGAAAGAAGAGTGTCATCGGTAGCCAGGATGCCCCGCTGCACGACCAAGAACTTTGTTCTTGGTGTACTGCCAATAAATGACTACGATAATCGACAACGCAATAGGGCGTCTTATAACCACTTTTTACTATCTTTGGTCGCAGGTGGCTTCAATTTTACCTTGATGCCACCTAGCGGATCCTACTGAATTAAAGCGCAGAGCTAGCTAATTTTAGCAAAATTTTGAGCTTATTTATCGCTATTGTTATTAAATTTTTCAAGAAAAAAATCATGCGAAAACCATTTCGGAATCATCGAAAATCAGTAGGCAAAATTGATTCAGTAGTTTTCGCGCCTGGCGATTACAGTTTTAGCGACTTTGCTTTATCTATTAGTAAGATATGTACTTAATCCATATTTCGTATGCTTTTTCAGTACATAGACTCATGATGCTACAAACACATGAGCAGCGATGTCCTAAATGCATAAAGTTATAGAACTAACGCATGCGCAGGTCGTATGGGCTTACCGCATAGGTGCTCTAATGATGTACTACAATTTTGTTTTCTGCGCGTGTCACGGTGCAAAGAACGTTGTAAGAAGGCTCTTTCCTATTTGTCTCTCTATCCCTTTTGTTTAAAAAAAAAACCATATCGAAAAATCACTGAGTAAAACCAAATAAAAACATGTGCTTTTACTACTCTATTTTTTTGTGATTTTTTGTCTTAAATCATCATATCACCATATGGAAAATAAATTATGTCTATTTACGTCTAACTATTCTTAAATCTAAGAAAAATGTAATAAACCGCCCCCCCCTCGCCACCTCCTAATATTTTAAGCGGTCTCCCCCTCCAATACTTTCCATGGTACTTGTTAAAATGAAATTATTAATGATAATTTTTGACTACATGCTAAAAATATCCAACGATACACAATAAAATTATCATTTTGGTGATTATTTTACTAACATGATACATTTGTGTTATTTCTAGAAATTTACGTTGGTTTTAATAATTTATTTACTATTTTTATAAATAATGACATATTCCATACAAAAGTATTATTTGTGATGGATACTCTTGTATAAATGTTCATATATGAATCAAGTGAAATTTCTGCTGAAATATAGTTGTCAATTTCTGCAGTAGTGAATATTATGTCTTTAGGATGTCAGGTAATAATAATGTGAGCCTGGTAGGCCTCTTTGTTTAAATTTAATTGTGTTAACGTACGAAATGACTTTTCCGAAAATATTTTGCTTGCTTGTATCATCTTATTTGAATTTTCGTTTTGTATGACTTAATCTGAAAGTAACATTCGGTGTATCATCAGGAGTGGTACCTTTACGAAAATTTTTTTAAACTGTCTTCCTTTCTTTTTATTTTGGGTTATCAGTAACAGTAATGAATAAATCAGGTTTTCTGAATGCTCGCATTATTGCCATTGCATCTGAGTAACGTTTTTGCATGTACCTTGCATCACCAATGAATGTTGAAGGTAAAATGAAAATGTTTCCAACTTTATTATTTTCAAAAGTTTTAAATGATTTATTGCACTACGCATTATATGATCTATTGGACCTTGGCTGCACTTAATCCTTAACATTTTTCTGTTATTATGAAAAAAGATTATTCTTTTGCTTTCCATCATAATGCATGCATGCAAAAAAAATGTTGCGTTAATCTTTCAGCATAAAGTATAGGACTGAAAATCTTACTGTTTAATCGATAAAAAGTTCTGTACAAATAATATGCAAACAACGTGAGATTTTGTGCTTCTATACTATTTTTTTGCCTATAGCAAGTGCTTTATTCGACATCTCCTGATGAGAAAAGTAAAGAAAAAACCATTGGATCAATATCCTGTGATGATTAATCTAAATATATGAGTGACTTAGTACACCATTAAATAAATGATTTGGATACACTTATAAGTCATAATCTCCGATATTTTCTGATTTTGAAAAGATTATAGCTCCACATTCTCATGTCACAGGTTTATTGTACTGATGATTTTTATTGTTATGTTTTCTTAAGAAGTTAATTTTCTAGTTTTCAAGACGTTCTATATTTGCAACTTGATTTAAATGTTTCTATTGTTTTGCATATAGATTTTGTTTCATTACTTGTGTTAATATTTTAATATGTTGCTTGGATAACATTTGGTTTAATTTTTAACGTTTGTCTACAGAATTGAAGTCATCATTATATTTATAGTAGACTGTAAGAATAATTATCAGAATTGTTTACAATGAATTTAGGTGTCATGTGACAAACTTGACCTTGACTTTTTAAATCATTAATAGCTTTTTTTTCACTCATAAGATTTGCACTAAATAATACAAAAGAGAAAAGATTATCGCAATATCGAATAAAATTTATAAAATCATCACCGTTAGCAACAACTGCATTCATTTATTATCATGCAGACTTCAAGCAAGTAAAAATATTCTTCCACGCTTACGACAATTAAATTTTTGTCTTTCAGTTTGCCAAAATTTTTCTGAACAAAATTCGCATTCAATATTCATTTCGCCAGAGTAGCTTGTTTATGTAAGTTTTTATTCTTTGTGTCTATCATATTTATTTGTATCTGTTTCGTTTTTTAACACGTTTTTTTTCAGAACTACTATTTTTTGATCTCGTTTTACTATGTGTGACACAAAAAATTGTTGGTTTTTTTTAGAGATTGTAATGTTTATATCTTGCAACTTTTTTAAAATTATAAGTAGTTTTCTGTAGTTTTTTCTTAATTCTGACATTATTATGATGCTATGAGTCATAATACCCGCTGTCATTATTACTAGGAAAAAAGTTTTAACTTTAAATTACTTGACTTGTAGTTTTGGGTTTATTTCCTCATTTTGAGAGGGGCTTAAGCAAAAATTTTTTTAATTTGAGGGGGGACGAGAGGGTGTTGGTGACTGAATTCGATCTTACAACTATATATATGTATTATTCATCACCACCCCTCAGACATAGCTATTTTGACAGCATATCGTGTATTTAGCCGTATATTGGTTAGATATCAATAGGTCAAACAGTAGAAGATAAATCAGTAGATTTTTTGAAGATTAAGTCCCATCCAGAAAAAAACATTTTTTTATGAAAATTTTTGTCCAGAGTGGGATCTGAACCCCGGCCATCAAGATCTGTAGGCAGGTACGCTACCAACAGAGCCATTGTGAGGCTTTATGCAAACACACACACACACGCGCGCGCATATCTTGTAAGCGCGCGGTGGCTCAGTCGGCTAGGTCGTGGGTCGGCACGCGGGAGACCGCGGTTCAATTCCTGGCCAGTGCGACTTTTTTCGGGCAAAAGTACTTCTGTGAATTTCATATGTGCTTTTTCACCACGCAATGCTCCTCGAGGAGGGTTAGTAGACGATCTTCTCGCAGAAAAATTGCCTAATTTTCCACTACCCCCTCCCACGCAAGTGCTAAGTGCCTAGCGTAGTGTTCTTTACAGGAGCCGGACGTAAAGCACTATAATATAAAAATATGTACTCCGTTTATCGCACACCTTCTCTTGCACTCGATAAACTTAAATCTGTACGACTATAAATGATTGTATTTTTGAAAAATGCCGGGCGAGTCAAAATTTTTGTTGTTGATCATCTTTTTTTTGTACTAAGGTATCTATAAAAACGTTTTTTTTTAATCTAACAGATTTATAATGTACCCTCATTTTTAATTAAAAGGCAACCTAACCTAGTTTTTTCATAAGAGACAGTGTTAAACTGTCCATATTTAATAATTTTTTTTTCGACAATTTCCCTAGTGAAAAACTGAAAAATTTATGTTCACTCCTGATATGCTCAAATATAGCATACATTTTTTTTGGCACGATTCTACATTTTGAACCCTCCTTAAAAACGTGTCTTGGTATCATTGACACATTTTCACATAAAATTTTTGCATAAACATTTTTAACAAAAAAATTTTGGTTTCGCTTACTTACGTTTTCAACATACTTGCAAACAATGACAACGCTATCGGGCGCAACGTATGATCTACCTCCGTTTCTTAAATTAATTAAACTGTTAGATTTTTCGGATGATCCGTGCAATGATTTGACGAAAAATGTGCTAGCAATTTTATTTTTTAAACTGTGCACTATTGAGCTAGCTATATATTAAATGATTTCATTTGTAAACTCACTGCGATTCAACGAATCAAACAATGTACAATAGTCATGATTATCCAAAAGTAACTTTTCCTGCACTTAAATAAGTGGTATTTTTCGGAATTTTTGTGTAACTGTTAAAGATTTAACCGGTTTCCTTTCTTGAGTGGACAACGAAATCTCATTGATTTATCGTATTTCGTCGATTGTAGTATCTTTATGAAACAAAAAAGTTTTATCAAGTAGTGTACAATTAGCAGAGACCCATGTGATGCGGGTCATTTTATATGGAACAAGCTTTTTATATGCTGATATGTATTATGTTGTTGTCGGATTATTATTGTGACTGTTTAAACTTCTGTTAAACTTTTGATGAGTAAAAAAAAGCTCAACATGATCTTGACTTAGTTAATACATTAGTAGATAATCGAAATACTGTTTTTCAAACTAATGAACTGCTAAGTTATATACATTATTTAAACATACAATAAACCAGTAAACCCTACTCTAACTTCTTTGCTTACTAGTACTGGCTCGATTGCATTATCAGTTTCATGCATAGCTTCAACATTAAACTTTGAGTGAAATCATGGTGCTACGACTTAAAACCTATGCATCTAAAATAATTTTATTTTCTCATTGAGAAAGTAGAAGTGCCCGTTTTTAATTTATTCGCTCAATACGATTTCTCTTTTATTTTTTTTTTCATTTAATTGTACAATGTACTTCCAACCAATAGTATCAGTTGTATTATGAAATATGGGTCTTTTTTGAGCAGAGTAATTCTGGCAAAAATTGAAGTAATGACACAGATTATAAAAAATATAAACAGCTTCAAAAGTAGTAGAATGATTAATGTATGGCTTGAAATTGGAACGCCCTACGAATTTGAAATTTGCTCCTAAATACTCGCATGCTTTTTTGTGAGCATTACCTCCATCAAACGTTACATTGACAACTTGAATATAGTTCTCATACAAGTATAGCAGTAAGTCTTCGCAAAACATAGATTTTTTAAGGCCGTTAAAAGAATGAATCAAATAACGGGACTTTTGAAGTTTTTAATGACAAGATTTGGTTGCTGCACTGTCCAGTATCTTTGCACTCACTTTCTGATTGTTTGATACTATCTGAATTACAATTATTTAGATATAATCAAAAGTAAAGCATCAGGAAGTAGTTTTGGATTTTTCCTTCAATCACCATAATCATAAAAGCTGGTACTTTTGGAATGATAACTGCAAATATAACTGGCGTTGAAATTAAGGGGGTTATCGTGGTACAATACGCGTTAAAAATTTAGTGTATCAAGATCCAAGCTATTTGTACACCCTTCTCTTTCCGTAACGATGAATTTTTATGAGTAAATGTACTTGTGCATGCGAAGTTCGAGTCTAGCCATCTGTTTACTTCGTTTTCATCAAATTTTTAGCAAAATGTGCTGTTTAACATTACAACATCTCCTAATCTGTAAAGCTAGGCCTTCTGAAATTCGAGACAATGCTTCTTAATATAGTCAGCTTCAACTTATTAGTTTTTTACGAAAATCTATAGGAAATCAAACGAGTTCTATTAGAATACGTATCTTTGGCAGCGAGCTCGAGATGACCTCTCTATAAGAGCCCGTGTATAACAGCAAAACTTGAGATCTTTTTTCTCAAAAACTACAAAGCTAGTTTCTCTAAAATTTAAATGTTATGTGTAGTGATAAAAAAAGTGTCTCATAATTTTTTTTTTTAATTCTATAGAAAATGAAATATCACGATAACCCCCTTAAGAGATGACGGCAACTGCAGAATTGTTAGCCACTTATCCCGAGCTTCAGTATCTGTGGAAAATCTATAAAACTAATGTTCACATATTGATTTGGTTCCATCTATGATTATAATTAGATAAACAAGAATATAATGATAATGGGTTAAGTTATACGCACTTGTGAAAACAGCGCCCATAGACCGGGGAATACGGAAATCTACATACTAAAACCCTTTTTTTGTACTTCATCTTCAAACAGTATGTTCTCGTTAATACATCTGAATGAATATAGCTGTTATAGCAGGTATGTGGGTCATTCTACGAAAACCGGCCTATTTTAAGGGCCGCAATAGACAAACAATTAAAATGGATTTTTAATTGTTAAAACATTTTTTTTGTATTGTCCATGATCAAAATGAGCTCAAGTTTTTTATGCCTTGCTGGATTTGGACGAGAAAAATTTTTACGACTTTCTTATTTCATTTTTCAGAAGTAGTTATATATTAAGTTGATCGCTTTCAAGGCCTTTTCGATACACTCTTCTTCTTTATCCATACGTCATATTTTTTTAGTTTTAGAATTATCGTCATTCTCTTTTTCCAACAATTATAATCTTTTCCATCAAACACTGGAATTTTTCCTTCATCCACCATTTTAGTTTCTTCTTCTGTGTCCGAATCTTCTAGAAGTTTTTTTTTTGTTATTTTCACAAAACTTTCTCTTAAATTCTTAATTAGTGTTGGATTGACACTATCTTCTAATTTCGTAAGTGTTGGATTGACACTTTCACTTGAACCCTTAGTAGTTGGTTATCACGAGCCGTCGAAGCGAAACGTTAAAATTAAAAAAAAGAAATACTTGCCACGGACTCGGTTGCCATGATAAGTAAATATAATATGAGGTAGTGGATCAATAATATAACACTTGTTAACACTTAAATCAATTTGTTTTACAATAGAAATACAGATTAAACAAGATTACAAGTTCTCCTCTCATAATACCGAGAGACTCTACGAGAGCGTGCGAGCGCGGCAACGGCCATGTTCTGTCTCTCCCAACTACATCACTGTATGAACTACAAAGCACACGCACACACACACACACACACACACACACATCATCTCGCACTCACAGTGCCCATGCCGCATAACAGATGTCACTATTTATGCATCTCATACAAATTTTCTCACTGGAAAAATTAAGAGAGACGAACATCTCCTATCCGTTTAACGTGAAGTAGTTTCTCACTAATTTAAATATTAATGTGGTTAAAGTGGTTTGCGAATTCATTGGTACGTCAGAAATAAAAATATAAAATAGTATGTATACGCACAATTGATCTCAAACAAGATAAATAAGCTAAGATGACAATCTGACCTTTCACACAAGATTAATAGTACTATATATATATAAACGGTTATGGAGGCTGTAAAATGATATAAAAATGCGAAGTCAATCACATAGAACCATACAATTTTGTAAAAAGTCCCTATAAATCTTGCCGTATGGCCATGTACATTTGTTTGTGGAGCCAATAAACCATTGTTACGTAGGGAAGATATTGGTAAGGTGGTGCTTGGCGAGAATGATCAACGCTTATTACTTCAAGGACCTTTATTCAAGGTACAGTAATCATAGGCAAGATAGCACGTGTGTTCCCTTCAAAGGCTCGTCGTGTACTCCGCGAATAGACTCTCTCGTTGCTCGTACTTCCCTTCCCTTGGCCCTAGGGCCCCTCGTTATGAGATTTGAGGAGAGGAAGCGTAGAGTCTCACCTATATTATCGTATGTTACACGTCCGAGGCCGTGACATCGTTGTCCTCAACGACGCTGACTTTTTAATTTATATAGTGTTGAGATACCTGTTTGTGACTGTATGTGTGTGTGTTGTATTTTGTTGTCTGTGTTGTTTATGTAGCTTAGTCTTTCGCACTCATCCTTCCATTCAACTGTAACGAACCGCTGTTCTTTTTATATTAATATTTTTGCTCTTTCAATTATTCAATTTCTTCTCATCGTGTGTCGAGTGTAAGACAATATTGTTTGTGTATGCGCTTTGCCTTGTATTACAATCATGTACAAAATTGCCGGGAGGTGGGCATTTGCTTAATACTACTTTACATTAAATCTTGTTTTACAATATAGTTTCCATTTTAACTTCCGCATGTGTTTGATTACAAAAAAAAATTCCGTACAAACTTCTTATGATAGTATTTAAGTAAACAAAAAAAAATCTTTTTGGATCTCGTCCGACGGACTGCGCCCCCCCAATACAGTCGAGCGACTCCCGGCGCTCACTTTCGTCCACATTCTAATCATTATTATTATCAATTTTATAGCTACAATACCCTTTTTTTTGTTTCACTTTATTTTATTTAATTTTTTTTTTTTTAATAGACCTTAGCATAACTCGCTCGCTGTTACATATTTTGGGAAGAGAATAAAAATTCTTTCTAAGTATCGTGCTACGGACTGCGCCCCCCGAAACAGTCGAGCGACTTCCGGCGCTCATCCTCTTTTCCTTATTACCATCATAATTGTTATTACCATCCTTATTATTATTATAGTTATAGCTACAATCATCATATATGTGTTTTCTTTTTCTTTTATAGACTTAAAACTAATTTCCCGATGTCACATATTTTGAAAAAAGAAAAATTCTTTCTTAGTGTCGTCCTACGGACTGCGCCCTCCGATATACTCGAGCGACTCCCGGCGCTCATTCCCGTTCGCTTATTATTACTATCATTCTTATAATTATTATTATTATTATTATTACAGCTACAACTACCAATTTTTTTTTTTTTTTTTTTTTTTTTTTTTTTTTTTTTTTTTTTTTTACTTAGACTTAAAATGACTTTTTCGATACTACATATTTTGAAAAAAAAAAAAAAAATTCTTTCTTAGTTTCGTCCTTCGGACTACACCCCCCGATACAGTCGAGCGACTCCTGGCGCTCATCCTCAAGGCTCACGAATTTTAATTTTGTATCACAGTCACCGGCAATTCTAGTATTCGTATACAGGGTTGCAGTCACCTTTCTGCTCCAAATTCTACTGTCGGCGCGGTTTGGATCACTAATAATTCTTGTGCTTCCTCTTGAGCTCTTTGTATACCTGTGAACATTCTATAACATATAAGTAATGGGGCCCCCCGATGGAGAAGGCATTTATACATAAGAAAAAGAAGCCCTATGCCGAATTTATTAACCCTGAAATATATAAAGCTGTTAGCTATTAGTTGCCAACCCTGGTTCCTGACTACAGGCCTGCGCTTTAGACCTGTGGTAAATACTTGTCCTAACACAATTCATATCCCATCGATAGCTATTTATTTAAATGTATTACCGTATGTACCTTACCCTTTCTCTTGTATCTCCCCTTTATTCGGTTAGCGTTGAGCTGCGAATGTGGCTCTCTCCTCACATATAAAGTATATAACAATGAACGTATCATTTAATTATCTTTCTTTCCTTCTTGTACAAATATTATTGCCTATTTATTACTTTTATTTATATAAGTACTTTTTGTACGTTTCAAACTTTTCTATCGCAAATATGTTTTTTTTGTCATTACTTAATTCACATCGGCTCTACGTGTGCGTATGAGTCGGTTACTGAGTATGTGAGTAGTCGGTTATAATATTGTGCGCCCCATCTTGCCTACGGAGTCATATAACATATTCGAGAAGACTGTATAGTCAGATAATTTGACGATCGGTTATCTTACATTTGACTTGTATTTTGGTAGCGACGAGCTTGGAGGTATGAATTAAATGAATTAATTTACGACCGTGCCTTCCGCATTTATGTTTAGACCTGTGTCGTACATTTTTCTAGTGTTTTTTATCCTTACATTTTCTGATGCTTAGTTTTTCTGCTACTTCCCCTCTCTTATTTCTAACGTGGTGAGGTTTAGGATAGGGATTGTGTGAACATTTCTCGTTTGCTTTTACTCTTAACGCCACGCCGCCGCCGTAGACGCATTTGCTGATTTCGTTCATTGCTCTTTCGCTGTTATTCCCTTCAAAAACAACACTTCTATTTTTTTTAATCTTCTGGTCTCTGGAGAAAGTACGCTTTTTAAGGTGTTCGCGCCATTGTCTGAGTTTCCGAAGCTAAGCTTTGACACTGATTATGTGACAACATGATTTTTCGCACCACGAGAATCTCTGTGTGCTGTCCTCATGGACGCAATTCTGCAGGAGCAGCCCATGTGCACTAATGCACAATGTCGTTGTGTAGGTAGTGGCTTTAATGATTACAAGCATTCTTGCCTTTTTTCTTTTGGTTGCTGTAGATCTCTATGCCTTCTTTCCAGTATCGACGCCACTGTTTAAACAAGGGTGAGCTGGTAACGTGGTAATGTTGTCCAGGAGGTGTTCCAGGATTTCACGAGGGCTTTCCAGCTGTCCTTCGACGGCCAAGTCCTGAGAAAACACTGCCACATACTGGGTGGGGTTGATTATTCCTTTTGAGGTGGATGGTCTGACAAATGGGCTGTTCGTTATTTTACGCATGGCAGTCCATTCTATATCTCGTAACAATTATGTGTGACGTTTCAGGTGTTGTGGTTATCAGCATATCATGATAGTAGGAGTGGGATTGTTCTGATAGAGAACGACAGAAGGAAGAAGGAAGAAAAGGTTTAATCTCTCATACTCGACGTGGGCTTGTGGGCCTTTTTAAAAAATAATTTTATTTTTCCTGAAATTGCTTTATTTATTTTTCATCATTCCTCCATGCTTCTCTCTACTTAACAATGATTGCTAAATTTTTTTTTTTTTACAATGATAAAGTCAATCGGGTATTCAAGAATAAAATTATTTTAATTTACAAGTATATGTCAGCCTATACATATGTTTTTTCCTTTTGATTTGTCTTTACCATCCATAATTTGTACATTTGGCCTGTAAGTTAATTCTACACCTATCGATGCGGCTACTCACTAGAGAGTGCCACACGCGCCCCTCATTCGCTTTGCTTTTTCTCCATTCACGTTATATCAAAATGCAATTGATTAATTTTATTAATACTTTGTTCATACGTACCTCCCTATTATAGTTGTTTTTTTTTTGCTTGCAAATTTAAGTCTAACGTATGTGAATATCTAGTTCGTGGCGCGTCTGAGGGCCGCGAAAAAAGGTTATATCATAAACCTAATTAATCCCTCTCTTCTTGTCATATTTTCGCGCTACGTCCGGGGGCCGCGAAAATTTTTCGTACAATCAGATGTTTGAGGAGGTTCTTTCGTGTGCTTCACCCTGTAAGCATTCTCTGGTGGTGCCTTTACCATACATGTTTTTTTGATCTTATCTACGTGCGACACTCTTATTTCGTCGCCCCTCTGCAATTTGACGTTGTTGTTCATATAGCCAATGCCTGTTATTTCGTACGGGCCCTCGTATTGTGAGTCATATTTATTCTTCGATGGCTCTTTCAGCACGTAGACCATATCTGCCTCCAGGTAATACCTTGTATTTAGTTTGCGATCATAGTAGTATTTCAATCGGTTCTTAGCTTGAACTTGGTTCATTGCTGCGATTGTTCTCATTTGCGTCAGAGTTTCAACTAGCTCTTTGAAATACTCACTCGAAGTTTGGCCCTTAGATGGCAGTTTGATGCTGGATGGTGTTCTTGCTCTTTGTCCGAAAACGAGTTCGTGCGGTGAGTATCCCGTACTTTGATGGTCAGTTGTGTTCTATGAATGCATGCACATCGGTAAATGTTCGTCCTAGTGGTCATTTTGTTCCACGTAGGCCTTGATGTACTCTATGAGAGTATGATGAATGCGTTAGATAGCGCCGTTTGTTTGAGGGTGAAATGCTGTGCTGCCCATTTTGTCTATTTTAAACAACCTTGCGAGTTCGTCCATGCTCTTGTTCATAAAATGCGTGTCTCGATCTGATAATAAATGTTCTGGCGGCCCAAAATACGCTATAAACTTATTTGTTATCGCTCATACCGTTTCTTCGGCTGTCGCTCTTTTCACGCGTGCGAGGACGATAAATTTCGTCAGCCAGTCTTGCATCGATAGTATGTGTGTGTACTGATTTGCTGATGGTTTGCTGATGGGCCCGTAGAAGTCTATAGAGATTTTTTCGAACGGTCTACTCGGTGTGTCGGTGATGAGCATGGCTTGCTTCGTTTTAATTCGGACGAGTTTTTTCGTCTGGCATGATGTACATCCCAGGATGACTTGTCTTACGTCTGGGCGCATGTTTCTCCAGTAGTAGTCTTTGGCGATCCTGTTATACGTCTTATTAATTCCCCTATGTCCACCTATTGCTGCTTCGTGGTATTCTCTAATGATTTTAAATCTTTGATCTGCTGGTGGGATTATCAGAGTGTTCGTGTAGAGTACTGCTGCTAGTCTAATATCTTTGGATATTTCCTCAAAGGTATCGACAAAGTGTCCCCACTGGGTTAAATTGAGAATTGCTAGATCTCTAACGATACCAATCGTTTTTATTTCGTTTGCTACTACAACCTCTTTAAGGGCCTTAATACACTTTTTAATGTTTGATTTAAGCGCCGTTTCTTTAAAATGTTGCTTCACATACATATGCATAATTTTTATTCTCCTTGTATTTGTTATTTTAGTTTCTCCTACGCTTTTTTCACCGTTATTCATGCGTGTTGGATTAATGTATCCCCTGTCGTGCAGCGCATCCATAACCTCTGAGTTGGGTACTGCCTCTGTTATCGTCATAAACGCTAGATTGTCTAAGTTCTTAAATGGGTGGCCCTCGATCCTGTTGAGGTTTTGTAATAGGGGGGGATCTTCTCACTCTTTTGGTGCCCATGGTAGCCTTGCCGTTGGTAGGCGTGTTCTGTACACTCTAAATTTTTCTATCAATGGTGAGTGTATGACTGTGTCGGCTTCGTTCTCGCCCTCTGTTTCGCATAGCGCGTCATTTAACTCGTTGACTTGCTCTCTTTCTTCCTCTGCTGTACTTTCATTGCTGTCATCGCCGCTGCTTGTTTGCTGTTTGTTCTGTCTCCGTTTTTCCGTGTGCTTACTTGTATCCGCTACACTTTCGGAAGTGTCTTGCTCCTTTTCTAGATGACTTTTGTCCTCCTTCCCTCGCTTGCCTCTGTCTACTCTCTTGTCTAGTTCGGACCCATGCTTACGCTCCTCGCTTCTTTCACTACTGCTACGGTCTTTTTGTAGCTCTGTCCCTGACTCATGTTCCGCATTTATCGCGCTGGAGGCCTGTATGAGATGCGTGTAATGTGCATTCTCACCTACACCTTTTAGATGTAAATGGCCAAATTCGCCGTCTGTCGTAGCAATGTAATGAGTGTAAATATAGCTTCCATTGGTTAACGCGAAACGCACACAGATATTTCTCTTGAATTCTTGGGAGAACAAGTAAGTACAATCGCTGTTCCCGTACATTGTTTGTGACTCCAAAATTTTTTTTGTTTCTTCAGGTTCTCTGCATTTTTGTAACAAATTAGAGTTGCACAAAATTGTTCGTTACTCGGCAGTTGAGATGTCAAGTTTGTATAACCATATAAGGCTGTGGAATAAGCAGTTTCCGGGTGGGTCGTATGGTATTTCCGATATTTTTGTGAGGGTGCTACCAGGTTGTGCGCATTCACAGGTTTCTCTTCACGTTTTGTCCTTCAAATAATCTAGCCATTTATCTGGGGGTGCGACTTCTGAGTGGTCATTGCGTTCGTCTCATACCGCGTTCTCACTTTCCTCCGACTGGACCATGTTTACCCCGTTATGGGTGTTTCTGTTTTCGTCTGCTGACGTGTGTAACGCTACTTTCTCTGTTGTTATTATCTCACTAGGTTCCCACATATCTATCCTCATTCCCGGTCTGCCTTCTATGTCTCGCTTTTTAATGTCTATCATTACTAGAGCCCGTAGTTTGTCGGACCTTCCCTCTAATAAATCGTGTATGTTCGGCTCTTCTTGTTCATTTGTTGAAAGTTCCTTCGCTTGTTTTATGATTTCTTCGTTTACTTCTGTAGTAGTTTCCTGTTCCTCTGTACTTACTTCCTAATCTTTGCTAGTAACGTTATGTAAAGGTGTATCACAATTAGCTATTATTATTTCTCTCGACGGATTCGTCGTCAGTTGTGTAGTTGAAAAGCGCGGTTTCTGTCTATGCAAAGTGTCAAGTTGTCGTTTGCGTGCCTTTCGTAATTTTTCTCTTCGTGCTAGTATTGCTGGCGTACTTGTAGCAGTTATTTCCTCTCGAAAGCTTGGCTCTTTCTTGATGTTGCCCAATTTTCCGTCTGCTGTCCCCTGCAAAATTAATTCTCCTTTTTCTGCAACCTCTCGTACTTCTCCCTCGTTTTGATTCCTTAGTGCTTGCTGCAGCGGCGAATTGTTTTCGTTAGGCTCCTCTGATTCAGAATCCACATCGCCGTTTTCTTGACCTTCTGTACTCATATCTGAACCTTTCTCGCTATTCTCGCCATGATATGGTGTTTTTTTTTCGTGTTATACCGTTCAAGTTTTCTGAGTCAGTGCCATGGATTTTTATTTTCTTCGGGTTGTCTTGAATTCTTTTCTTACGAGTTGCCCATACTTTAAATATGCGCGCCGGTGGTCCGTCGCTATCAGCTGGTTCTTTATTCTCTTGTTCGTCTGCTAGCTGGTATAGCTCTTGGTGTGACCGTTCGGGATTCACTTCCCTCTCTTTTAGTATTGGTTTTCGCGATAATGCGTCTGGTGGTTCGTTGTTTACGCCCGGGCGGTATATAACTTTGAAATAATATCCTCTCAGTTCCGCTTTAGGCCTGTTAAAACGAATGTCTGGTTTTTTAGATGAGTGAAAGTGCTTCAGCGGCTCGTGGTCTGTAATCACCATAAATTTGCGCCCGTATAAATATGGTCTGAATTGCTATTTTGCAAATACGATCGCCAATAACTCTTTGTCGTATAGCGGGTAGCGAAATTCACTCCCTTTAAGGCAGCGAGACGCGTACTCACACGGTCTATCTTTTCCGATCTCTCCCTGACTAAGGATCGCTCCAATCGCGTAATCTGACGCGTCTGTCGTGACAATAAAGAGTTTTTCCAAGTTTGGGGCAACGAGCACTGGTCCGCTACACAGTATTTCGATAAGAGTTTTGAATGCGTTTTCTTCGTTGTCACTCCACGTAAATTTTGTGCCCTTCTTTAATAGCATAGATAGGGGTCGGGCGATCTTCGCATAGCCTTTTATGAATCGCTTATAATATACGGAAGATCCCAAAAATTGTTTTACCTTTTTTGCGTTTGTCGGACGTGGGTATTTTTTGTCTGCTTCGATCTTCTTAGGATCGGTCTTTATTTGTCCATTACCTACGATATGGCCCAACACCTTTGCTTCCCTCTTCAAAAATTGGCATTTCTTGGGTTCGATTGTCAGGTTTGCGTCTGCTAATTGTTTCAATAATTTAGTAAATCGCTCCGCATGCTCTTCAAGATTGGTTGCAAAAACTATTATGTCATCAAGATACACTTCAACCTCATGAACTTGCAAGACTGCGAGTGCTAGCGCAATTGCCCTTAAAAATGTGTTCGGCGAATCTTTACACCCCATGGGCATTCTTTTGTATTGGTAAGCCAGCCCCGAAAATGCTGTTTTGTGCGCGTCATCTTCGTGCACTTCAATTTAAAAAAATCCTGACTTGAGATCGACTACTGTAATGTAGCGCGCAGATGCTAGGTTTTCTAAAATATCACTTAATGGTAAGGGGTAGTACGATCCCACCGTGACTCCGTTAAGCAGACGAAAATCTGTGACGATCCTTACTCTTTTTTCGTTGTTTGGCCCCAGTTGTTTTGCTACTATCCAAGTGTTTGAGCTGTACAGGGAGGTAGATGATTCCACTATCCCCTGCTCTAGCATTTTCTCTAGTTCTGTCTTCATTAGGTCTCTGATCGACGGTGGGTATCTATACCTCTTCGCAACTATTGGTTTATCTGTTGTCGTTTTTATTCGGTGTTTGACAAGATGCGTTGCTTTCAGAGGTTCTCCGTCAAAGCCGAATACGTAAGGGTTCAACTCGATCAGTCCCCTCACATGCTCTATTTCTTTATCGTTGCAACCGGCTGTGTCTACGAGTTGCATTATTCTATCCACCCATTTCAGTTTCCCTAGCTCATCTTTATCTCTCGCAAAATTTTTTTCTCTCACCAGACCCCACACTTAGCACTAAAACTATCACGTAGGGAAGATATTGGTAAGGAGGTGCTTCGCGAGAATGATCAACACTTATTACTTCAAGGACCTTTATTCAAGATACTGTAATCATAGGCAAGATAGCGCGTGTGTTCCCTTCAAAAGCTCGTCATGTACTCCCCGAATAGACCCTCTCCTTGCTCGCACTTTCTTTCCCTTGGCCCTAGGGCCCCTCGTTATGAGGTTTAAGGAGAGGGAGCGTAGAGTCTCACCTATACTATCGTACGTTACACCATATTATTTCAACAAAAAAAAAAAAAAATGCCTAAAAAATTGCTCTTATTTCAACAAAATGTCACTCTTTAACACATGTAAATTTTTTAATATGAAAAAGTGATTGCGAAAATATTAAAAAAAATAATAACTCTACTTGTCAGTCAGTTGAACTTTCACACAACTACCAGTATAAAAAAAAAGAACTAATACTTATGGAGCTTCACCATAAATATGTCACTTTGAGTACTGTAGGAGACAGTACGTCAGTAGTCGAGGTAACCACGTATCGCATCATTCACTTTTTCTTTGAGCAATCCCGGGTTCAAATGTCGGCCGTGGAAGAATTTTTTTACAGTTATTTATACAGTTGAAAATTATTCATAAGTGTTAAGATAGTTTTTTAAAACATTTTTTACAAAATATTTTGATTAACAACAAATTTATATAAAGTCGGGTATCAGAACACAAGCTCTCATGAAGAGCAGTGGTGTTTTTCTGTGTTTATTTTTGAGAAACATTAAGTTAATAAGACTACCACATAAATAAAGAAAAATATTTGCGACATTTGTATCTGTTTTTAGGAGGTTTGCATTATAAAAATTATTAACTCCCGTGAGGAATGACAAATCCTATTAAATCGTATTATAAATTTTTAGTTGTATAAATTCATGTAAAGGTTTATTCACGCATTTTTGGGTTAGAAACAAGTTATTAATGTTAGGAAATGAGAATTTGTTGTACTGCCGAATTTGATTGTTTGAAGTATCCATTCCAGACTCAAAGTACTTTCTGAAAGTACGAAATTATGAATGCATACGCAAAGCAGCATTTTGCGCTCTCGGCATAAAAAGCGTTGTATGCAACGTAGCACAAATGTACAACAAACGTGAACTTCAAATATCCATATTATAAAAGCTACTATTTTGATTCCTGGGAAAGATAATTTTAAAAAATAATAAGAAAAAGAAAACTATCGATTTATCAAATAAATTGTAGTAGGTGTTTCTTTAAAAAAATAATCTCTACCAATTAATTAAGTCTTATCTTTTCACTCATACTTTCAATTTCTTACTTATTTTTATGTTGCATTATATTAATTATACTGTGTCACGGTGCAGCCGCTATAAGTTTGCGGGGCTGGGAAGTGGAGACTGGAAAGGAGGAGAAAAGCGGAGCGGTCCGAGTTAGACGAGCTTGGGAGTCCCTGCGAGATGGTTAGGTAGCGAGAGATTTGTAGAGTAGGTAGAGACGTGAAAAGGTGCGGAGCACCAGCGAATCATGGAGAAGCATGAGAATTGGTCAAGATTGACGCTGAATAAGTATCCAGAGGATTTAGGGCTTGTACTCTAGATCTTGACCGAGAAGTTTGGCTAGTGGGGACGCCGACCAGTTCCTTCACCGATCCGAGGTCTCTATCGAGTCTGTCATCACGCCTCGTATTTGCTCTCGAACAAGTTAATTGGCGAGATCATCTTTAGTCTTAATTATCGTTTTATAACGCGAGGTCTGCTCGTCACGTAGGGTACAAAGGCGTGATAGAAATAGCGGTCTCGACTAGCAATTATCTCTGCGCTTGCATTTATTCCGGTATTAACAAACATCTGCGTACACAATTACGTATTTTCTTTCATTACAATATATACTTGTTTAGTTTAACTACAAGTATTAGAATCCTCAGTTTTCGATGCCCATTTATACGTGTGTTGCCTAATCCGAAAATTCCGTGGCCTCAATCCTATACATGTTGTTAAATCTTTAGATATTCCTTACGTCTAGTGTATACGCGCCCTGGCGGGATAAAATCTTGCATCCCGAGGCACATAGTATTAACTACAACGACGGAGCCAAAATCGCAGGTAGGCTGGCCTGTGTATATGATGAGGAGTGTCGTCAAGGGTTCCCAGGCTCAAAACGCCCGGTCGAAAGACTGTTAGACGGGACGTAAGGACACGTCCTGTTCTCAGCATCATTTTTCCCCATGAACCCCGTTACAACTAATATTTATTGAATACAATTATAATTATATTCACTCTAAAAATGTGCGTTAGACCTGTATTTTTTGTTGGACAATATTTGATATTTGTCAAATAAAACATTTACACAACATCATGTGATTCTTAATTTGAAAATAATAAAAACTGTTGGAGTAATAGTTACTTGAATTACGCGCTCGCCCCGTTCGTACTTATTGTAGGTGGCGTTACTTGATTGTCTAATGTTGCATCAGCTAAGTGGCTGTGGCAACTAGTGTCTAACCGTCCTTTCTATTGAACGCATGAATAAAATACTGTTTAACCTAAATAAAACCACGCTCTACGACTTTCATTGTCACCCTGCCTAAATAACTTTTTCATCAGGTTACGGGCCTAGCTAAGCATCCACTGCGCGAACAATAATTTGTAGTGTTTTTTTTTTATTTTGTGCCTGTGACGGTGCTGGTGCGTTATTGCTGAGACTGCTCATAAAGAGAAAAGACTAAGATCATGAGTGAGAAAGCCGGTGACAAGGAGAAGCTGAGGGACCTGGTGGTCGATGTCATGACTTTCCAGGCTGGAGGTGTACAGAATGGTGAGGACGTCGAGGGGGACGTGGCGCCATTGAACCTATCGTCTGAGGGACAGGTGCCAGAAGTAGAGACTGGTGAAAAAGCCAAAGGTGAGTCTTCATTATTTTTGCTTTCCTCTCTATCTTGAAAACACGTGTTGTGTTCGAGGAATTTGCCGAAACTTGGCAGAAACAATTGATGGCACGGTCGTGAGGGGAGAGGGCAGGGGGAGGGATCTTGCTCGTGTTTGGCGCGCTGGCTGCGGATGTTGCGGGGCAGGTATGTGTGGGATGGGAGACGTCCTGCTTTATCGCATGCACTCGGCCGGCACGGCTCGTGGCTCGGATTTTCATCTCGTGCCAGGACTGTTTCCTTCTCTCTCTCTCTCTCTCTTCCGGTCTCTATCTGTCCGTCTCTAAGACTCCACCGTGCTCACACAGCAGCAGTCGCTCCGACGGTCTCAGCAAACATCTCATTAGCGGTCTCTCCAACAGACTCACCGACGGATCCAAAAATCGTTTTTTTAACAGTCGCGCTAACGGTCCCAGCAATCGTCTCAGCAGTTGCTTCAACATTTCCATTATCTTTAGTAGATTTCATGAAATTTCCTGAAAATACATAAGATTTCAGAGATCCGGTCTCGATCAAGCTTTTATTGTCAACCTTAAGAACTTTAGAGGTGAACTTGATTCTGCTCAGTCTCGAAAAGATTTTCACCACCTTACTGAATTCCTGAATCTCGAATGTATTTTTCTTTGAAAGGAATTACAAATTTTATAGTATATATAGTCAGCCTCTGATCGGTTCAACCAAACACAAGTCAAAAGAAGCAGAGTGAGGAAAAAGCCTGCGAAACCGTACACAAGTTTCACGAAACTCCTGCCCCACCTATAGTGTTGATCAGACACGACGCGACGGCCACACATGTAGTGAATAACCCACCCAATATCGCGAGGATGTCGGGTTAATTCTCGAACAGAACGAACTCGCATTGAAGTTTGGCCGTGACTTCGCCTTTTGCATGCTTACTGCCCACTTCGATCGCTTTCGCATACAATTTCGACATGATATCGAAGTCTTGTTCGTCTAGGTGTTTGTCACCTAAAATTTTGGTATACAGTCACAATGTAATAAAATCACACCATTTCACGCATACATCCACATGTCTCAGAAAACAACGCCATGCACGTGCCCGCGCGTATCTAGCCGAACACAGATATCAAGCAGCGCACACACATGCACGGTGGAGTCTTGGAGACAGACAGATAGAGACCGGAAGAGAGAGAGAGAGAGAGAAGGAAACAGTCCTGGCACGCGATGAAAATCCGAGCCACGAGCCGTGCCGGCCGAGTGCATGCGATAAAGCAGGACGTCTCCCATCCCACACATACCTGCCCCGCAACATCCGCAGCCAGCGCGCCAAACACGAGCAAGATCCCTCCCCCTGCCCTCTCCCCTCACGACCGTGCCATCAATTGTTTCTGCCAAGTTTCGGCAAATTCCTCGAACACAACACGTGTTTTCAAGATAGAGAGGAAAGCAAAAATAATGAAGACTCACCTTTGGCTTTTTCACCAGTCTCTACTTCTGGCACCTGTCCCTCAGACGATAGGTTCAATGGCGCCACGTCCCCCTCGACGTCCTCGCCATTCTGTACACCTCCAGCCTGGAAAGTCATGACATCGACCACCAGGTCCCTCAGCTTCTCCTTGTCACCGGCTTTCTCACTCATGATCTTAGTCTTTTCTCTTTACGAGCAGTCTCAGCAATAACGCACCAGCACCGTCACAGGCACAAAATAAAAAAAAAACACTACAAATTATTGTTCGCGCAGTGGATGCTTAGCTAGGCCCGTAACCTGATGAAAAAGTTATTTAGGCAGGGTGACAATGAAAGTCGTAGAGCGTGGTTTTATTTAGGTTAAACAGTATTTTATTCATGCGTTCAATAGAAAGGACGGTTAGACACTAGTTGCCACAGCCACTTAGCTGATGCAACATTAGACAATCAAGTAACGCCACCTACAATAAGTACGAACGGGGCGAGCGCGTAATTCAAGTAACTATTACTCCAACAGTTTTTATTATTTTCAAATTAAGAATCACATGATGTTGTGTAAATGTTTTATTTGACAAATATCAAATATTGTCCAACAAAAAATACAGGTCTAACGCACATTTTTAGAGTGAATATAATTATAATTGTATTCAATAAATACTGAACGAAACAAAAGACATAGTATAAATGCGACTGATTTTCTTAGTGACTCAGCTCGTGAGAGACTGCAACTTAAGAATACTATAAAAGATACATCTATTAAATACGACTATAAATTGGACGAAAACACTCGACTAGAATTATTCCTCGACAAACTCATGTTTGAGTTACTAGCTAAAGACATAGCTTACATCATTGACAAATCAATAAAATCACCACCCTATGTAACAGAAGAAGTGACAGAAAAACATAAAATTCTCATGCGCAACATCCTAATAAATAGAATTAGCGAAGGCTATCATGTTAAAACTATTAATATTCAGGACCCGATACAACTCTAAACGAGAATCAAAGAAATCAAACGTAGCGAGTCTAATTATACACAATTCAATATAACCCCACAAAAGAGACTGCATCCCAGTTTTATAACCGTTTTGAAGACTTGGTGAGACAGTTTAATAACAATGCACAGTACAAAACATTGCCTGAGGACGAGAAGTGTGACGCTTTCTTTAATGGCGTTGTTGGCTTCGTTCGAGACCTGCAAATACTTAATTTTTTAAAAGAAAGTAACAATCAAGGACTACTAAATTATTACGATCTTAAAAAGTATTTTCTAAAGGCTAAAAACCGCCGAGCAACCTAGAGACCACTCCAGAGACCGGTGACTGCAAACAGAGCTGAGACCGATCGCAATCAGGATGGGGACCGATGCTACAAGTGTGATGCCCACGGCCACATATCTTGGGACTGCTATAGGACGGATGGTAGGAAACAATGTCACAGGTGCAAGCTCTTCTTCCTGAAAGTGATGGAGCATAAAGCTGGATGCAGAGGTAATTCAAACGACAAAAGAAACAATAACAAAAAAAGCTGGGATTTTAAACGAAGTAATGGAAAAGATAAAAGATACACTCACAACTTCAGAAATCCAAATAACAAGCGTAAAAATGACTCTAGTTATTGCAATGAGCCCAAGAAACTAAAAACTGATAATAAGGGCAGTGATAATTCTAAGAATAAATCCCCCAATAAAAAATCCGGCAATAATAAAGGTGAGTTGAAATCTGAAGATGTGACCGTTTCATCCTTGTTTTCTAGTACATCCAATGGTGATCGAGTTTCAACCTCTGATTCAAAAATTTTGGTAAATTTTATTGCTGATTCTAGAGCAACTGATCACTTAGTCAATTCCAAACTACATTTAAATAAATTCAAAGAGACTGATTTTACTACTATTAAATGTGCAAATGGAGACCCAGCGGCAGACTTAAAAACAATTGATGAAGGTTTGATTGTAGATATAAATGATAACAATGTTGAGAGACTGAACAATGTTATCTGTGTTGAAGTGCTTGCTGAAAATCTCTTATCCCTAAGAAAATATGTTGAGGCTGGCTTAACCATATATTAAGATAATGAAAAAATCGATGTATACGACCCCAAATCCAATGAAATATTTTTGAGCAAAGTATACAAAAAACCTTATTGGACTACAGAGTTAAAACTTAATGTGAACAATATTGAGACTAAAAATCATAATGACAGTAACAAAAGGAGACTGGCATACTTGGCAACGGATAATAATAATAATAATAAAAGATTAAAATATCAGACACGCAGTGCAACAGCATAGAAAAACATTTATGTTAATGACAATTCTAAAATTAATAAAAGTCAAGAAGTAAGCTGAATGGGAAATCTGAGCGACTGAATCAAACCATCTAAAAGAAGATAATAACTTTTATGTATGACTCTGGCTTACCAGAAAACATGTAGGACCTTGCCTTAGCAGCTGCAGTTCATGCATACAACAGAACACCACATAAATCAATTTACATGGCAATCCCACGTTTAAAGTTCGCTCTAAATCAAAAATTTCACATGCAACAATTAAAAAGATTTGGCTACTTGGCCTATGTAACAGTGCAGAGAAGGATGGGACCGAAATTCGGATTCATAGGACGACAGCCATACTCGTGGGATACACGCTCACAGGGTATATAGTTCTAAAACCTGAGACCGGTAAATTCTATGAAGGCAGAGACATAAGATTTAACGAAAGACTGGTATACAAAGACGTGTAAAGGTAAACAGCATTAAAGACTGGCAAGAAGTTTCTAAATCTATTGACCATGATAAATGGCTGATAGAATTTACTGAAGCTGAGACAGAAGAGTCCAAGAAAACGGAGGAAGAAAAGCAAATAAAAAGAGGAAGAGGAAGACCCCAGAAGAATAAAGGAACAACTGAGACCGCTTCAAACAAAGAAAGTGCAAAAATTGATTTACCGATACTTGATTCAAGCTTTTCTGGAATGCAAATTGTAACAGAACTAAATAAGCAGATTGCTTTCAGTCATGAGGATCTTGAGAAAAGTGTGACGGCACACTGTTGCGAAACCATCAGAGTTCAGGATAAACTACTCCATGCTCTGCTGGCAAAGATCCACATGGACCCATCTAACTTCAGCGAAGCCATGAACACGGATGACAAGGCTAAATGGAAATTGGCTATTGAAGAGGAACTTGGATCTATGTACAAAAACAACGTATGGGAACTAGTAAATAGACCCAATCGAGACAGAAAAGGACAAAAACCTAATACAATCGGCTCCCGTTGAGTATTTAAAAGAAAATGTAACGGTAAAGGGACCGTAAAATACAAAGCGAGACTGGTAATCAGAGGATATAAAGACAAAAACTCTTACGATTTACAAGAAACGTACGCACCTGTATCGAGACTAGCCCTAATTAGAGTAGTTTTAGCCGTATTAAACAAGTACAACCTGGATATATGTCAACTAGACGTCAAAACAGCTTTCCTAAACGGAATCATACAAGATGAAATATTCATGGAAATTCTGGAGGGAGTAAAATGTTCAGAGACAGATAGAAAAATGAAAGTGTGCAAATTAACACGAGCCCTTTGTGGGTTAAAAGTTAGTACTAAACTTTGGAATGAGCGGTTCACTGAGATTGCTACAAAAATTGGCTTAACTGCTCACCCAAGTGAACCTTGTCTATTCACCTCGAGAAGTGCAAATAAATTCCTACTTCTTGTCTTATATGTAGACGACATACTAATGGCAACCAATAATCGGCTAAAAATTGAAGAAATAAAAAGGGGACTCCAAAAGGATTTTGAAATGACAGATCTGGGCGAGATCGAAATTTTTTTGGGTACTGAAATAAATAGGGACAGTAAGAATAAAGTAATCACGTTGACACAGAAAATATACACTGAAAAGATCTTGAAGCGGTTTGAATTTGATGAATCTAAGCCTTGTAAAACACCGATAGTCACAAATCATGTTTCAAATAAATCTAGAAGAGACAGGGAGGAGACTGATAACAACAAAATTTTAACTGAGATCTCAAATCTTAAGAACGTACCATACCGAGAAGCCGTGGGTAGTTTACTCTACTTAGCCAACACGGTGAGACCAGATATATCAGATATATCCTACGCAGTGAACATTACTAGCAGACATCAGATTAAGCCAACCGAGGAAGACTGGCTGAGAATCAAAAGAATTTTTCGATATTTATCCGGGACCAGAAACAAGGGACTGACTTTCAGTGGAAAACAGAACGACCTGGAAGCCTTTTCAGACGCGAGCTTTGCTGATTGCAAGGGTTCTTTGACGACATCCGGTTACTTGGTGAGACTGTATGGAGACCCTGTGGCTTGGTGTACACATAAACAAACATATGTTGCCTTGTCGATAAGTGAGGCCGAATACGTAGCTCTAAGTGAAGCTTGTCAGGACATGATAGCATTGAGTAATTCACGTAGTTTGATTGTGGACATAAGCTTCTCTCCAATGACGCTGTGGTGTGACAATGTCGCAGCTGAAGTAAACGCGAATACCTCAGGAGGTGAAAAATTGAGACACATGCCTATAGTGAAGCAGGATTACGTCAAAGAAAAGGTCCTTATGAAGATGGTAAAAATCAAATGGGTTCCATCCAAAGATCAACTTGCTGACATTTTCACCAAACCTTTTTCGATTGAACTTCACGAGAGACTGACAAGACTGATATTGAACAATGATAAATAAATTGTTTATCTAATTTTTCATTTTATTTATTTTGTATGTTACAGGAAAACGCGACAATTAAAGCTACCTGTTTTTATCGAAACAGCTGTGAATGAAAATTTTCTTACATAAATACTTTTTTTTTTTTTTTATTCATCATCGCCCGTAGGCTCAGACATGGCATTCTTTTACACAAGCATAGTGTTAATTAGCCATCGGTGCACCTAAGTTATAATCAGATGCTTATATACATATATAAACATCTGGACCAACTCAGTCACACCTATGATCACATAGACGACGTGTCAGAGAAACAGTTCATCGACCTTCGAGAATCAAGAGCACAGGCGAAAGGGCGAGACCTGAATAGTGACTAGACGATCACCCATCCAAGTACTAACCGTGCCAAATGCAGCTTAACCTCGAAGATCGACGAAACTGCAACTCTACCGTTGCGCCACCGCGACCACTTCTTACATATATACATACATAACTAATTTGTTCTTAACTAAATACGTGTACAACGTTTCGAGCGCGGGAGGGAATGTTGGAGTAATAGTTATTTGAATTACACGCTCGCCCCGTTCGTCGTTGTAGGTGGCGTTACTTGGTTTTCTACTGTTGCATCAGCTTCGTGGCTGAGGCAACTAGCGTCTAACCGTCCTTTGTATTGAACGCACGAATAAAATACTGTATAACCTAAATAAAACCTCGCTCTACAACTTTTATTGTCACCCTGCCTAAATAACTTTTCCATCAAAAACATTGAAAAAAGTTCAGTAATTTGAGGTACCGGATTATAAACAACTTGGCTTACTGAATATTCTCAAAGGAACGTAGAGAAATCAGTATTGATGCACACGTACGCCTGCATTCACCTATATTAAATTTTTTTTTTTTCATACTATTAATGAAAAACTCAATATTCCTTTATAATTTTCATCATAAAATATATCGCTAAAAAAATAATTAAAACAAAAAGAAGAATGTTTTTTTTTAATTTTTACATTAATACTTTAAAGAGGTCCATATGTTTTGATAAAAAAACTAATTGATTGATCAGAGTGGTTTTTTTTAGTTTTTTAATGTATACCAAAACCAAAAATTATAAGCTAAGGTTTATCAGAACTAGTTATGAGAATTGTTATTATAGGTACAACAAATTATAAAGGCACGTACTTACACACTTACATTGAAATTAAAAAAAAAAAAAATGTATTTACAAAATTAAAATTTTGTTCCTCGATACTAGTAGGTGTTTATAGATAAAAAATTCAAAGCTTATTAAAATTGGTTTAAAAAATTATAAATAGTGACTGATAACATATTAATGTATGCACATACACAAACATATACTTATTATATCCACCCATTGGTGGGCATATTTGTGAGATAAAGGTAAATCAAGTATTAAATTAAAAAATAGTGTTTACGACAGTTTTCTTCGACAAACAATTTTTTAGTCCACTATAAAGCTTATTGTACAAGAAAGCAAAAAGCAAAAATAATATGTTGGAAAAATTGAGAATAAAAAATTAAATAGTATTCATGCTTTTTGAATTGAAAATATTTTAAACTACATTAATAAAACGTAGCTGTAATAAATAATCATGTAAAAAATGAACATTGTTAGCCCTGGATCACTAAAATCTTATCAGACAACGAAACCCTAAGATATTTACGAATAATTGAGAAAAAATTTTCTTTGATTTATAAAAATAATGAAATAACGCAATCGAATATTTTAAATAAAGAAAAAAAAGTATTTTTATTCTCTAGAAAGTAGGATTTAGGCTAAAATACACAACTTTTTTACACAAAAAATGTGATTTTTTTTTCATAAATTGTTTTCAAAACCAATACGAACATAAAAGTATACTTGGAAAAAAAAAAAAAAAAAATTAATGAGATTTTAAGCTTTTAAAGGGTCACTTTTTAAGGAGATTGGATTAGTATGCATAAGAACCCGTAATATTAAAAACAAATATCTTTGTATGTTACATGCTACAAAAATTTTAAGCTGTTTTAAGACATTTTTGGTTACTTGTTTTATTATAAAAACAGTATGAATGAAATTGATCAGTATAAAAAAGTATATTTCAATACATATCATTTTTGTATTAAACGTTCTGTCTACAAATGTGATTCACAAAAACTACATAGTGTAAAACAATTTTTTAACCATTTAAAAACGATTTTTGTCGATTGAATCGTTCGGAAGGCATTTAAAAATCAAAATTACTTCAAAAAGTTTCATTTATATAAGTTCTACAAAATTTGTATTTAATACTTTGTTGTAGAATTTGAATTTATTTCCGTAACAGATGAAAAACTTTTTTTTAACTCTTTTATATCTATTTCGCATTATAGAGCGTCTGCATTAATTGCGATCTGTAGAAAAACATACAGTACAAAATTGTATTCTGTCGTGATATACAACTCTATCTGTGATCGCGGACTAACTTAAGTAGTTATGATCCAATTGAGCTAAAATTGTGTTAATAGCTTTGGGTCGGATGTCTCGGCTGATGGTTTAAATTTAGACAAGTTTGATCAAAGCGTAAAATTTTGACAGCATTTTTAGTGCAATGCTCTGAGTCAATAAAAATCCGGATTTTTTGGGATAATTTTTTTTACATACATTAAATGACACGCATACACCATGGGAAATACTCAGACTACCCTCTTATTATAGGTTTAAAATGTTTTACGTAAAATATAGACGATTTATAAATGGTCACAATTATGGCTCTGAAAAAATTATTAAGCACTCCTTGGCAAACTTTCATCAAGTATAAAATTTTGTTGTTAACTGCCGTATGGATTTAAAAACAATTTTTTGATCTAAATTATTAAAATAAGTCTAAGAATTTGTATAATATGAGTGATCACTCACGCACAAGTACAGCCACTCTAGAGACATATTTCTGAATAATGTATGTTCAGCTTAAAGACTACAAAAAAAATTTCTGACAAACTGAAACAAAAAAAAACAGTTTTATCTATATGATAGGAAAAATTTACTTCTTAATTAAGTAAAAATTTCTGAAGCCCTTAATATCTAATACCTTGTCTTTTGTTTCCCTAATTTTTTCATGGTTTCTGTTAAAACGCACAAAAAGAAACTTCAAAAATTTAAGATTGAATTTGAAGATTTATTAAATTAAAATAATTGCACTATTAAACGTAAATAAACTAGATAAAAGAAATTGTAGCTTCGAAGTACAATAGCGAAATTGAGCTTGCTTTTTCTTTATCTGGTTTTATTGAAAGAAAACTGTAATAAAAAGTAAATAGTGGCATGGCAAAGCATTTTAATCCAAAAAACATCTGAGCGTCTCACGATTTCCATCTGTTAGAGAGAAAATCACTCACCTCTCACCCCGTAAGTTCTCCTCAATTTTTGCATGGACGGGAGACAATCGGCCTAAAACAATACCTTCTTTACTAATCACCGAGCTCGAACAATCTACTCTACGCAAGTTTTCATTTATTTTACAGTTCATTGATTTAGTTGGGAACAGTTTCCTTTCTGTTAAGCGAGGCCATACTTCACTCTCCATTTGACTAAGCTTTTAATCAATGAACTCGTATTTAATTTAAAATGGCACTAAAAACTACTTGTAAAATTTTAATAAAAAACTGAGGTTGACTTTCAAAATGTTTTGTTTGTCGAAAATTAAAAAAAAAAAAAAATACTGTTTACCTAAAGAAAAATTTGTAACCCTAACAGTAGTTAAATACAATCAAATTTTGCAATAAAACTAATTCTCGTTCCCCAACATAAATAACTTAGTTGTTTCTCATCAGGTACCTCAAATTGCTGAACTTTTTCGATGTCTTTTTCAGGACTAGAGCATATTTTTATAGTGACAATGATTATAATTGAATTCAATAAATATTTGTATAATTATTATAATACTACATGAAAAAAAAAAGAAAAAGAAATTAAAAGTATGAGTGAACAACTAAGTCAACTAATTGGTGGAGATTTTTTTTTTTAAGAACTACCTACTACGATTAATTTCAGAAATAGATTAATTTTTGAAAATAATTTTACAGTAATACCACTTGAATTTTTTTTTTTTATTATTATTCCCAGGAATCAAAATATAAGTTTTTATGATATGGATGTTGAAAGTTCACGTTTGTTGTACATATGTACTACGTTGCATACAACGCTTTTTATGCCGAGAGCGCAAAATGCTGCTTTGCGTATGCATTCATAATTTCGTACTTTCAGAAAGTACTTTGAGTCTGGAATGGATACTTCAAACAATCAAAATCCTGCAGTACAAAAAATTCTCATTTCCTAACATAAATAACTTGTTTCTAACCCAAAATAGCGTGAATAAACCTTAAAATGAATTTATATACGTTAACGTAGGCGTATACATAGACACATTCGAGAGTGCGTCGAAGCACATTGGCCCGGTCTGACATATGTAGTTAGGTTCGTATGGCGAGACTATACCTATGTGTACCTTGATCTGGTACTCTCGCTGCTCTAAAGTACGATATACACTCACTCCAAGCTTGTCTATACAAACACGCGCATCTACTCTGTTGTAAGTTCCCGTCAACTTTTATTTTGTCTTAACTATAACGTGAATAAACATTAAAACAAAAAGTCAGTTCGATAAAATTTATTTGCCTACCATCAACCTATGCAACAAAGAAACATTAACAGGTTGTGTGCCTGCAGTAACGCTTCCGCTGCGCGTTTTTCTTCGGTGGCAGGACTTTTGGTTGTTTTTTTTATTATCTCGTGTGTGCTTGCTCGTTCGGTTGTTCATTGTTTTCTTGTCCGTGAATGTGAACAAAAATGACTGAGGAGCAGCAGCAGGAAGCGACCATCAAGATAAAGTTTCTAAACGAGAATGAGGAGGCGTCGGCTACTGCCAACCAGCCGACCGAGGAAGAGGTCAATGACGGGCCTATCCGCAAGCACCAGGAGGCACAGACAGCAGAACTGGCCGAAAGGGCCACAAATGATCGAGGTAAGTCTGCTGCGATTCATTTCCGGCAAGATTACAAGGCTTCGTTCGTTGTTCATTTGCCTACTTACTTATTTTCGTCCAGGCCTCTTCTCAGAAATTTCGCCGGGCGCTCGCGCCACACACGTGCACGACGCAGCATTCGTCCGAGGCATGTCTCTCTCTCTCGTTACACAGAGTGTATAAGTCTAATGGGAGTTTTCCGCGTGCGCTTGAGTACGGTGACGTGGTTTTCACTTTTTTTTACTGCAAATGGGAGCTCGCGCCCAAGTTGAACATGCATGAGTGCGGCGAACAAGAATTTTTCCGCGTGTGCTTGAGTACGGTGACGCATTTTTTTCCCCTCTCGTGCACTCCTGCGTGCGTGTATCACACAAAATACTACTTCGAAATTTTTTCGAGTAACAGATACATACGCACGTGTGTGAGCATGTGCAGGCAGAGATGAGTAGAGAGATTGCTAACGCCAATGCTACGATGCGAGACGACTTTTTGACACTGATCGGAGCGCCCCGCCGCGGCCAGCCGTCGAACCGGGCGCACATCTCAGTACTCTTATCGGACAGCGTGCGCCTACGAGAAGAGGAGTGGATTCGCGTGGAAATGGTCATATAGGCGCACATTTTGGAGAGACGTGGAAGGGGTATATCGAATGTGTGTCTACGAGAAGAGGAGTGGAAATGTTGACTATAGCTACACATCTGAACGCACAGCCAAAGCAAGCGATGACACGAGTTTTTCTCTTTTGACTGCAACCGAGTAGATCGTATATATATATATTAAACTGATTTTTGCTCTCGCTCTTTTTTCTTTTTCCCCTACTTTTAATACTTATTTTGAAATTCAGTATTATTTTGAAAAAATGTTCAGCTATTTTTCTAAGGATGGCAGTTCAGTTATAATCCCTAATTTATTATTTTTCCTAATAATTGTTATGAACTGTAGGACAAGCTCCGAAGGTTATTAATGAATATAAGTGGCTTTTAGATTTTGAAGGACCGAAGTTTCGGTAGCTAAGTTGCTTGATGCTTATACCACCGCTCGAATTATTTTGCTATCACGGGATCGATTCCAACTTTCTGTAGATTTTTTTTTTTTAAATGCAGTTCATCGTTCAGGTTAAATTTCTTTTATTTACGTTTTAATTAAATTTATAAAAAATGTTGTCAAATGTTTTTTTTTTTTTTTTTTTTGATACGTTGAAATAAATATATTTTTTATACTAAATCTATTCAATAATTAAATAAGTTGATACTTCTCGTTGGCAAGGCCATTTCGTAATTTCATAATAATAAAATAAATTTCTTAAGATGTAAGTATAATTTTTACATCTTAAAACTCACAAGAAATTATTAACATCTAATGTAAGAGTTAATAAACAATAATTTAAAAAAAAAATTTGGCATGTTTCTAAGGCATAACGAATTTCTCAAAATATATTATTAAGTTGTTAATAAAAAAAGAAACTGTAACTTATCAGGGTGATGCAGAATAATAAAGATTTTATTTTTTAAATTAAAGCGTTAAGAGCGGTGTTTTTTGGTTATTACGTATTTTAAATGATTTTCATGGATAATTAATCATCGTATAAAAAATTGTTGATCAGAGCAGCTTCTATATTTCCTTAAAAAAAACACACACACACTCACTATAAATTATTTAATTAAATAACAAGTAGTTGTTACCATAACGTATAAATTGTGAGGAACGTAAGAATTTCGCTGGTAATAATCAAATTTGATGCCATTGTAATAAAAGGAAGTTTTCTTGTGCCGTCGGATTTGTTTTCTTATTTGTTAATTGCATGTTTTTACCGATTAAAATTTCAACCTGCAGTAATTGCAGTAGATGGGCGCTGATGTGATTTTTTACATTTTACAACAAAAGACGCAAATCAAAATGTTTAGGCAGTTTTGTATAAGTTTTCTTGTGCCTTCGGATTTTCTCTCTCTTAATATATCAGATGTTTATAATTTCTTGTGAGTTTTAAGATGTATAAATTATACTTACAACTTAAAAAATTTATTGTATTATTATGAAATTGCGAAATGGCCTTGACAACGAGAAGTATCAACTTATTTAATTATTGAATAGATTTAGTATAAAAAATATATTTATTTCAACGTATCAAAAAAAAAAAAAAAAAAAACATTTGACAACATTTTTTATAAATTTAATTAAAACGTAAATAAAAGAAATTTAACCTGAACGATGAACTGCATTTAAAAAAAAAAAATCTACAGAAAGTTGGAATCGATCCCGTGATAGCAAAATAATTCGAGCGGTGGTATAAGCATCAAGCAACTTAGCTACCGAAACTTCGGTCCTTCAAAATCTAAAAGCCACTTATATTCATTAATAACCTTCGGAGCTTGTCCTACAGTTCATAACAATTATTAGGAAAAATAATAAATTAGGGATTATAACTGAACTGCCATCCTTAGAAAAATAGCTGAACATTTTTTCAAAATAATACTGAATTTCAAAATAAGTATTAAAAGTAGGGGAAAAAGAAAAAAGAGCGAGAGCAAAAATCAGTTTAATATATATATATATACGATCTACTCGGTTGCAGTCAAAAGAGAAAAACTCGTGTCATCGCTTGCTTTGGCTGTGCGTTCAGATGTGTAGCTATAGTCAACATTTCCACTCCTCTTCTCGTAGACACACATTCGATATACCCCTTCCACGTCTCTCCAAAATGTGCGCCTATATGACCATTTCCACGCGAATCCACTCCTCTTCTCGTAGGCGCACGCTGTCCGATAAGAGTACTGAGATGTGCGCCCGGTTCGACGGCTGGCCGCGGCGGGGCGCTCCGATCAGTGTCAAAAAGTCGTCTCGCATCGTAGCATTGGCGTTAGCAATCTCTCTACTCATCTCTGGTGCAGGCGCCTGTGAATTACCTGTTGAACGTTGTTGACATACTTTTCTCTCCTTCAGACAATTGTACATTCGACATATTCATCAAATACGTCGACACAACGTTCAACATGAGTGAAGTAAATAAGGACGAAGTCGTAAACATTTCCGAAGAGAATGATAAAATCGTTCTGCAGACACAGTGCGGAGCGATTAACAAACTAGGTTCGTTGTATTGTTTGTGTTTCCGTAAATTTTATTTTGTGGTCAACCACTTCGAAATTTCAATGTAAAATTTGTAGATAACACAAGCGTATTCTGTCTGTATTGTGTTCATGCATTGAGGAGACGCGTGCTGCCTGTGTGTGTGGGCATGCATTGCGTTCGTGCCTGTCCGCACGCGTCGGTTTCTCGGAAAGATAAGAAAAAAAAAAAAAAAAACCTATACAGATATATCCTTGGCCAACCAAAACTTTTTTCTTTTTCTGCTTTCTTCCTTATGAATTACTTTCCATTTTCAGGATTAGAATCAGGAATGACAGCGGATGAATTTTGAGTAGTTTCCGGCATCATTGAAAATGCAAACCGAAAATTACCTGTTGTTTTCAACAAAGCGGTTGATGAGATTAACATGTCCGGTTCGGTAAATCAAGCCTCGCCCGGGCAGATTGTAGAAAAAAAAAACGTTCGTTGATCGATAAGAGTCTTTTTCGCTCGGAGGTTGATAAAACTTACTCAAACCGTGTAGAGCGTAACATGCCTCGTATTACTGGGTTATTGGCTATTGTTGGATTTTTGAAACTGCATCGAATTATTGGGATCGGTTCGAAGAGCTGGTTTGACAGTATGATTGTATTGAAAATCGTTAACCTTTCGGTAAGAACGAAAAAAGAGACATGTTTTATGAATCAATTATGCTCGCGGTTCCTCAAGTTTAATTCCTAGATTTTTTATGCAGAAGCACCCACGGAAAGGGTCTATCTTGTGATAATCTCAAGGAATCTATCATTGAACAGGAAGCTCAAAAAAGATCGTCAAATCCCATGGCACAAGCCAATATTGCAAGCTTACACCAACGCTTCGATAGCTGCTCTGGATGTGGCGGCCATTTCCGTGACATCACGGCCTGCCCTTACAAGGGCACTAAAATCAAGTTCTGCTTCGGCTGTAAGAAGTTCGTTACCTATATTGGTCGAAATTGTCCAACCCGAAAACACCGGAGGAGAACAGTTCGAGAGATGGACGAGGCAGAGGTCGCGGTTTTGGCCGAGGGCGAGGCTCAGGTCAAAACTACAGTAATAACCTTAATAAGCCCGCGTTCGCGTTCGCGGGTTCGCGTAAACGTAAAAATGAGAGTTCGAACGACAAATCAAATCAGCCCACTAAAATACAAAAACAGAATGATCAGTCGAAATCAAATCAATCAAACAACATAAAAAATTCAGGTGAGAAAAATTCTGACATATCCTCTTTGTCTGCCTATTTATCCTCTGATTATGTAAATACAAGTTCGTAAAATTATAAATCTAATGGATCTGTAGCTCGTTTTATTGCCGACACAGGAGCCACTGAGCACCTAACAAGATCGAAAATTCTGTTCAAAACGTTCGATGATAACTGCTTTGGTGAGATCCATTGTGCAAATAATGACTCCACCGCAAATTTGACAACCGTTGGCGTTGGGAACATCGTTGGCACAAATAACGAAAAAATGTTAGGATTTCAAAACGTTATATGTTCGAAAGATTTGGCTGAAAATTTATTATCCGTTCGGAAATTTGTTGATGAATGCTTTGCTGTTTATTTGGATCATAAAAAAATAGATATTTTAGAACCCGGCTCGAACGAGTCAATTATCACCCGGGGTATACAAACGGCCATTTTAGTTAATCGACTTAGAAATGAATAAAAATACAAGATCGCGAGATATAAGTCCGATTTTAACGAAAGAAGTACTATGTTGTCTGACATCGACTGCCTAAGGTTCGAACCAGAGATACTTGACCCGTCGGGTCGCAGCAAGCCTGGATCTGAATACACAGATAAGTCCCGAAACTTTAAATGAAAGCTCAAATAGTCCAAACGTTGCAGTTAGCTGTGATCGCGAGAAATCTGATATTCCAAATTGTGAGTCTACTGTATGTGATCGCAAAATCAGTCAAAATGAGGAATTAGAAATTTCAGGCACCCTCTTTCGTCCTGAACTCCTGTAGGAAAATAGCCCCAAACCAAATGCAGCTCCGCTCTGGCACTATAGATTATGTCAGGCCTCTTTCTCTTACTTGATAGCTTTTCAAAAACGTTTTCCTGAAAATAAAAGTCTGGCGAATGCTATGGTCGATAGTTCGATACTTGATTGTGAAATTTGTGACATCTCGAAAATGACTACGCTACCTTTTAGATCGGTCCGAACTCGTGCCACAAATCCATTACAGATTATGCATTCGGACTTAATGGGAGTAATAAATCCAAAATCGTATCCTAAAGGATACAGATTTATCTCAGTTTTTATCGACAACTTCTCGCGACTAGCTATGGCATACCCGATGAAATCTAAAAGTGAAACCGGCAAGTATCTAGAAATGTTTGTGAAATCCGCTCGTAATATTTTAGGTTATGATGCCAAGGTTTAGTATCTACGTTCGGACCAAGGTACAGAATTTAACGGTGAACATACGTAAGAAGTCTTAGATATCTTGGGAGCCGAATTACAGTTGGCAGCTCCTGATACCCCTGAGCTTAATGGGGGATCAGAGCGATTTAATCAAACTGTCCAAGACAAAACTCGATCATTCATGTTTGATTCTGGTTTACCAGAAAATATGTGGGATCTTGCACTGAGCACAGCTGTATATGCATACAGTAGAACCTCCCATGCATCAAACAATATGATCGCTCCTCTAGAAATTTTTGCTCCGGGTTATAGTTTCGATATGAATCAAATTAAGAGATTCGGTTCGATCGCATACATTCAAGTTCAAAGGAAAACAGGACCTAAGTTCGGATGTATTGGGAGAAGAGTAGTTTTGATAGGATATACAAGAACGGGTTATATTTTTCTAAAACCAAAAGAAGGGAAATATTACGAGAGTCGCGATATTCGCTTTAATATCGTTTGGTTTATCGAGATGTATACACAAAGTCGGGGATCGCTAACTGGGATGATTCTTTTAATCCCGTAAACAAAAATAAATGGTTGATCGAATTTGAAAAATAAACTCCGGATAAAACAGAATTGTTCAAAACGGAGGGAGTAAACCCGATACGAGGTAGACCGAGAAAAATCCTGTAGCAGAAGTGGGTGACTCGAATTTTGTAAATATCGAACTTGAATCAAATTGTGAAAATTATTATGCTCTCTTGGCACAAATAAGCTGTGAGCCCACATCATACAAAGAATTTATGACTTCTGGAGATTAAGATCGATGGTATGAGGCCGTTCGGCAGGAACTGAATTCTATGGACAAAAATAATGTTTGGACCATAGTCAAAAGACCACTAAGCTCGGAAAAAGGTCAAAGACCGAACGTCATTGATTTGCGGTGGATTCTTAAACGTAAGGTTAATCAAGAAGGGGAAAATTAAATTTAAAGCTCGGTTAGTAATAAGGGGATTCAAGGACAGAAACGTGTATGACCTGATCGAAACTTATGCACCAGTGTCGCGATTGGCTTTAGTTCGTGCGGTACTTGTAATAATAAATCAGTACGATTTAGAAACATGTCAGCTCGATGTGAAGACTGCGTTTTTGAACGGAAACATTACTGATGATATATACATGGAAATACCGGACGGTACTGATTATTCAAATGAATTCAAGAAAGGTAATGTTTGCAAATTAATCAGATCGCATTACGGTTTGAAAATCAGTCCAAAGAAATGGAATGAGCGATTTACAGAAGCAGCTCTGAAGATCGGACAGACATCACACTTGTCGGAACTTTGCTTGTTTACCTGGCGTATCAATGAGAGATTCTTAGTTCTTTTGCTTTATGTTGATGACACGATAATAGCTAGTAACGATCGTTTGAAGCTCAAAGAAGTTAAAACTAAACTGACAAACGAGTTCGAAATGACAGACTTTAGAGAAGTTTTTTGGGTATTAACATTAAAAGAAATAGAACAAAAGGAACCATGATTGTCTCACAAACCGAATACATTGATAGAATTTTCGATAGGTTTGGCTTTGCGAACCTGAGCCCACAAAGATCGCCTATGATGACAAATCAAGTGTCTCAAAGCAAATCCCATTAAGTCTCAAAGCAAATCTCAAAAAGTCTCAAAAAGTCTCAAAACAAATCTCAATAGGTCTTGAAACAAATCTCAAAAAGTCTCAAAACGAATCTCAAAAAGTCTTAAAACAAATCTCAAAAAGTCTTTAAAAAAATCTCAATAAGTCTCAAAGCAAATCTCAAAAAGTCTCAAAATAAATCCCATTAAGTCCCAAAACAAATCTCAATAAGTCTCCAAGTAGATCTCAAAAAGTCTCAAAACAAATCTCAAAAAGTCTTAAAACAGGTCTCAAAAAGTATGAAAACAAGTCTTAAAAAGTCTCAAAAAAAAACCCAAAAAGTCTCATTAAACAAATCTCAAAAAGTCTGAAAACAGGTCTTAAAAAGTCTCAAAGCAAATCTCAAAAAGTCTCAAAACAAATCTCAAAAAGTCTCAAAACAAATCTCAATAAGTCTCAAAGCAAATCCCATTAAGTCTCAAAGCAAATCTCAAAAAGTCTCAAAGCAGGTCTCAAAAAGTCTCAAAACAAATCTCAATAAGTCTCAAAACAAATCTAAAAAAGTCTTAAAGGGAAGCACGATACAGAGCCTCCGACTGTTTATCATTGATTTTCTGAGGGACATAGCGATACAGAGTTAATTACTGTCACTTACTTTATCAGGATTAGAATTATGATTAGAAATACTATTCTCTTGGGAGCTGCTCTTTGTCATTGAGAAGAACTTTTCCAAGTTACGATGTTATTGAGTTATGAAGATTCGTCATCAATTGCCCATACTCTTGATTTTTCAGTGATCTGACTCATACTTCTCCGCCGACCAGCATCTCCTAATGCAAAATATAATCACAAAGTACCTCGCAATGATGATTATCTGTATGATTTATTGAAAGAGAAAAAATTGTTTTACACTTATCTGAAAATATCTTGCTGTGTGTATCGAATAATTTAGGAATGAACATGATAAAAGGACTCGGATTTGGAACGGCAGGCACATAAATAAGACATCGAGGAGCATTTGTGTACCTGCAATTGAAGAGGATGCTCAATCATACTGTGGGAAAAACACATTACAAAAAAAAAGTTAATAGAAGTGATAAATATTTAAAAATCATTTCAATGGTCATTTCAAAGTTAGTCTTGCGACAGAGTAACTCTTTACAGATTCTAAATAATCTTAAAATACAATACGCAAAAAAAACGAAGTAACCAATAGCTACAGATATATATATAAATCAAGATGTCGAGC
The DNA here is from genome assembly GCF_036245765.1 of Copidosoma floridanum. Classification (NCBI taxonomy): domain Eukaryota; kingdom Metazoa; phylum Arthropoda; class Insecta; order Hymenoptera; family Encyrtidae; genus Copidosoma; species Copidosoma floridanum. Next base: position 354,094 of record NW_028321887.1, on the reverse strand, counting down.
TTGGCGGCGGTGTCAGCTCGGGTGCCGATAAAAAAACTGCAAGAACAGTCATTGATCGTGTTTATTGCAAAGAAACACTTTATCGAAGATTCCTACGCGGGAAACTTTGACTTTTGACCGTAAGTCGAGCTTGTCGGCAGTGTCAACGCAGGCGCCGGTAAAAAAGCCACAAGAACAGTCATTGGCCGTGTTTATCGCAAAGAAACACTTTATCGAAGATTCCCGCGCGAATAACTTGTACTTTTGATCAGGTCGAGCTTATTGGATAAATCAGCTGGGAAGCCGTTCATAAAACATCGTCTGTAATGAGTAAAATTCTTTTGCAACAGAATAACTCTTTACAGATTCTAAACAATCTGAAAATACAATATGTGAACAAAACGAAGTTACCTATAGCTACGGATATATCTAACGATGTATATATTATACTTATATTATTACTGAAATTATTAATGCCTTCTTATTGTAATCTACATCGTACCGTGTGCAGTGCACGTGTGTGACTTAACCCTTACTTCTCATCTGACTGTATATCGAATGCGGCGCGTGTGTTGACTGAACAGCGTCGCATGTCAAACTAAACCTTACCGAAATAGACGACTTAAATCATTATTTACTCAAAATCTGTCCATTAAAAAGACTTGCGCCTGTGGAAACTTTGATTCAGAAAATCATAAGCTACAACATATCAAAATTTCTTCAAGTTTCATTGGGACCCCAAATCCCATTGCGTTGGTGCGGGGTCCTTTAAAGGATCGTAAGGAATCAGCTGATGATTCAAAAATAAGTTGGCCTGTATCTAAGCTAGACGCCTCGTACAAAGAAGCCATAGGAAGTTTGTTATATATCGCTAATACTGTTAGTCTGGACATCACCTAGGCAGTGAATGTCTTGAGCCAACATCAAATTAATCCTACTAGTGATGATTGGCGCACGGTCAAAAGAATCTTTCACTACTTGAAGGGCACTAAAAACGTGTCACTCACATTCAAACTAAACTCAGACGTGCTCAAAGCTTTCTCTGACTCTAGCTTTGCCGACTTCAAAGGATTGTTGACCACCAGTGGTTATGTTGTTCGTTTGTTTGGAAACCCAATTGCGTGGCGAACACACAAACAAACTTACGTTGCCCTTTCGACCTGTCAGACTGAGTACGTAGCTATGAGCGAGGCTTGTCAGGAGCTTCTTGGATTAAATAATTTAATCAGTTTAATTTTGAACAGATCGCTGGCTTCTATGGCTCTCTGGTGTGACAATCAAGCAGCTATATCAGCCACTAAGAATGGAGGGGGAAACAAATTACGCCACATGACTGAGGTTCGAGAGCACTATGTTAAAGAGTGCATAGATCGTTCGTTAGTTAATATTGATTGGGTTAAGTCGAGGCTGCAGCTTGCAAACATCTTTACAAAACTCTTGTCGTTCGAACTCCATAAATCATTGGCGAACTCCATTATGAATAATCACTGAAGTAATCCATAATAAAAACTAACATTTCTATTCCTTTTGTTTAGGAAACTGATCGACCAGTTCCTTCCAGACGTGGGATCGAGTTCGAGAAAGTCCGAGGCTGAAGTTCAAGAGGCTCATAAAGCTGTCCACTTCTTTTACATTTGATTCTCTGATAAACATTATTAACGATTTCGTCTGCTACTCAGTCCATCAATTGTACCGTGCTTCAACGAGAGGGAGTGTTAACGTATGCGTATATATAGATACATTCGAGAGTGCGTCGAAGCACGTTGGCCCGGTCTAACATACATAGTTAGGTTCGTATGGCGAGACTATACCTATGCGCGCCTTGATCGGGTACTCTCACTGCTCGAAAGTAGGATATAGACTCACTCCAAGCTTGTCTGTACTGACACGCGCATCTGCTCTGTTGTACGTTCCCGTCAACTTTTATTTTGTCTTAACGATAACATGAATAAAGATTTAAACAAAAAGTCAGTTCGATAAAATTTATTTGCCTACCATCAACCTATGCAACAAAGAAACATTAACAATATAACTAAAAATTTATAATACGATTCAATAGGATTTGTCGTTCCTCACGGGAGTTAACAATTTTTGTAATGCAAATCTGCTAAAAACAAAAACAAATGTCGCAAATATTTTTCTTCGTTTACATGATAGTCTTATTAAAGTATTGTTCCTCAAAATAAAACATAGAAAAACACCGCTGCTCTTCATGAGAGCTTGTGTTCTGTGTAACGTCGGTAAACTAAAATTACTAATAATTTTTTTCCCCGCTCGTTTCTTCGGAATTTTCCGTGTTGACTTGAAAGTACTTTCGAGCAGGAACCAACGTGCACCTGAAAAGAGATGAATCACCTGCAAACTCTATTCGTAGCTGCAGCACATCGACCAACTATGATTCATGCCAACGCACGTTGGCCTATGCTGACTGGAAACGAAAAGCAAATAAGATAATAAAATACTTTTCAATGCAGAGAAACAAAACAACTTTAGAAACTAATAGAGGCAAAAAGTCCAACTGGGAATAGCTGAACTGGGGTGCAATACTAAATGTTGGCACAACTTGATACGATGTTAAAAATTAGAATAACGTAGAGTTAATACGTATGGACAAATCATAATACATACTACACTCTTACCAAAACAACATCAACTTTTCATTTGGTTTTTATAAATGCATAACTCACGAGCTACCCTATTTTCTATTACATTTCCGAATTTTTTTCATATACCATCGGCAACAGCCTAAATTTTTGAACTTGTTTAAAATGTAAGAGAAAACGGGAAAACCGAGCTGATCATTAACAATAGCCCTTTCCCCTTTCCTTGACTCATATGTGTCGGGAATGAGTCCATGCGGCTGCTCCAATATAAGTAACGGAATTTTAAATCCCCAGAGCACCACGCGCCGACTTCCTCTCCAATGACTAGAAGCGAAAAACATATTAACTAAAATTTTACCGAAATTCGGAATTATCTTTGCAATATTGTAATCAGTCAAAACTACCCGTAAGTTTAATCATGTGAACTCGCGAAAGGCAAGGTACTTCTATTGGTACCATTACCCTTACTTTCATAATTATAACTACTATTACTATAATTACTATTATTATTATCATACTATTAAACTAATGATATTATTATAAATTGTTATAACAACGGCCAACGTTATTTCTGTTTAAGTATTAGTTGATGTACCGTAGCACACCGGTCGTTTATTCACCCAAGCATTAATTTAAATATTAAGCGATTCTCTCCGTTCTTTCTGCAACAAGTTTAGTTGAATAAACAAACAGTGTCCAACATTGGTCAATATTAACGATATTCTATCTTAACAGTAATATTAAGTTAAATTAAAGTTTTTGTAAAATTTGGATGTAAAGAGAAAGGAAGGGCATGAGTAAGTGAATCACCTTCCCTTCTCTTGACGCACGGAGGAGAATGAGCCGGATGTGGGATATGCCAATTTTTGAGTGGCTAAACTAGAGCATCTCTAGCCAATTAGATCTTTGGCTATTGTCCTTCGCCTTCAAGATTTTTCCGGAAAATTTTCCTGCGTCGTCTCGAACCAGCGCGTCGCAGAGGTCCGCTACTCCTTATAAAAAGGCCCAGAAACCCAGAGAAAAAACACTCGACGATAACCCTTCAAGGTAGACTGAGTAGTAAGAGTCTGCCTCTGCTACAACCCAGTCTACTGCGAAGCGAGGCACAGTACAGTTCAAATTTTGCCCTCAAACGGTCGACTGGGTAGTTATAGTCCGCATCTGCTACCATACGGTCCTCCACGAGTGCGGTTTAACTTTCTACATCAAACACCTCGCGCTGGTTCCTTGCGTGTAAAATTCTGTTAAAAGTAAAAGTAAAGTGTTTAAAAATAAAAAGTAAGTTATACAAAAGTAACCAAGTGTTTAACTTTGTCTTTTCTTTTCTCCTCTTTCCGTCGCAAACGTTCTCTTAGAGTTAACATCATTTACTAAATACGGTATTTGCTAAACTCTAGGCAAAGGAAATAAATAGTCAAGTTGTGTTTTATGTAAGCTCTAGAACAATCACATTTACTCGGGGTGGTATTGGTGGCTCCTAGATCGGTCGCGAATTTTAACCATTTGCCCTTTGCGTAACCTCTAGAGCGTAACTACATTTTTTCGTTACGGTATCGGTAACCTCTAGATCGCGGACGGGATACTATTTTGACACATCGTGCCAGGTACTTTTGACAAATCAGAAGTCCGCCGCGAACGAGTGCCTTGCACTACTGCTCGACAACCGCTTCAATTCGATCAGAACAGTCGGGCTCCCCCCCTTCTGAACGCCTGGTCAAGGAATTTAGCTACCTTTTAACCCCACGTCCCACCTACGCGCCCAGTGCGAAACCCGAGTTATTAAGCACAAGCTTAGACTCGAATAATACGTCGCGCCGACGTAACATCTGATACCCGACTTTATCAATATTTTGTTAATAAAAAGATTTTGTAAAAAATGTTTTAAAAATTTATTAAAACCTATTAAAACATTTATGAATAATTTTTAACTGTATTGATAATTGTTTTATAGCCTTCTTAACAGAAATAAAATGTTAATAAACATTTTCTCTACTATCAATATTATATTGGTATAAAAAAATATTCATTTTTAACATCACATAACAAATAAATTTACAATGAGTAGTCGTTACGCAACGTATACATAAAAATTAAATACTATTACTAAAAAATTTTGCACTACTATTAGATAAAAAAAAAGATATCAAACGTATACAAAAAAAAAAATTGTTTCACGGGCGAGATTTTAACCCGGGATTCCTCAAAGAAAAAGTGAACGATGCGATACTTGGTGACCTCGACTACTGACGTACTGTCTCCTACAGTACTCAAAGTGACATGTTTATAGTGAAGTATTAGTTCTTTTTTTTTATACTGGTAGTTGTGTGAAAGTTCAACTGACTGACAAGTAGAGTTATTATTTTCTTTAAATATTTTTGCAATCACTTTTTTTTTTTAGAAAATTTACATGTGTTGAAGAATAATATTTAAATTCTAGAAAAGTCACTCCATTGAATAAACGTTAGAATAAAAATGAAGTGTGAGAATGTTATTAGGATATTTTTAATGCGTAAGATATTTATGAATTGATCCATATTTTTAAACGTACCAGTACATATTAATTAATCACGTTAATTTTTTTGCATAGCTGTAAGAACATAAGTTATTATTGTTGTAAAAATGATTATTTCACAGGGATCAAATTCTAAGAATTTACATTAAATATGGTGGCTTTACGTGTTTATTACTCAGTTTTTCATTTTATAAGAGGAAAACTCAGTCTTTAGCTGTCCAAATATTTACTACTCATTTATTGAGTAATACATGACCAGGCATACAATAACTGTCCAACGTTTAAAACCGTTTTTGAGGGAGCATCTCATCAGGAACAGATATATGTATACATTCATACAAGAGCTGCGAGGTGTGAGAGCCAAAAGCCAAAAGCTCAAGAAGGAGGCAGTCAGTTTATCTACAAAACATATATAGATACACCCATGAATACGCACACATTTCTTCCCCCTCTACTAGATATCTATCGTGAGCACATTTTGATCTTTCTCTTCACTGCTGAAAACTTGCGGATGGTTCGGTTAATTTGCCGTAACGGGGCGCTTAAAACAGTGGAAAAAAGCAACACACTTTTTACCGCAGAGGCACTGGTACTCTCCCTATACTGATTTCCGTCACCGGTAGCCGGGATACCCAGCTGCACGACTAAAAGAAATGATCTTGACTTACGTACTGCCAAAGAAGGACAATGCTATTTGTCATATTGTTTGGGATTATTATAACCAGACTCACTGGCTTCAACTGCAGGTGGCTTGAAGTTTACTTTGACGCTACCTATAGCGGATCCTACTGAACTAAAGCGCAAAGCTACCGTTTTTATTGTAAAACTTTGAGCTCATTGGTATTCATTATTATTAATTTTTTCGAGAAAAAAAACCATGCAAAAGCCATTTAGAAAGTATTAAGAATCAGTATGCAAAATTTCGTTAAAATCGGTTAAGTAGTTTTCTTGTTTAGCGATTACAACAGTTTTTGGGGCTTTGCTTCATATATTAGTGACATTCTTTTCTTTTGCGAAATATATGGTTTTGTTTTATTATAAAGTAAAAGCCAATAATTTTTAGTAACAATCAGTTTTAACTCACAAATTTATGAGTATGCAATAATTTCATAACTATTCGGCATTTAATAACCCATTAAAAGTGTTATTAACACGAAGTTTTAAATAGAAAAAATTTTTAATATTTATCATTACTTATAAATTTATGTCTACTATCGTAATTATACATGATAAAAAAAGAAATAACTTATAATAACAAGTATTAATACTTATTAAAATTTATTATAAGTCTTAATAGTAATAAATTTTTATTATTAGTTATCATTTATTTACGAAAATTACTCTCTAGTGGATAGTAATACTGAGTAATTCAATTTTGAAAACTTCCTGTGCAAAGATTTCAGCTGATGTGTCATGCCAATATTTCGTGTATAACTTACCACGAAACGTTGACATTGATAAAAAAATTTTAATTTTTTAGTTTTTAGCACTTTACATAGAGTCCTAAATAACCAATTTTACCGTCTGTACAATACCTCGAAAATCATAACTATCAAAGCTAAATAGTGGTAAATTCATAATAACTGTGCGATAAATAAATTTATGATGACGTAATAACTAATTAATCAGCTGGTATATCGAGTAATATGTCATTAACGACTTTTTTTTTCTTTAGTTTTTGATTATAAAAATAAGTATTGTATACAGTTAGATAACACATTTTTTGATGTATCATGTGGATGAAACAACTCGATTGGTGGACTATAGAGAGCTATTAAGATGGCTTATTACACCTGTACTACATATTTACGTGACATTAAACTTATTACTCCTACAAACATCAAGTGATGAAGTTACCACAGTTTAAGTAACCTACACCTTTTCATAAACTATCACCTAATTGATAAAATATTATACAATATTGCATGGTGAACCTACATTTTCTTGATATTACTGAAAAGCTCATGATTTATTTCTTCAGTACCTAGTTTCACAATAAGATTTCAAGTACAGTTTTGAAGATATTGTATCGAATATTATCAAGATTGAACGGGGAGACCACGCTAAGCATAAATTTTCAAGTGATTTGTTTCGAAAAAATTGCCTAGCAACATGGTTTGGAACTTCGTTAGTTAATTTAAATAATATTCAAGTGTGATTAGTAGGTATGGGGCCTATTTTAGCTGAGAAATGATGATGTGATACGGTAATTTTGACATTTGAGCGATGAGGTGCATAAATCATCTGATGGTTTTAGCACAACTATGTTTGGGCCATCATAGCTTATGTAAGTACTTCAATTAATAATAAATATGAAATAAACAAACTTTTAAAGACTATGATAAAATAGTATTTATCAAACTATGGTTAAAATCTGAAAATATTTCTGATTGTATTGGATTCGACAGAAAGGAAACTAAAGGAGGAGGGATCGCTCATTTTACTGAGTCTTTATGTCAAAAGTTATGAACCTTCAACTTGGTTTATGAATAGTATTCTAAGAGATAAAATTATATAGATTTGATGTTCTTTTTTAATTTTGTGCACAGTTACTAAGAATTGTTACCAAACGGAGGATATCGTATTTCACGATTTTTCCACTATGTAAAGGTAATATACATTACGCACGTAAAAAATATAGTGGATGTACAAGCACTTGTAAGAGAATCACACAAAAAATGTCATTTTCAAAAAATTTTAATCGTTTCCTTTCTCATACGAGAGACAATGTAAATCTATCTTACCTTAATAGCAACAGGATAAATCACCCCACCAACTTCAAAGCTGCCCTTTTTAAATTGCATAACTGAAGTATTGTTGATACACGTGCCTTCCGGAAAAATCAGTATAGGAGGGTTTGCAGGATCTGAGATGTGCATCTTTAATCTAAAACATATTAAAATAGTAATGATGCTTCTTTCAGATTTTGAAAAATTGTAAATTATTATAACATGCTAAAACATCCGAGATAGAGTGATATTACCAGAAGAGAAATTTTCAATGGAGTATCAGAGACTAACATAAAGTCCGTTCCTGGTACGTGTGTGCTCAGGTGACTATGGCGATCATAAGCACCTATAATATAGTCAGGGATTGCCAAACCAGGCGCGCTTTTTTTTTTTTTTTTTTTATTTAAGAAGAACAGTAGAGGTAGGAACCTACAAGAAGAAGAGTAGATTCGCGTGGAATTTGGCATATCGGCGCAAATTTTGAAGACACGTAAAAGGCATATTCTGAATGTGTGCCTTTGAAGAGAGGAGTAGAAATGTCGGCTATAGCTATATAGCTGATCGTATAGTGAAAACAAGCGATGACTGCAACGAGTCTTTTTCGGTATACGGACTTGCATGGTAGACGCCTTAGCGTACGGACGTCCTGTCAATAGTGTCCGTGCTAAGGTGGGCGGCGGAGGCATTTTATAAGGCATAATCAAAAGATTGTAAGTGAAAAAGCATCTGTTTTGAAGCAATTTGAGTTGTGCTTTGTGTGTGAGAAGCTGTTAAATCGTGGGAAAAGTAGTGAACAGGTTGCAATGGCTTTTGAGGTTAGATTGGGACACGAGGCGTAGGTACACAACAGTGCATAATGAGTGGTCAAAAAAAAGACGACCCAAGGGACACCCAGTATACAAGAAGTAAAGAGGTGCTCCCCAATCAACAGGAAAAAAAAGACGCAAAAGGTGTGTTGAAGGACTTCGCGGATGGTAAAAATGGTACATTACGTCAGTAGGGCACAAAGTACAAACATAAGCGCCCGAAGGGCGCGATTGTTGTATGTTGGTGCCCGAGTCACGTATAATGTTTTTCTCACCGAGGGCGCAAGGTACAATTTTGCGCTCAGTAAATCACTTTGCCCTCCGGGCCCAAAGTAATTACAAGGGCACAAAGCGGCAGTTGCACTTTGGGCTCATGGTAAGAAAAGAAATAAAAGGAGTGCTGAAACAGTCCACCCTTAACGACCAAGTCAAAGTGAGGGATAAAAAATCGGAAAGTGTTGAATTCAAGTAAGAATGAAAAGAGGAAATAAAATAATGCCAAGCCGTAAGAATGGAATGGGAAAAAGTAAGAGATAGCTGCAAGGAAGAGTTAAGCAGAATCTAATAGGAATGGATTAAGATAGAGAGAGCAATGCTTGATTTAAAGGAGCAGGAAATGAAGATAAATAAGCGGCTGGAATAATTCGAGAAGAAGATAGAAACCTGGGAGAGGAGGGAAGAGGCGGCGTGCCTGCATCAAGGGGTAGTAGCACAGGGTGCTCGATATGGAGTCTGGCAACGGGCGTAAGCAAGACAAGCTTGACGGAGAGAGGTATTGAAAATGAATAGATTATTAAGTGAAAGTGAAAGAGTAGATAGGAAATGTAATATTGTAATTAAGGGCGCTGTCGGTGTGGGTGATGATTTAAAAGGCTGAGTGAAATGCTTATTAAAGACAGTCACAGGAGATATTGTGTGTAAGGTCATGAGTGTACGTATGAGTGGTCAAGTAATTATTGTTAAATTAGTTAGCGTCGAAGAGAAAATGAGCATCATCAAAAAATAAAACGAGATTAAGAGGTTGAAATGTTTATAGTGAAAATGATATGTCTTATAAAGACGGAAAAAAACAAGAATTAATTGTGAAATGGGCTAAAGATAGAAAAGAAAAAGGTTGGGAAGTAAAAATAAGTCAGGGAAGGGTACAGATAGAAGGAGTGTGGAAAAAATAGGAAGATGTACGTTCAGAAGACAAAGAGAAAGACGGTACTTACACCTCGGTAAATAAGGGACCCACAGGTCAAAGTGACAAAAGCAGTAGTAAAACAAGTTGGGATAGTAATAGATTTAATGATAGTGAACAACGAGTCTCTAATTCTTGCAATAAAAATGTAAATGTAAATCCAAATGTAAATTTTTTAGAGTAAGGCAGAAAGGGGGAAGTAGAGATTGGAATCGTGAAGGGGAAGAGACTGTAATGATTTAAAAACGGTGGTTTTATGGAATATGGCAGTTTTCCATGATAAAGATAGAGACTTTTGGGATTACATAGAAAGCGCTGATTTTGTGAGTCTATCCTAAACCTGGCAGGAGAAAAAGAAATTGAGAAACGGTAAAACACAGGCTCTCCACAGATTTTACGTGAAAAGCTGTTCATGCTATCAGAGAGATAAAAAAGGGAAGGGCTAGAGGTGGTTTTATAATTGGGGTCAGAAAGAGGTGTTTAGGTCTTGGAAACAAAATTGTGGAGAGGGTAAAAAAAGGGCTAGTGAAATCTGAAATAATAAATGGGAGTAAAAATATAAATATCTACTCAGTTTAAAATTCAAGTAATTTGACTGAGCTCATCGAGGCACTTGAAAGCATGGATTTTTTTAGATGAAAACTTAATAATTGGGGGTGATTGTAACATAAGAATAGGCAACTAAGATGCGGAGGCAGGGGGGGAGGAAGAAATAACCGACATAGGCAGGAAAAGCAAGGATAAAGTAATATGCAGTGAAGGGCATAAGTTAATATAATTAATAAATAATAAGGGATGGTACATGTTGAACGGGAAAAGGGAGGGGGACGAAGAGGGAGAGTATACATACGTAGGAGCAAGAGGCAGCTCTGTCATTAACTACGTGTTTGTTGGGTGTTGTTGGGTTGAGGAAACAGAAAAATTCTGGACAGATAACAGAGTAGAGTCTGATCACCTGCCTCTTAGGTTGAATCTCGGGGTTAAGGGTACAGAGTCAATGAAGATACACAGACGAGGAGAAGTAAGGAAAAACATTTATTTGTGGAATAAAGAAAGTATATCGGAATATAAAGAGAATACGAAAAAGCTAGGAAATGTTATAGGGTCAGATTTAAAGGCTAAAGAAATTTGGGAAGTAATGAAAGCCAAGGTGTGCGACGCTATGATTGAAACATAAATTAAGATAAAAACTAAGAGATTAGAAGAGAAACATTGGTGGGATAGAGAATGTGGAAAAAGGAAAAGAGTGGTTAAAAGGCCCTGATTGCGTGGAAGAGGGGGAAAAATAATAAAGTAAATTATTTAAATAAAAGAAGGGAATGGAGAAATGTTTGTATAGAAAAAGAAAAAGCAAAGAGAAAACAGGAAGAAGTAGCTCTGAGGACCATTAAAAATGAAAGTGAAGTATGGAAGTACCTAAATAAATTCAGAAATAAAAGGGAAGTCGTAGAAAATAACATAGGTTTGGAAGCATGGAAAAGTCACTTTAGAGACCTGTTGGAGGAAGAAGAAAAAAAAATAGTGGGGGTTAAAGACAATTTAATGGACGAAGACAATGAGGTAGTGAGTATTAATGAAATGGAAATAAGTAAAGCAATAGGGAAGCTTAAAAAAAAGAAGACTGCGGGAATAGACAAAATTCCAAATGAAGCTTGGGTATATACGCGGGTAAAAATGTGAGGGATGCTTTTTGTAAAGTTTTAGTTTAAGTATGGGAGAGGGACGAAATCCCGAAAGATTGGAAGGCAGCAATAAATATACCCTTGTTTAAGAAAGGAGATAAAAACAAACCGGGAAATTACAGAAGAATTGCGCTTTTGCCGACTGCATATATAACATACATTGAGGTGCTGAGGAGAAGGTTGGAGGTGGAAATAAATGAAAAAGGGATTTTACCTGAAGGACAGGTAGGGCTTAGAAAAAGGAGATCGACTACAGACAATATATTCATTTTAAATTATGTGTTAAAAAAATCAAAAGAGGGTTAAGAACAAGTATATGCTTTGTTCGTGGATTGTAAAGCAGTCGAATTTTGGGTAACGAAAGGGTTAAGACAAGGGTGTTTACTGAGCCCTATTTTATTTTGTACATACATAGCGGATCTGGAAGATAATTTGAGGGACAGGAACGTGGGATGGTTGCGATTGGTAGGAGTATAATATGGTCATTGGCTTATGCAGATGACAAGGTACCACTTGCAACAAATAGAGAAGCTATGATTGATATGATGGGTACATTAAAAAGGTTTGTAAAAAAAAAGGAAACTGATTGTAAGCGAAGAAAAATAAAAACTTTCGGTTTTTAATAAAGCTAATAACAGTAAAAAAGAAGAATGGAAATGGGACAAGGGGGAGCTGGAATAATTAAAAAAGTTTAAATACCTGGGTTTTACCTGTAATAGAGAAGGAAGCTACAAAGATCATATAAGTGAGCTGAAAAGAAAAGAAATGGTGGCTGCAAAGAAAATATGGAATCTGGGGGAAAGAAAGTGCAAGGAGAATTTCAGGAGAAAGGTAATGCTTTATGAATACTTAGTAAAGAGCACTATGGGTTACGGGGCAAAAATTTTTGGGTGGAAAGGGGCAAAAGAGTTAGAAAAAGTACAGATGGATTATTTCAGATGGTTTCTGAAATGAGATTTCTGCACTCCAAGGTAGATAATAATGAGGGAATCTGGCCTTAATTAATTAGGTATAAAGTGGAGCATGTGAGCTTTAAGATACGAAGAAAAGATTCTCAACCAAAAGGAGGACAGACTCACAAAGTGGAGCCTGGTAGAGTGGCTAAAAGAGGGTTCAAACTTAAAAATCAGTGTCGAAAGAGAGTAGTTTTTGAACAGTCGGGGATATAGTGGATTAGAGTTAGAAATACTAAGAAATAATGGGGAGAATGTTAACAGGCTCCTGTTACAAAGACAAAAGGACATAGAAATACAAAATATTAATTGTAAAATTTATGCTTCCAATTACAATAAGGTGAGAAAAATATGGAACACTTGTTTAAAAAATGCTAAAATTTAAATTTAGACGAGGTACCCAATAGACTGAATCTACAAGGGAAAACTGCATGGCTATAAAATGAAAATGTAAATAACGTGGCGTACAAAATTTTAAAAACAATAGATAGAGCAATTAATTTAGAAAAAACGGGTGGAGAGGAAAAAGGAAAGGAAAGAAAAAAATAAAGAAAACTATGTAAATAGTCTGAAGCGGCGAACAAAAATGTATTATATATGCCGTATAATTGTAATGTAAGCAATTTAGAAATAAGTTAGCATGAATGATAAGGATGTAAAGTCATGCGAGTATCTTGACGACAAGCAATGTAAGAGCTACCAAAGCTTTAGATATTAGTATAAGAGGGAGTTTAATGTAAGTGTTGGGCGACTAAGCTTATTGGAAAAGCGCGATGTATTATTCATAAGATGCTTTTGTAAAATTTTAGTCTGTAATGACTATAAATATGTGAGAGTCTTCTTCGCTATACTTTAACTATATAAGTTAAATTATATTATTTTATTTAACTGATTTGCTTTATTCTTATAAGTCAACATTTTAGAAATTAAGGAGGACAAATAGCGGATGAAAACTTTCAGTAGATTTTTAAAAGAAAAAACCAGGTGTGGGTCTCGGAACCCCCGACAGATGTGAAACATTAAGGAATACGTTATTTAACTCGGTGGTATTTGATCGTCTATGATAAAAAAAGTATAATTTTTTTCACCCTAAATAATCTTCATTTCATATTTTTATATTAAAAAGACAACTTATTTACAAATATGTATTTTTGTCAGTGAATATGATATGTTACAAATTAGCAAATATTAAATTATTTTTGTATTTTTTTTTCTCATTAATATGTAAACAACGAGAACGAGAAAGGACAATACACGGTAAAGAGTATCTATATACTACCTCTCTACACATAGGTACATACTTATGTTTAACAGTACGTTCGAGTGTATACTTTCTCTGTCTTTCTGTCAGATCTGTCTTTTTTCAGATATCTGTACGTAGTTGCGCACGTACGCGAGCTTCGTGGGCTCTTCAGTAAAAGCAGGTTAATATAGAATTTGAGTAAACATAATAAGAAGAACCTGGGAAAGTTTTGAATTATGGTCAAATTTTTATATTTTAAAATAATCATGTTCACAAGGAAAGAATTTTTAAAAAATGATAAAAAAAATAATACTGATTCTGATATTAATTCATCATTTCCTACAAGCGCAAAATATCGGAAAAAGTAATGAAAAAGGCCTACCTATATGTGTGCAATAGAGAGAGCGAACGTGACAGACAGCAGACAATCAACGGCTCTCTCTATCTCTTTTGCTCTAACAGGTACTGCCAAAATACCTTTTTCATTTTTTTCTCAAGATTTTGCGCTTGTCGAAATCGTTGTAAGATATAAACAAAACAATCTTTAAGACACGATTTTTATATTACTCGACCACTTAAAAATAAATATAACTATTTTATTCACAATCAGCGAGCTGAATTACATATAATATAAAAAAATGCCTAATTATCGATCGATTTTCCAATTTAGAAATTTCTCAGTTGGTATATGTATTTATATAATATATGTTCACTTATATTCTTGTATATATGCCACATATAAAATGTATGTTATTTAATTGAATGTACATATATTGCTACATATATATATATATATATATATATATATATATATATATATATATACACGTCTATAAACTTTATTAGTGCAAACAAAATCTATATATTCATAATAGTATAGTATGCCATGTAAGCGTATGTATATAAATACATATATATACATACTCCGCCCCCCTGCTTGCTCCGCACGCCAACCCCCCCTTGCTGTGTTAAAAGTCTAATTTTTTTTTAAATAAGCTTTGCATTAATATCTTATGAAGCCTTGAAAAATGATAAAATTCATTGTTTGTATGAAACAAAATATCTTAAAGTATATTTGACAGAATTCGAAAGACTACGGCATTTTTCGAAAATACTCGGGAATACATGTTCTACGCTGGGGAATGATTACTAGGCTGCTTTTAAGGAAATATGAAGAACAAGCTGCTAATTTTAAATAAAAGTGGTTAAGTTTATACAGAAAGAGAGATGTGCCCTTGACTTTTTTTGGTGGGCTTTATTATTCTTTCTAGTGGTCCCCTTTTTTAAATGAGCTGTCTATCCTGTATGTGTCAATAGATATTTCTAAAACCTTGTTCTAAACTATTATAACTATATCTGCCCCCTGCACGCTCTGCGCACCAACCCCCGTAACTGCAAATATAGATTTACGAAGTATGGGAAAAAACACGAATTATATTAATTGTTACTTAAAATTGATATATGTGATAAATGTATATTGATCATAATTAATTACATGAATTTTTAACAATCATTTTTTATTTTCCCTGACTAATGCCTGATTTTTATATATTTAAAACGACAACGTATTGAAAGATTTTAAATATCGTCAAAAATTAAAAAATTACGATATTGTCAGAATTACAAATTGATTTCGTTTTAACAGTATCGTTAGTTGATTGGTTTTTTTCTTTAAATTTTTTATTACTAAAATTTTGGCCGATTTGTACTTATTTTTTCGTTTACTTTTACTTCGTTAAATTCGTTTCAAAAAGTTACAAAATGTCTAAACAAAAATATGACAGTGAATTAGACTTCAAAATTGCAACGAAAAAAAAGTTCTTCCATATACATCTACAGAAAACTTTCTTACAATGGCTTGGACAGGTATTGCTCCTATTCTGCTTCCAAAGGGAATGTCCACTCACAGAACTTTCAGACTTCCTTTAGACTTAAGTACTATAGAAAGTGCGTTCTTCCAGTTTGAGCCAAATAAACAAAAATAACGTAATGTAGAAGTAATTATTTGGGATGAAGCTTCTATGATACCGAAAAAAGCGTTAGAAATCGTTGATAGGACTTTAAAAGATTTATCTAGTAGTAATAAACCTTTTAGAAATGAAATAATAATTTTAGGTGGAGACTTTCGTCAAATTCTCTGAGTAGTAAAAACGGAAACAAAATTACTATTGTTCAAGAAACCATAAAATTTTCCAATTTTTGGCCTCTGTTTAATAATTTTTATTTAAAAAATAATATACGTTCGATTGATAAAAAATTTTCTTCATTGCTACTGGATATAGGAGAAGGAAAAATTAAAACTTTTAGAATTCCTCAGATATGGAAAACAAATGATATATGTTCTAAAATTTTTTAATAATGATGAAGATTCTTTTATAAGTAAAGCTATATTAACATCTCACAATGAATACACACATTTTTTGAACAAAAAAATTTAAAATAATATGGTAGGAACGTTAGTAACGTATTATAGTACTGATAAAGCAACTCACAAAGGAGTAGATAATTCAGATGATCATATTTATATTAATTTCCCTACAGAATATTTAAATAGTATTAAAGAAGGTCTTCTTCCACACGAATTAAATTTGAAAATTGACGCTATTGTTATGTTAATACGAAACTTAAACATATCTGAAGGACTTTGCAATCGTACAAGATTACGAATTACAAAATTATTAAAATACAACACCGAAGCTGAAATAATCACAGGTGAAAAAAAAGGAAATAAAGTCTTTATTCCAAAAATAACACTAAATACAAACATTTCTTCTTCGCTACCATTTACATTGTATAGAAGACTATTTCCATTTACCTTAGCTTTTTCTATGACTATCAATAAATCTCAAGTTCAAAGTTTTGATGCCTTAGGATCATACCTTAGAAAAACATTATTTTCTCATGGGCAATCATATGTTGAATTGTCTAGATGTAGAAACCCAAAAAAAATTTTTATCTAAATTGAATCAGAAAACAAATTTGAAATTGAAAATATTGTTTGGATTAAAACTTTAGAGTAACAAAAAACTATTCCATAATTCATTACTATTTTTATACTTTCTTGCAAATTTTTTCTTTCATCAAAAAAGCAAATTTCAGTACCGTCTAGTACCCAGATTTATTAAATCATAAACAATTCATTTCATGTAATATGTTTTCAGATACACCATCATGGATGCAAAATTTTATCAGTGTGACAAATGTAACTCAAAATTTTCAAATTAAGAGTGTCTATCATCGCACGAAAAAATTCACAAAAAAAAAAATTTTTTTGTAACTGATCTATGTAGCATTATAATATTAGAGAAGAAAAACTATTTGCGTCACACAAAGGAATGCCAAAACATTGAGAAAAATTTTAAGTGTATGGAATGCGGGAAATGTTCCAAATGAAATAATCACTTACAGAGAAATTTGAAAAGTCATGAAAAAAACGTCAAAAAAAATGTTTGTCAAAATTGTGGAAAAGGGTGTGTAAGAGACATTTCAAAGTATGTAATCAAAATTAACATCGTAAGTAAGTTAATTGTAACAAAATTTTTTATTATGGTCAAATAAAATTAAATGTGGAAATTAGACCATTTGTAACAGTTAATATATAAGGCTTTACAAATTTATTCACATTGTGCATGGGGGAGCTGGGGGGGAGCTGGAGGGTAGCGGAGGGGAGGTGGGGGAAGCTAGCAAAAAAGTAGGATTACTCAAAAAATGCAAGAAAATGAAAGAAAAACTACCTTATTTGGGAGGGAGCGGCGCGGCGGGGGAGTGGGGAGAGGTGGAGAGAGCAAAACCTCGCTCTTACTCTTACGACTATATAATATAAGAAGATATATACATACACAAGTTCCATCACGTGTATATACCACGTGTTTATAATTATATAGAAAAAAGGAGAGCTCTGGGGTGAGTTGAACCGCAATGGACGAGCGGACTAGACTTTTCGTTGTGCATTTCCCTTCACGCTGCTGTTTACTGCCCACCATAAAATGTTTCACATAAAAAAAAATCATATTTTGACTTTCAAAATTGTTTAGAACATATAACATATTAAAATTTAAGAGGGACTAGCCACACGATTTAAAAAAAATCAAATTTCGAAACTAAATGCTTATAATTGTATGCATAGGTTTTTAATATTAAAACATTTGTTTTTTATATTTTTCGTACTTTTTACATTCTAAAATCTAGTAATATTTTGAAAAAATATACAGCTTTAACTATTTTTTTAAGGTTGATAGTACGGGTATAACCACCAATTTATTACTTTTACCCATCGTAACTGCTATAAACTGCAGAACAAGCCGTGGAGATTATCAATAAACATAAAGGACTTCGAATTGTATACTATTAGTTGCTTCGATAGCTCAGACGGCTAAGGTTTACGCCAGTGATCGGATAGTATTAAAATCTTGGGTTTGATTCGAATCGCCATCAGAATTTTTTTTGGTACAATTTATTACTATGTTTCAATTTTTTATTATAACTTTCATTTAAATTTATACATGTTGTCAACATTTATTTTTTAGATACGTCCAAATAAATGTTAACTACTGATTCTATGAAATAACTTGTTACTTTGATACTTTTTGTTAGTAAGGCTATGCCCTAATTTTATAGTACTAAAATAATTATTAAGTGTATAAATACAATTCACACGTTTTAAAACTACCAAGAAATCATAAGTATCCAATAGACGAAAGATAAAAGTCAAAGGCACAGGAAAACCTACCTTTATTACAATAATTTCCAGTATGATTATTACCAGCAAAGTACAACGTACATCTAACTATTCATGAATATTTGTATATATTACATTTATATATATATATATATATATATATATATATATATAAAATACATGTATTATATTTTTTGGCTTGTATCTACATTTCTAACTGATACTTTGTGGTTATTACATTGACAACATACTACATACTTATACAAAAATTATTGCAGCTTCTGTAGTTTTTATGAACAGTGGATATTCTAGGATAAAGATTCTTACAGAGAAAAAATAAGTTTTTTTTTATTCGACACACAGTAGTTTTAACTTCTTATAACTCGGAGCATAAATTAAAAAAAAAAAAAAATTGTTACGTAAACAGCGAACCTTGTAATTTACAATATATTGTCAATGTAATTTTATAGACATGGTGACCAAAATCTTTTTACAGCATGTATATTGTATGCAGAGGAAATATGTTTAAGGAGGTTCGGTAGTGTTAGCGGGGAGAAATCTTAGAGAGGCAAGGGGAGGGAGAGCGTCTGGCAACGTTGTGAATTTTTTCGGCTGCTGGCACGTCGTCTACTGTTGTTGTCGTCTACTGCTGTTGTCGTCGTCTACTGATGACAGTGTACTTATTTATTCGGTTGAATTTTTTATCATTAAATTTTCAATTATAAAAGGAGTTTTTACTATTCATTACATTTCAAAGCGCGCGACAAAAGCAGCGTTGCCAAGTCGTCTGCTGCGAGCACATTTTTTGCTGTTTTTTAATAGAAATTTGTGGTAGGGCTCTCTCAAACTTTGACAAAATATTATTTTGACAATATTCTTTCATTTAAAAAAAAAAAAAAAAGCAAGTTCATTTAGCCGTTTTTTTGTAATGTGAAATTTAAGTGATTTCTCCATAAGCCTACATGTTAAAATATTGTTTTTTCAGGTCAATATATCTTGAAAACGGTGTGGTTAAACCCTTCAAAAATTTAGCTGTAATTTGAAACTATTATCCCAAACAACATATCGAAATTTCAAAAATTTTCATCATAAAAAATTATCACTACCGAACCTCTTTAACAAATTAATGGTTAGCTTAGATATTATGTTTTATTAATTTATCAATTTATCAAGTGTTTCTTGTGCCTCCAGCTTTTTCTCTCGTTAACTAGATGTTCATAATTTCTTGGGAGTTTTTAACAGTATGAATTATATTTATACACTTAAACATTATTTTGGAATTATAAAATTAGAAAATAGCCTTACTAACAAGAAGTATCAAAGTAACAAGCTATTTCATAGAATGGGTAGTTAATATTTATTTTGACGTATCTGAAAAATAAATGTTGACAATATATATAAATTTAAATGAAAGTTATGATAAAAAATTAAAACATAATAATAAATTGTACCAAAAAAAAATTCTGATGGCGATTGGAATCAAACCTAAGATTTTAATACTAATTGATCACCGGCATAAGCCTTAGCCGTCTGAGCTATCGAAACAACTCACAGTATACAATTCGAAGTCCTTTATGTTCATTGACAACCTCCGCGGCTTGTCCTGCAGTTTACAGGGGCAAGAAACCCAATTACTGCGTACTCGACGGTAATAGAAAATAAGAAAAACAGACTAGAAAATTCGGGTGCTTGGATATTGTTAGACGTACAGACATTAATAACGCTCAATCCAGAATCATACTTTACATCATGTCATTTAGAATTGTTTAACTGAGTGACTAAACGAATCTAACCTACAAAACTTGGTAGTCGTACGTAGTAATTGGTGCGCAGCAATAGGATTTGGGGCTTCAGTATGAAAACCTTATGAGAGGTAACCGCGCAGTAATTGGGGTGCAGCGGATGGTGCTGGTTTTATAACCGTGCGCAGTAATACCAGCAAGTGGTATCAGCACTATAACAATTATTTAAAAAAATAGTAAGTAACATAACAGAAAAACGTTTGTCGTTTTAACCGCATAAGATGCTGCAGATAAAGATAAAGTTAAACTGGTTAAATTTACATTAAAAAAAGTCGAGAAATGAGAAATGTAGCACAGTCAAAAATTTCAGTGCGCAATTTACTCCTAGCAGTTACGATGGGTAAAAGTAATAAATTGGTGGTTATAGCTGTACTGTCAACTTTAAAAAATAGTTAAAACTTAATATTTTTTCAAAATATAACTGGATTTTAGAATCTGAAAAGTACGGAAAATATGAAAAAGGAATGTCTTGGTACCAAAAGCCTTTGTATATAATTATAAGCATTTAGTTTCAAGATTTAATTTTTAGAAAATCGTGTGATTAGCCTCTCTTAAATTTTCAGTATTCTTAACAATTTTGAAGTTAAGGCGGTTCTTTTATGATTCTTAAGTCAAAGGTGCGACTGTCAAGTTGATCTTTATTAATGCCGCTTAAATTTTAAACGATCATTTGTTAAAATTGTTTATTGAGGCAAATCAAGTACTGATTCAAAATTTTAGATCGTAATATACGATATAGAAGTTCGTAGGAATGATTGTCTAAAATTCGCGTTTAACCTTAAAATACTAGCAGTGGATGCTTACCTATGCTTTCAACATAGGAAACAAAAATGTATGCCTGTGTTTCTTTTAATATCTTTTTATTAAATCCGTGAACACATATATTTCGAGATAGCAGTATATTTGGAATTGCACAAGCTAAATTGTATCAGTTTTTTACTTAATTACGTTCAGTAAATAAATAACTAGGCTACAACTTTCAGTAAAAAATGCTTAGTTGACATAAGAGCACATGCTTAGAATTTAATTTTCATTTATCATTTTCTTGCGTTTATATTCGTCAGCCTACTCTGAAATTTTGAGGGGTAGTGTATTGTAACTTAATAAATGATTCCTTAAGATTTCATGCCATTCTGTTCATAATCATTTCATGAAAGAACCACCTTAAAGAATATGATTTTTTATGAATAACTGCCGAAACTTTTTATTCACTATTTGTGCCCTTTAACTTTTAAAATGTTGAATTATAAGATAAAAGCAAGTCAGTTGAAAAGCAAAATATACTTTTACTTCTATAGTTGAAGTATAGCGAAAAAGATTTGTCGTAGTCATCGCTGGCTTTCACTATACGCTCAGCATTATAACTATAGCCAACATTTCCACTCCTCTCCTCAAACTGCACATTCGGTATTCGCTATGCGCCTGTCAGGTGGCGCTGTCGAGTGAGAGAAATTGTCCCTCGCTAAGATCGCCAGAATGCATGGAGCCTTACAGAAAAATGTTTTAATGAATTTAAAAAAAGGTTATTAAGAGTGAATTGACCAAATGAATTAGTGATTTGAGTGTGTGTTATGTTAGTGTACAGTAATAAATTTTGTTAGGTGTTGTTACGTGTACTACAAGATTGGAAACAATAAAAACATAGATTGCGACTGTGATAACACAGCATATTTGAATGCATCTACATTCTTATCTACATAACCTAACCTGTCATTAGTACTTACTTTTATTGAACACTGTGTTGTAAGAAATAGATAAATGTAGGCACGTAAGCAGTACTTGTGTTTATCAAGCTCCACACAAGTGCAAGCATATATATGCACTCATACATACTGTGTTATCACAGTCGCAATTCATGTTTTTATTGTTTCCAATTTTGTAGTACACATGACGACACCAAACTAAATTTATTACTGTATACTGACATAATACGCACTTAAATCACTGATTTATTTGGTCAATCCACTCTTAATAACCTTTTTTTAAATTTATTTAAAAAATTTTCTATAAAGCTCCATGCATTCTGGCGATCTTAGCAAGGGACAATTTCTCTCACTCGACGACGCCACCTGACACAGGCGCATAGCGAATACCTCTTTTATGCGGCTCCAAAATGTGCTCCTATATGCACATTTCCACGCGAAATTACTCCTCTCCTCAGAGGCGCATACCTCTACCATACTTCTTAAATTAAAAAAAAAATGTGTGTTTGGTTCGACCACTTGGCCGAAACAGGACGCTCGAACCATTAAAAAAAAAATGGGTACATTTCGTAGCATTGCAGTCAGTAATCTCTCTACTAATATCTACTGTAGTTCACACACTGTGGTTCATCTGTGTATCTATAGATAGTCATGCACTATTTATTCATTGTCCATAAACTGGCCGGGGATTTTGAAGGTAGGCAGCAGGCAAGCTATACGTCCTATATTAGCTGTAATAGATGCTCACATAGCTACATACTTATGGGGTAATGTTATTTTTAAACATTGTATTCAAGTACAAAAATCTTAATTTCCAATTAAAGATAAATATTTTATAATCTAAAAACTTCCAAAACTCAAAGCTTAAAAACAAAAAAGTTCTATTAAAGTTATATTTTATTTACATTAAATTTATGAATAGATATTACACTATTTGGAATCGAATGCGTAACTATTGTGGTTATAATTATAGTTTCTCATTAATACTTCTTAGAACAATAGTATTGCAAATAATTTATTATCACAGGGTCTATTGTTTAATAAAATCTAAGTAGTTAAGTTACTGACTAATAGTATGTGTATTAATAAATGTTGATTTTTTAGGAACAAACATGACAACGTATTTTATGGTGAGAAAATTAATGCTAAAGATAATAAGGTAGTAAAAAAAGCATTGGGTGTTATTATCAGGTATAACATGTAGTTGGCATAAAGGATAAATCAAAGTATGTAGAAGACTAAAGAAAACGCTGAAGTAGAAGGGATAAATGATCTATATACTATTAATTCACAAAGTATAAATGATATAATTCGTAATTATTATTTAAATAGATCAGACCAATTCTAAATAATATCAAGATACCTACTTTTTTTTGTAATGTTAATAAGACTTTCTTATAAAATAAAATTCACCTATCAACATAAAAGAAAGCTATATTTAAACAATAAGTATACAGATACACACTAGTAGGGCTTTTACCCCCTTACATAGAGGATATTACGGTACACAATCACTAGCGGTGTACCCCTCCATTACCTCACAGTACAAATAGCAATACTGTGTCTGGGGCTGTACGAGTACAAGTCTACACATAAATTCGGCGTGCAAATGAGTCGCACCCGGCGCATAGTGAGCAAAAACAGGTTTTTTCATTTTAAAGTCGTAGAACTCGGGAACGGAAATTGACAGATAGATCGGTTTAAAAACAATTAGTGGATTTCTTCCTTTTAGAAAACTAGGAAGGTACTGGGACATAAGATACGTAGAAACCCTGAAATAGGTATACGTTGCAATCCTACTACTACTACTACTGCTACTGCTACTGCTACTGCTACTGCTACTGCTACTGCTACTGCTACTGCTACTGCTACTGCTACTGCTACTGCTACTGCTACTGCTACTGCTACTGCTACTGCTACTGCTACTGCTACTGCTACTGCTACTGCTACTGCTACTGCTACTGCTACTGCTACTGCTACTGCTACTGCTACTGCTACTGCTACTGCTACTGCTACTGCTACTGCTACTGCTACTGCTACTGCTACTGCTACTGCTACTGCTACTGCTACTGCTACTGCTACTGCTACTGCTACTGCTACTACTACTACTACTACTACTACTACTACTACTACTACTACTACTACTACTACTACTACTACTACTACTACTACTCCCGGGTGGGGTTTTCGCTAGTTTCTCCATACCGGGCGCTTCCCCGGGTGGCGGATAGGGGCATCCTCTTGAAATAAGAGGTGACGATGGGCAGCTGAGGTGGCTCTCTATGGTGGTGGTCGGGGGCGTGGATCGGGGGGCGTGTGTGGCGCTGGCGTGTGTATCTGCGGCGATGTGGACGGGGGACCAGTGCCCCATGCCTCCATCGGTGTGGATGTATGGGCCGGCTCTGCTTGTGCTCCTTGTTCTTCGCTTTTTGCTGCTTCCGTGGGTGGCACTCTATTGCTTGATGCGGGCCAACAAAAACTAGCACCCGTCGTGTATAGAAGTAAGCGGCGGTTAAAACATTCTTCTCAGATACATGCATCACACACTTTTACTAAACAAACACAGGGACACTTACGGATTGTTCTGGGTTGCGTGTGGCGGGTCCTTTTCCGGGCTTGCGTTGGGGGCCTGGCCACGGGTGAAGCCGGATGATGAGGCTCGGGTAAGTCTGGGTAACCACATCTGATATGGCTGTTCGCCTCATGAACAAAAAAGACGTGGTGGGCCGACTAATCTAGGCTTACTACTACTGAGGAGGCTATATGGCGGCACCTAAGTGCCTTACGCCAGCCCGTTTTGTTTGTTGGGTTGTCTGCGCGGTCTCGGGACTGTACACCTGCCGCTCGTCTCGCTGGGATGACCGTTGTGTACCAACAAATACATACATTACACACAAACACCATTCTCAGACTACTACTATCCCTAAGCCGAAGGTGTCATGCGTACCGTGCCGAAAGGTTAGTTGGCCGCCGGGGTACTGGCGGTCTCAAACGGTGCCTCGTGGATACCTGGCGACCTCCACGAGTACTTAGCCTTACCGGCACACGCGGGGCTCTGTGTCGACGGACTTTTATTTCCCTAGCTACTCGTGAGAACAAAATAAAGGTGAATATTTTAAGGGTTTTGGGGAAGGGTTCGATACGTGAGGGTGGTGAAGGCCACGGCAACGCAGTGGGAGAGGAGTACCAGGAAGAGGCTATCTTCAACAACTTGCTGCAGGTTTTGGTCAAGCTGGGTGGTCTTGTTAAAAAATACGGGACCACCCAGAAGGACATAAGAATTGGAGTAGAGGATGCCCTGTTCGCGGCTCAGAGCCTCCAAAGAAATTTGGCTAATGTAGCGGCTGGGGAGGGGGGGGGTCGGGGTCCCCATCTCTCTTTTCGACTCCTTCAGGGGAGAAAAAGAGGAAGGATGTGGGGAGCTCTCCGAGTCTCACTTTTCCGGCGCGACCGCCAAAAAAAAAGACGCGGCGGTTGGAGTCCAGTCCAGATGAGAAGGAACGGACCCCGCCTGCAAAGGAAGGAAATGGAGACGGTGATCCTTCTGATCAAAAGGAGTGGAAGACCGTCTCCAAAAAAAGAAAGAAAAAAAAGAAGGAGATGGAGAAAGAGGAGGGCGCTAATCCGAAAAAAATTTCGGAGGGGTGCCTGCCTCCTGGCAACGCTGGGAAGCCGCATCGGAGGGCCAGGCCAGAGGCAATTCTCATCAAGCCAGCTGAGGGTAAAAAGTACGCCGAGGTCCTGGCCCAGATGAAAAAGGTGAGCCTGGACGAGCTCGGGGTGAGGGTGGCATCGGTCAGAGAGACGAGGACGGGTGGAGTCCTCGTCGAACTGCGAAAGGCCAACGCTGAGCGTCGCGATGCGTTCGCGGCAGCGTTAAAAAGCGCTGTGGCGGATGCTGGCGGCGTTCGCACCCTCGTCCCGCGTCTCATCTGGGAAATCCGAGATGTGGACCCGACGGTGACCGAAGAGGAGGTTACGGCGGCGATGAAGGGTCGTCTCTACGGGGCTGCTCTACCAGAGATGGTCGTGCGGCTTTCGTCGAGAACGACCAGAGGAAACAGGGTCGCCTATATTGAGGCCCCTGCGTCTGCAGCAGCGGTCCTCGACAAAATGGACCACCTGCGGCTTGGCTGGGTCAACTGCAGGATTCGGCCCAGCACTAGGGCCGAGCGTTGCTACAGGTGCCTTGGGTTCGGCCACATCTCTCACCATTGTGGCGGGCCTGACAGAGCCGGGGCATGCTCTAGGTGTGGCAAAAAGGGCCACGTGGCAAGGAGCTGCTCGCAAAAAGAAGCGAGCTGCTACCTGTGCGAGAACGTGAACCCGAGGCCGGATACCAGACATGTCGCTGGGTCTGCCAGGTGTGGAGCCCTACGGGCGGCTGTAGGAATAGCTTCGAGGAAATGGCGCTGATCCTGCAGGTGAATCTTGATAGGACCGTGCTCGCGCACGATTTGCTGGACCAGTTTTCCCGTGCCCGGGGTGTGGATATGCTCTTCATAAGTGAGCCATCCCGCACGCTACCGGGCCGGGGCTGGTACTGCGACAGGACAAAATGCGCAGCCATCCTGATTCGCAGCAAGAAGTTCTCCGTATCCGACACTGGAGGTGGAGACGGGTTCGTGTGGATCAGGTGTGGGAGTGCTTTCTATGTGAGTTGCTACATATCCCCTAACATTTTGATTGGTGTCTTTAGAGATCGGCTTGCCGAACTCGAGGATACCGTTCGAGTGTGCAGGGAAAGTGGTGATGTAGTCCTGGCCAGCGACTTTAACTCCAAGGCCATCGCTTGGGGGGAGCCGAGAACCGACCCCAGAGGACGGGTGGTGTTAGAGATGGCTGCAAGGCTGGATCTCATCGTCATGAACTCTGGTGGTTCAGCAACGTTCAGGCGACCTGGCAACCGGGGAACGATCATCGATCTCACGCTGGTGTCGTCAGAAATGGCGGCACGGGTCTCCGACTGGGAAGTCCTGGAGGACTACACGGCCAGTTATCACCAGTACGTCAGCTTCGTGATACACGAGGATCGTGGTGCAACTTCGCGAGATGTAAGCCGAAGGCGCGTTAACGGGTGGAACGTTGCAAAACTCAACCGAGATCTGCTACTGAAAGCCATGGTTGGCGCGCCACCCCCAGCCGATTTAAACAAGATCAATAATCAAGCGGAGGCTGAGGCACTCGTGAGTGGCACTACGAGACGGGTCAAAGAATGGTGCGACGCGTGTATGCCCAAAAGGTCTGCCGGGAGGGGTCGACGTTCGTGCTACTGGTGAACAGAGGACATTGCTGACTTGCGCAGAGAGGCGCAGCATCTACGGCGTCTTGCACAGCGACACAGAACTCGCGAAGGCGCCGGGGCAGCTGCTGCCGCGTAAACGGAAGCAAAAAAAGCGCTGGTGAGGGCGATCAAGGTGAGCAAGAACCGATGCTGGCGCGAGCTCATCGCCGAGGTGGATAAGGACACGTGGGGCCTGGGCTACCGGATCGCGTTAAAAAGACTTCGCGGTTCGGACTCGGCGCCGCCGATGAAACCTTCCTTCTTGGAGAGAGTGGTCTCTTGCCTCTTTTCGGAGCATCCCGCTAGGAGGGGGGAGGACATAAGTGTAGGACAGGTACCTCTCTTTACTCTCGAGGAATTGAGGTCGGTGGCATCGGAGACGCCGGGGCGAAAGGACGGGTAGCCGTCCGGAGTCCTCAAGATAATAGCTGCGGAAAAGCCACACGTTTTGTTGGACATGTTCAATGCGTGCCTGCGCGTTGGACTGTTCAGCAGGCGTTGGAAGATCCAAAGGCTCGTTCTTCTGGACAAGGGAAAACCACCTCCCCTGGTCCCGTCGTCATTCCGACCCTTAGGTATGTTAAACAATGCTGGAAAAATGCTAGAGAGGCTGATCAGAACTCGCCTGAGAGGAGAAGTCAACCTCTCAAAAAATCAGTATGGGTTCCGTAAGGGGCGATCGACGGTTATGGCTGTGGCCGAGGTCCTCGGGTCGGTCGAGGAGGCATGGAAACCCTCTCATAAGACGAGGAGCGTCTGTGTCCTGGCGACTCTTGACGTGAAGAATGCCTTTAACTCAGCGAAATGGTCCGACATAATGAGGGCCCTGAAGCGCCAGAATGTACCGGACTACCTGAGAAAGATCCTGGACAGTTACCTCCAGGATCGAGTACTCCGGTACGACACGAAGGATGGACCAAAAGAGAGGCGTCTGACGTCGGGAGTCGCTCAGGGGTCTGCCCTTGGCCCTGATCTCTGGAACCTGGTCTACGACGAACTTTTGCGCCTTGAAATGCCTCCGGGGATCAAGCTGACGGGCTTTGCTGACGACATAGCATTGCACGTCACAGCGAGATCGCGAGAGGAGGCCGAGCGCAAAATACGGTGGGCGGTCGCGATAGTGTCGGAGTGGCTCCGGGATCACGGTTTTGAACTAGCTGTAGGAAAAACAGAGATGATCGTCCTCACCAGGCAGAGGTGGTTCGGGGGTGACTTTCGCCTGAGCGTTGCGGGTGAGGTAATCTGCGCGAGCCCGGTGGTGCGCTACCTCGGAGTGTGGATCGATTCACGACTCACCTTCGGGGAGCACATCAGAAGAGCAGCCGATAAAGCCGCTGGGGTCTCTGGGGCGCTTTCGCGGTTAATGCCGAACGTTGGGGGCCCGCGGGAAGCCAAAAGACGGCTCCTTGCGTCGGTCTCCAACTCGATCCTGCTGTACGGTGCGGAGGTGTGGGCGGACGCACTCGCGAGGAAGGATCTCCGAGAGCGCCTAACTTCGGTGCAGCGCATCGGATCCTTAAGAATCGCGTGTGCCTACCGCACGGTCTCCTCCGCTGCCGCTATGGTGATAGCACGAACGATACCCGTCGTGTTGCTTGCGCGGGAGCGGCGAAGGAAATTCCTGGGCTCCGGCGACGAAAGCGATAGCGACAGGCGGGAGGAAACGTTGACGACGTGGCAACAGGAGTGGGATCGGGCTGTGGTGGGTAGATGGACGCACCGCCTGATTCCGGACCTGCGGCCATGGGTGGAGAGAGGGCATGGAGAGGTAAACTACCACCTCACCCAGTTCCTCTCCGGGCATGGTCAGTTCGATGCCTATCTCCACCGCATGGCGGTGAAGGCATCTCCTAGATGTTCTTACTGCCCTGCGTTGGATGATACCGTCGAACATACGTTTTTCGTGTGTGAGAGATGGCACCGTGAACGCCAGCGGCTGGTGGACAAGATCGGCGTGGCACCCGCCCCCGAAAACATCATCTCCAAGATGCTCAGCAGCGAAGAGGGGTGGTCGGCGGTGGATGGCTTCGTTGGGTCTGTCCTCCGGCAGAAAAAAGAAGAGGAGAGGGCCGCCGTGCAGGAAGCGGGGGCCCCCTGAGTAGGTAAATGTGGACCCAAGCTGTGTATCTATACTGATCGGCGAGGGAAAGCATTAAGTAAGCGCTAGAAAACGGGTGCCGGTCTTCAGGGACCCCGAGTCCTTTTCAGGACTCGAGAGGATTGGCACCTCTAGCAACCGGTGGCGAGCTTGCTCGCTAATGCTGCGAGACGTGATGGTCTCCTTGGTGGCTCCACCCTGAAGTAATTCTAACGCGGTTCCAGGGTGGATCAAAAGCCACGCGGCATGGGGGGGGGTTTTAGTGGGTATGGGTGGTCTAATAAAAAAAATCCACCGAGTCCCACACTACCGCTGTCTCTGCGGTGTGCCTCAATGCATTTCCCCTCCCTCCACAAAAAAAAAAAAAAAAAAAACTACTACTACTACTACTACTACTACTACTATGGTATGCGTTACCTTGTCGAAGACCGTGCTTCTTGCAGCCTTGGTCGGGTGAGGGGGCTTTAAACTAACGGCATACCTCCTCTCTTACACACATCTTAACTCCTCCATCCTCTCACAAAATCCTTTAAACACTAACATTTATCGACACTGACATACTCTTGCAGCATGGACGCTTTGGTTTGCGTGCGGAGGCTTGCTGCCGCCTGTGGCACTGTGTCGGGCGGGAGTGGGTGGTGAGACTCGATGCGGTGACTGGGGAGGCCCGGGTATCTCTACCGCTGATAAAGTCGGACGTCCGAAAACAAAAAAGATGTGGCGATCTTTTTAACTAAGGAATCTGGCCATTGACGGACTATATGGAGGGCACTATTAGTGCATACCAGCTGGTACTCTTTCGCTCGGCCGGTGTAAACGATGTGGTGGTTGCATTCGCCTCGAATCGTGGGCCAGAGCTGGCATGAAGCAGGAGAACCACACCCTACACTCTCACAATACCTTGTCACCTAGTTTGCTATTTCTGGGAACTCCTAAAAAATAGTCCCTAGCCGAGGGTAGAAGGCTCGCCGTGTTTGCCGTGCGGTGCGACCCGTGAGCGGTCAAAGGGAGATCCTGGGCAGTAAGGCGATACCTAGGCTGCGTGCCGAAGTGACCCGAGCTGTCTTTGGCTCCTGCTGACTGCAAGACGGGAGGCCGGATTCTTAACCAGGTCCGGTCAATCGGCTAACACTGGGTGGTGGTGGTGGTGGTGGTGGCGGTGGTGGTGGTGCTGCTGCTGCTGCTGCTGCTGCCACTGCTACTACTACTACTACTTCTAAGTGGGGTTTTTGCTGGTTTCTCCATACCAGGCGCTCCTTGTTTTTCGCTTTCTGCTGCCGCCGTGGGTGGCGCTCCGATGCTTGATGCGGGCCAACAAAAACTAGCACTCGTCATGTATAGAAGTAAGCGGCAGTTATAACATTCTTCTCAGATACATGCATCACACTCTCACTAAACAAACACAGGGATACTGACGGATTGTTCCGAGTTGCGAGTGGTGCGTCCTTTCCCGGGCGCCTGGCGGCGGGTGAAGCCGGACGATGAGGCCCAGGTAAGTCTGGGTAACCACATCTGATATGGCTGTACGCCTCATAAACAAAAAAGACGTGGTGGGCCGACTAATCTAGGCTTACTACCACTGAGGAGGGTATATGGCGGCACCTAAGTGCCTTACGCCAGCTCGTTTTGTTGGGTTGTCTGCGCGGCCGTGGGACTATACATTGCTGCTCGTCTCGCTGAGATGACTGTAGTGTACCAAAATATACATACATTACTCATGAACACCATTTTTAGACTTGTCACTCAATGTCAGGGCAGTCTCCGCGGGTGGGACTGAGGGAGAGTGGCGACTTCCGGCCGTTCCGAGCAAGTAGCAGTTCTCTCTGGTAACAGAGAGGGCTGCTGCCCTGGTTTTAACCCTTTCGGGTATGGGTGGTCTAATAAAAAAAATCCACTGAGTCCCACACTACCGCTGCCCCTGCGGTGTGCCTCAATGCATTTTCCCTATCTCCACAAAAAAAAAAAAAAAAGTAATATAAGATTGACCTATATATTGGGAAACGACTACCTTAATATTTGCTTTATGTGGATGTCTAATTATAAAAAATTCTTGAAATTTTTTTTCTAAATAATTAAAAAACATGAGTTTTAAATGAAAAATTTTCAAGGATGTAAGAAATATGATATTGCAGCATATTTACTTTGTGTAACGTTGATGTTTTAAAAAGCTATATAAAACCATAAATAGTTATTGAACTTAATAGATTGCATACTAAATATATGTACTTTCACATATGTTTCCTTCTTCCTCTTAGCTTGATTTTGTATGCAACGTATGACATCAGCGAAAATCTTTAAAAAAATAATAAGCAAACATCTTTGTTAGTACAAAAAGGAACTGAAAATGTACATAACATACGAAATCAAGGTAAAATAAGCGTACTTAAGCATAAAAATTGTTACTACCCAATAAAGATATAGTTGTTAAAAGATTTATTACTCAAATGTTTATGTGATTTAAATAACATTAAAGGTTTTCACTGTAATAAAATATAAAAAGAGCTATTTAAAAAAATTAAAACTAAATTATTAACCACATACCAAAACTGATACTACCCTAGCAGTGTTTTAGTTCATAAAACTTATATGGTGTAAAAACTATGTACTGGCTCATATGTATATTTTAAACAGTGGTCCGATGGTTTGGAAGCCACGTTGAATTAGGTTTCCGTTGCTGTGGAAGTATTGATATCATAATATAATCTGAGCGGATTTTAATATGCCAATGACGATAGCATATACATGCAGAGTAATACAGCAATGCAGAGCCTATTCGGCATTGTTTTCAGAAACAGATGTAAAATTTATATAAAATGATGTAATGTACTATTACATCTACGTATCTTGTAATCTCAACTGTGGTCATCTACTTGGTTATTATAAAAAAATTTTATTTTCCTACCTCGGGCGTTTTTGAGAGGCTGGTGTGCCCTCAGTAGAAAAAATAGGATTCGCCACATAAGCGCCATCGTTGACGTACATTGCAATAATTCTAGTTGAATTTTACAATCGTTGGTTTTTAAACTGCGCATATTTATTGACGTTTCCCTTAAAATTAAAATAAATAAGGTTGAATGCAGTATTCATCGTACAAATTTTAAAAATATTTTTTGAAGTCAAATATTATACATAGATTTGGAACTGCTTTTCAGGTTGTACATTTAAGCTTTTAACTTTTTTTTAACAATCATAAGTTTGTAGTTGTCATGTTTATAGTATACAATCTTAAATTTGTTTATAAAAATGGTTTAAGTAAATACTATAAATAGTTCAGTCAAAATAGGCATAAATGAAACAATGTTGTTGTTAAATAAAATTTTTTAATAGGTCAATGTTTTTAACGACTGTACTGAGCTAAAATAAAAAATTCAAGTAGATGAACGTTCAACACTTTTTATTATTTTTATCGCACATTATAATGCTCAAAATTTGTAGAAATTCATTTCTTAAATCAAAATTATAAAAATTGTGTGCAATTGTGTAAATTTGTGTGCGCATGTCTGTGTCGTTGATGAAATTAAATTGTTTGGATAAAAGAATAATAAATAGTTTTATAGTAGTTAAGTAGTAGTCTTTGTTCTCATCCACTCTCTTTTTAAATTTAACATCTATAATTTTGTTTAATTTGTTTTTGTGACAATGTTAAGTTCCAGTCCAGTGGTAAATTTTGATTTGGTGTTTTTTACATCACATTTCATGCATACATACATTCATACATACATATGTGTGTACGCGTCTGTGTGTACGCGCACGCACGCGTATGTATGTGTGTGTAGAAGATTCAACTAAATTAATTTAATTAAATTAAAAAAAACTCAAAATGTTCTTAATTATTTGAAAAAAATTTGTAAACTAATAAATGAAAAAGTTTTTTAAGTTACACTTAATACCTTAAGGATATTTTTGATATGAAAGATGGTTGTTTATTTATTTAGAATGAAAAAAAGATGGTCGAAACGTACTAATCAAACAAATAAAATGTTGGCCGACTTCAGAAAAAAAAAAAAGATGAGTATCAATGCCGGACGGAAGAAAATCTTTCTAAATTTAGAAAGAACAAGTACCTATTGTCGATCTCTCGAGATTATGAAAAATAAGTATAATAATGTTATTACATTAGCCACCAAATTAAATAAAGCAACTTTTGAGAACATTTAATTAGGTGAAATAACGTATTGTGAAATCGTACCATATAACAGAAAAACAGTTCCAGATTTTTTTCTTAAATAATAATTATAGTAAGAGTTTATGGATTGTATTAGTTAATGATTTTCAATCCTGAAACTGCCCAATAACCCTATCATATTTTGATATTGAGAATAAAATTAAATTGTGTCTACCTTCTAGCTACCGTTACAGTCAAAGCTGCAGAAAACTACTTAGCGGCTTGGCGAATCTATAGTTTTTGGTAACGAAAATAGGAATTAACGTTACTTAGAGTTACTAGTAAGTGTAGGATTCGATAGTTCTTCTGGTCACTTGAATCCATATCGAAGATGAAAAGATGTAGATAATACTAATAAAAAAATAAAAAAAATGCTCTGCAATCCCTTTTTGTGACAAGTATAATTATCATACTATTAAAAGATAAGAAATTTAGCCAAAATTTATGGCTGAACCCTTTGATACAGAGCATAAACTATTTCCGATACTTAAAGATCTCATGTCAAAAAGAGGATGACACATAAATTAATTTAGAATTTAACAGATTGCTTATATTTTCAGAACTTTCATTACACAGTTTATTTTATTAATATAGTTGTGAACTTTACACAATCGATTCCGATTCTTTACTTCAGTGAGGTTGCACAAGAGATTTCCTTTGTTTAGTTGTAAGTATTGCTTCTCGAAACATTTTAGATTTAATATTGAATAGTTTCATTGAACTATTTAACTATTATATTGCTACTGAAATTTTCTCATTTCATCAAATTAACACTAATAAATGACGTAATAATTAATGAGTTATCTTGGGCTATTCTTAAAAGTTTTCAACTGTTTCTGCGGTATTTTAATAAAGCAGATTTTCTCGGTAATGCTTCAAATAACATAATATCCCATTTTATTTAATTTAATAATTATTTATATTAATTTTGCTTTATTTTGTTAGAGATAAAGGAGATACCACAGGGATGGGACATTCAAAAGGGTGTAGGTACTGTGGAAGGCGTAGAAAGGGATGGGGGTAGCTGTGGGGGTGAGGAGGGAGTCTATTACGAAAACCACTACAACAATATTAATATATAAAGAAATTTTATTAGCTACAAACACACACACACACACATTTTCTCTTTTTCTCTCTCTCTCCCTCTGTCCAATATAAAGAGGGATACGTTACTCGTTTTTTTAGTATCTACCTCTAATACAAATTTTTGTACGCGTAGTTTATGGACAATGCATGTACAGTAAATGACTGCCGAAAGATATGTTTCTATAAGTAGCTGCAAAATATGCAGAGTATCTGTGGGATAAAACCCGTCTTGGGTGATGGTATTAAAACTAGTGAGCAACGTGTGCTATAGTCGCCGAGATTTAATTTGGCCAAGTGGGTGAAAGAAAATTTCTATTGTAAATTTCTCATAATAGCAGAAAGTATATGTTATGCAGACCAAACCAACGTCAACTATACGGCAAATTGTAGAGTGTTAAGTGTTATTAAAGGTAAAAAATATTTTGCTAGGTTAAACTTGGTATAACTGAGAGCAATTATGTGTTTTATTTAAAAATTTTTCCGCACCCGAACTGAACAGTATGGCTGTATAGCGTTTTTTTACATAACATGTGTAAATACGTAATAAAATGGGGTTTTAGTGTTAGCATTAAATGTCCTGGCATATTTTAACGCCATTAACACTGCACTATTGATTGTGGCACACTCTACAAATTGATGTATATTTGGAGCTTGTAACAAATCATTACTCTGAGAGACCGATTTGACGATAGTTAACATAATCATGTTTTAATCATAAAAGAACGGTTTGTCCACTGTTTTCATTTATATGTTAGGTATTAATATACCATATGAATTTTTTTTTATGAGCTTTTGTATCCTCTTCACAGGTCTTTATCTATTAATATATCTAAATTTTAAGGGTAAAATAAAGAATAAATGACCCATGTTTATGGTTGAAATATGTATTAGTAATAAACTAATTGGGCTCTCAGTACCTCTGCTGCAGTGCAAATATAATCATCCAAGATGGATTTTGTCCTTGTAATGGATACTTTGTATTTTTTCCAGCCACTTCTAGGACTAGTACAAGTGCTTTAGATGGACTGAATAGCCACCAGAATACATACTTTGAACGGACCGTCCAGATATGAGTCTTCTGGCATCGTAAGTGAACGTAGATTATATATGTGCTGTAGCTTTACTTATGTACGGGGAATATTAAATGAAGTAAAATATCACCTTTTTGTTACTGCTTCTCGGTCTTTTACTTCTGAGCGCTCGAACCAAATATGCGGAGACGCCCGAGCGAGGGCCCTTTGCAAAATACCCAAGAAGCCGCCATGTCTCTGCCCAATCTGTTAAATTTTTAATTCAAATTATTCAACTGTTTTGACAAGTGTAGGTGTATACATATATTATGCTTTAATGTGAACATAATGATTATAAAATATATTACAACGAAAAAATATAAACATGAACGTAGCTGATAAATGAGATATGTTGGTCAAAAAAGGGGATGAATAAATTAGTAAGTCATTACAAGGACTGTAGTTAGCGTCTACAGCTTAGGAAGGGATAAGATATAAAGCTCAAAAAGGACGTACAGAAAGAAAAAAGAGAAAACATCACAATACAATATTTGTTTGATTAAGGCGATTCATGCGATTGGTACCGTATCAAAAAAAGGTCCCAGTAATCACGGAAAATGGTTGTGCATGAGTTATTTGAAATTTTTATTAAAATAATTAAAAAACTATAGTTAGTTATGTAGGCAATTAAATTATATATATATAAAAGAGAGTATAGTTTTACGCAATACCACTCCAAGGAGCAAGAAAGAGCCAAGTTAAAATTTAGGACTTTTTTTTTATAACATTTGTAGACAAAATATTACATACAAAAATTTTAAATTGTTCGAAAATCAATTTTTTGTGTTGACCACTTTCATCCATGTTGTTAACGTAACACTTTGATTAATTGATTGACAACAAAAATTGATTTTAAATAGCAAAAAGTCGTTTTATAGCAAATAACTATTTTGCATTTATCTTGTGGATAAAATGCTTAATACGAGTCGTGTAGAATATACTTCATTGTGTTTGTTACTTTTGTCTACAAAGCTGTTTTAACACAGGAAATAACG
Source organism: Copidosoma floridanum (assembly GCF_036245765.1). Lineage (NCBI taxonomy): Eukaryota > Metazoa > Arthropoda > Insecta > Hymenoptera > Encyrtidae > Copidosoma > Copidosoma floridanum. The sequence continues at coordinate 317,523 of NW_028321887.1, read as the reverse complement.
AAAACCGTCTTACAATGTTTGAGTAACTGTTATGAAGATAGTAACGTTTTAATTTTATTTGAAATTAATTGTATAATTACTGTATAATATAAATGATACATTTTGCTCTGGTAATGCACGAGTTTGTCGTGCCTTACATATGCAAGACGTAATGTTTTGTATGAATTTAGCTGCTTGTTTTTCTTTTGATTTTAAGTTCGCGACACGAAATTTGATACCTTCAAAACTTGTTTCCGCGTACTGTGAATACTTATTTACGTTTCATCTACAAGCTTTAAGATTAGTATTTGCTGGATGCTTAATCACTTAATGAAATCGCTTGACGATTTATAAAGAGTGCAAGAGAGGCGACAATGTCATGTCGCTTTCACTTGTAACAAAATTGTATAAAGAATCATACCACTCATACTGCAAGCCATTTTAACCGTACGATGTGAGTCACTTATAAGTGTTTTTTTATAAATAATACTAGCGATTATCAAATAAGCACTTCTTACTTTATGACGCAGGATAGTTCAGACCTTTTGTTTTTTTAATAAATGAAGCTTTCAATTATAAAAGTAATTACAAATGTTTATCAAAACAATCTATGAACCCCTTTGCGTTAGTAGGTAATATTCACTTGAATAACTAATAATTGAAATGATATTTGCTAAGTAGTTAACAGTTCCATTTACAAACAATTAAATTTTGTAGCTTCTTACGTTATGTGTCAAAGACTTACTAAATAATAATTAAAAATGTTATCAGTAAAAAACGAAAAGAATTAAGCTTACTGCGTTAAGTGGTTGTATTATAATAAATAACTAATATTGTTTATTTTTGAAAAACCGGAAATCTAAAACACCTTGCGTTATGGAGTTAAAGACGTTTGCTCACTAACTAACAGTATTATTAATCGCAAAATCAATACGATCTTGTAGTTTTTTTAGTAATCCTAACAAATTTTCGGACAATTCAACTAACAGAAAGTAACCGAAGCATTGCCCTCGAAGTTTGCAGTAGTCGTGCATAGTACACGTACTAGGCATAGTACCGTAGCTAACTTAGAATTGGAAGAAAAAAAAATTTAACTTGGCTCTTTGTTGCTAGTATTCCGGATTTGACTGTTCTTTGCACTGAGCCAACAATAACGTTCTTAGAAGATAACATTATGAGAGATTAGAAGAAAAACTTTACTTTTATAACTTAGTGTTCTTGACGATAACGTTGTCAATGTACCGTTTTCATTAGAAATTCCTTTTTTATGCAAAATAACATAGAACATAACTTTAAATATGTATTTAAGGAAAATTAATTATTCACAAGGACTTAAATAAAATTTTACGTATAAATTGATGATAATGTTAAAATTTTTGCCATTTTATTCCCTGAAATAAGACTCTAGACCATCCAGTTTTTAAGAAGAAATTGAAAGTGGAGAGCATACAATCTAAAAAATTTTTAGCTACAAAAATTAGTCACATCAATACGCATGAAATGATGATCTTTTTGAGACTCTCAAATGCTCCTAATCAAACAAATCTTAAAGACAACAAATATGTACAAGTAGCGGTAAGGTAAACGGCCCAATTTAACGAACACTGTTTTGAGTAAATTTCACATTAAAATTTATCACGAGGAGTAAAAGCATACTATTCAAAAAAAAAAAATTTATTAGTTCTTCATATGTATCCATGATAAAAATAAAATTTTATACTGTCAAAATATTACCGAGAACTTTTAATATTGTCTTAAAAGAGGGCAAGGTTAGAATGTTCCGATTGAACGAACAGTAACTTGGGATTTTGAGGTGTTCCAATCTCACGTCTCAGTTTAACGAACGCCTTTTTATGAGTAGTTTTTTACGTAATTACATACTTATAATTATATTACAGATTATAATAATGCAATTATAATTTTAAAAAGTTTATATACATTCATCGTAAGTACAAAATCACAGAATAAGTGAAAAGTTTCACGAAAAAACAATACAAAGGCAACTGTTATCATTTATTTTCAAAACTTATTAAATTCATCAAATAATAAAACCAATGGCTATTGCTGTTGTATATAATTTTTTATTATATCCCCTGACGACGTTTCTCTCCTCTTTGGGTAGGAGCCTTTTCAAGTCAAAAAGATTATTTTGTTCGAAGATTCAAAAAACGTCAGTACCCAACGAGGGCACACAGTCAATAAAAAATTATATACAACAGCAATAGCCATTGGTTTTATTATTTGATGAATTTTGTCTTGCTCGCTGTTGTTGGAGTCATAAACATCGTAAAACTTATTAAACTCATAATTTTTTCAGTTGATAAGATACGTATGGCACCATCAATTTCTTTTTTCTTAGCAGATAAAAATTGCTTATGCTCTTTCAAAAGTCGTTGTTGCTTAGCATCAAGATTCTTCTTTTGATTCATAAGCTGTTTTTTCCTTTTAGAATTTTCTGCTGCTGTTTTTTTCTTTTCTCTTTCATCCAGAGCCTTTTTCATCTAAGCATCAGACGTTCATACAAAATGTTTTTGAAACTTGTCTAAAAGAGTCTCCATTGTTTAAAAGCTTCAACAGCAGATTTAACTTTATTTGATGTTAAATTATATGACCGTATTTTTTTCTTTTGATTGTTGTTAGTTTTGACACTTAAAATCTTTTTCTGAGGCGCTGTTGTTTTTCTTTTAATAATCACGGAAAATATAGGAAATATATGCATACCTTTATGCATGAATATCAAATTTATGCGTAAAAGTATGCATACTTTTCGCACTTTTTCCGCGCGCTTTCATGTTTCAAGCTTACGACTGTTGAGTAAACAGGCAAAGTTATAGGTAAGGATTTCTTATAACACTTCATTTGCAAACGTACCCAAAATGTATACAATTTTTACCAAAAAACTCGATATTAAAGTGCAGTGATACTATTACTATTGAATTTAAGACACGAAAATCGTCTGTGCGAGTACTGGTCAAACGCGTTCACTAAACTGGGCCAGACTGAGATTGCTAAGGGACATCAAAACATACTGTTCTGTATACTGGGACGTAAGTGAAAATTATGAACCAATTTAATAAACACACTGATTTAATAATTATAATTCATACATTCATTAATTTATGAATGAATATTGATACTCTATGATCTAATAATTCGTTTGATACTTTTTTTAGCTATTTGATCCATCACATTACATTATTTACAAACATAAAGTTGGTAAGTCACACGCTCGTCGTTTCCAAAGCAGAGCTGACGTTTTTAGAAAAATGGAATGAACTGTATAAATAATTTTTTCTCACTGGTTAAATTATAATTTGAGTATGATTTTAATAAGTTTCGATAGTTGATACGTATAGAAACCCTAATTATTTTTTTTCTGACAAATACAGCGATAAACGTCTTTTCAATGCGTTTTTCATCAAAGTGTTCGTTCAACTTGGCCGTTTACTTTAATGGCTCTTTCCCTCCCTCTTTCTCTAAAACCGTACCAGTGAATAGCAATTGTCACACATAAGGACAAGAACGTCGATAGGCGAGGTGTGATTGGCCACACAGATGCCACTCTTCGGCCTGTTCTCGGAGTTGTGATAAATAATGACGCTCGACAGTGCACTGGACAGCAAGGCGAAGCACATTATCAGAACGCGTTGATTTAGCCAGCGCTTGAACGCGCCCTCGGGCACGTAACCAACTATGGCCGTGCAAAAAGTCAGCCACATTACCTGAAAAAAAAAAAAAAAAAAAAAAAAAAAAAAAATAAAAAAAAAAATAAGAAATGTATTTAAGTAGTATCAGATTTACCAATCCTTTTCGTGTAACATTCAATATTAATTTTATCCAAGGATATATCCCATGTAATGGAATCCTTTATTGCTTCAATCTTTTGCAATTCACTTAATTTTTTATGATGATTGCATACATATTCTTTAACTGTTTTACGTCTTATTGGATAATTAATGGACTTACGATTTGGCATCAGAGTAACAAGTGTCGAGGCCAGGTGTCTGAAAAGGAAGCTGAAAAGGTGGCCAAACCCCCATGTCGAGATTAGGTGGACACCATGTTACTTCAATATATTGATGCATCGCATATTATGATTGAACACCTTGGGTCTGATTCAGAGCTTCCATATACTAAATACCGTTCAAGATTGCTCATCATGTTACAAACAATGTACACCAAAATTTATAACTCCGCTACATCTCGCACGTTAAGTAACGATAATATTCGAACTCAATTGCGTACATCGGAGTACTGAATCAGACCCCTGCTGTGGTGATTAAAGTTCAAAAGTTTCGAGTTTGTTTCATCAGATTTCTTTATTTTATTTTTTTTTTTTTTGTAAAGTTACTGTCTAATTATATAGAAAGATACTAGTTTGTTTAATGGCAAATTAAAATCACAATAATTATTAAAAAAATACTGGATTAGGTGTCTTTAATTTCAAATTTCACTTGTTTATGCCAAAGATTACTGCACATATTATCATGGGAAAAAAGTCATTATGCAAAATATGCCCCTGATACAGAATTGGAGATCATTATCTCGGTAATAAAGGCGTAATTAGAGCTGCTGACAACATAAAAACTTTTCCGTCGTCGATACTTTATTGCACATGCATTAATTAATTTACAATTAGTAAAATTCACTGGTCAACTGGTCAACTGACACTAATATAACACTGTGTATACTGAGCCATAACTATTATTAATATATACACTTATAAATCTTATGAATAGTATTTTATAAATAGTATGAAACAATTAACATTAATAAGAACTAAAAAAAAAAAAGTTCTATCTATCTTCTATATTTGCATCTATTTATGCTTCTTTTATTAAATTTGCCCTGCTCGTTACTATCTTTTTTTTTGAGAACAGGTCATAACATCAACTTAGTTATGTTTAGTTTCTTTCTTTGAAGTAAACATCTATCATTACAATATTTATTTATAATTGTATGATAACAGTAATACGTCTTTTACTTTATCATGTAGCGTGAAAACATTTGCTTCTTAAATTTGTTGCCATGCCACAGGCTACAGTTAATGCTCCTGCTCTGAAGCTAGATGATTATACTAATGAAAATATGTAACCTTTTTTCTGTACTCTTTTGTAGTAGCAACCCCTAGAGAGAAAATAAGATGATACTCAACGTACCAAAGGGTCGAATGAATCTAAAGAGTGAATCAGAAATGTTGTAAATGCTACGTCAGAAAATACAAATAAGAGAAATCAGCATATAAGGTAGGGACCTATCAAGTTGGCCTACGCAGCGGCAAAAAAGAGACCTGCAGAAACGATGGGAGGAAAAAGAACAAAGGGATACGCGATCTTCTTTAATTTAGGCAGTGCGTGTAAAAGAGGCTACCGAGCAAAAGGTGTAGCAGATAAGAAAAAAAAGTGAGGATAAGTTAAAGATACAAGTGAGACTTGACTTGAAACACAGTTAATTATGTCGAGTACATGTAGCCCGTATGGCAAACATAATTTAAAACATTAATATTCATAAATTATCAAAAGTAATAATCATTTGTGATTTACGTTGAACAAAGAAGATAAGATATACAATAAATCGTAACGTAAAACAAATAATTTGCAGTATAATCTGTAGTATAACTTCTGTCCAGCCTAAAAACTTCATCAACTCAACACTCTCAAAAAATATTCGAGTTTTTCACTGGGGGCACAGCCAACCCAACTTAGCATAATATAGCATCATGGCCACATTGCGCCAGAGGCCAAAGATGTAACGTACAACCGTGTTACAGAGTCGATCTAACTTCAATGCAAGATACCCGTAAAGGCTTACGTGGACGAGATAGGCATAGTCAAACAGTAGCGTAACTAGGCAATATACTAGTTTCACTTCTAATCTGCTAGATAAGAGGCAGCCTTTATTTTTAGCCCCTACCATACAACATGGACCCAAAAGCAAATGACACACACGTGAACATTTCATGTTATATAACTTGAGTTTGTGACAGTTAGATCTTTAATTATTTCAATCAGTGACTCTTTAATTACTTCAACCACGACTCCAGCACAGTGCTCCCAAAAGTGGCATCCAAGTAGCGCGAAATTCGAATTGGCTGTATGAAGCAACACGCAAAAACCCACATAACTCAACAGAATTTCTAACATAATGTATAAATAAACCCCAAGCTATTTAGCCCAATAAACCACCGCTATTTAACCAAGAAACGCTAAACGCCTACTGGCCACTTAAAAATTAATTGATTTAAATAATAACGAAAGCGCTAATCACCACACAACACGAAGCACTTACTGGCCGAATAGTTTATTAATTAAATAAATAAAATAACAAAACCACTAATATCCACACAACACAGAGAAATGACTGGCCGTTTGGTTCACTAATTAAATAAATAAAATAACACAAGCACCAATCACCACACAAACCGGAACGCTTACTAGTCGCTTTGTTAATCAATATAATAAGTAAAATAACACAAGCGCCAATCACCACACAACCCAAAGTGCTTACTGGTCACTTTGTTAATTAATTAAATAAATAAAATAACACATGAACCAATCACCATTTAACCCGGAGCGCTTACTGGCCACTTTGTTAATTAATATAACGAATAAAATAACAAATGTGCCAATCACAACACAACACGGTGCGCGTACTGGCCGTTTGATTTCATTAATTTAATAAATAAAATAACACAAGCGCACATCACCACACAACCCGGAGCGCTTACTGGCTGCTTCGTTAATTAATATAATAAATACAATAACAAATGTGCCAATCACCACACAACACGGTGCGCTTACTGGCCGTTTGGTTAATTAATTAAATGAATAAAATAACACAAGCGCACATCACAACAAAACCCAAGGCGCTTACTGGCTGCTTCGTTAATTAATATAATAAATAAAATAACAAATGTGCCGATCACCACACAACACGGTGCGCGTACTGGCCGTTTGATTTCATTAATTTAATAAATAAAATAACACAAGCGCACATCACCACACAACCCGGAGCGCTTACTGGCTGCTTCGTTAATTAATATAATAAATACAATAACAAATGTGCCAATCACCACACAACACGGTGCGCTTACTGGCCGTTTGGTTAATTAATTAAATGAATAAAATAACACAAGCGCACATCACAACAAAACCCAAGGCGCTTACTGGCTGCTTCGTTAATTAATATAATAAATAAAATAACAAATGTGCCGATCACCACACAACACGGTGCACTTACTGGCCGTTTGGTTCATTAATCTTATGAATAAAATAACACAAGCGCAAATCACCACACAACCCGGGGCGCTTAGTGGCTGCTTCGTTAATTAATATAATAAATGGAATAGCACATGCGCCAATCACCATTTAACCCAGCGCGCTTACTGGCCACTTTGTTAATTCATATAATAATTAAATTAACACATATGCAAATCACCACACAACACGGTGCGCTTACTGGCCGTTTGGTTAATTAATTAAATGAATAAAATAACACAAGCGCACATCACGACAAAACCCAAGGCGCTTACTGGCTGCTTCGTTAATAAATATAATAAATAAAATAACAAATGTGCCGATCACCACACAACACGGTGCACTTACTGGCCGTTTGGTTTATTAATTTAATGAATAAAATAAAACGAGCGCACATCACCACACAACCCGAGGCGCTTACTGGCTGCTTCGTTAATTAATATAATAAATAAAATAACACATGCAACAATCACCATTTAACCCGAAGCGTTTACTGGCCATTTCGTTTAATAATTAAATAAATTAAACCTGCCAAGCCCCAATGACCACACATCTCGGGGCGCTTATTAGTCACTTTCTTAAATAATTAAATAAATAAAATAACACATGTACCAATCACTACATAACGCAGAGCGCTTACTAGCCGTTTGGTTTGATAATTGAATAAATGAAATAACGCAAGCCCCAATCACCAAAGAACCAGGGGCGCTCACCAGTCACTTTGTTTGTTAAAATAATAAATAAAATAACACAAGAGCCAATTACCATTTAACCCAGAGCACTTACTGGCCCTTTTGTTAATTTATATAATAAATAAAATAACACATGTGCCAATAACCACAAAACACGGTGACCTTACTGGCCGTTTGGTTTAATAATTAAGTAAGTAAAATAACTCATGTGCCAATCACCATTTAACCCGAAGCGCTTACTGGCCATTTAGGGAAATAATCAAATAAATAAAAAAACTCAAGCCTCAATTACCACACATCCCGGGGCACTTATAAGTCGCTTTGTTAATTATTTTGATAAATAAAATAACATAAGAGCCAATCACTACACAACCTGGAGCGCTTACCAAACGTTTAGTTTATTAATTAAATGAATAAAATAACACACGTGCCAATCACCAAAAAATACGATCCGCTTTTCGGTTGTTTGCTTTCTTAATTAAGTAAATAAAATAACAAATGTGCATATCACTACACTACCCAAAGCGCTTTTGGTCGTTTGGTTTATTAATTCAAAAAATAAAACAACCTATGTGCCCATTACTACTCAACCCGGAGCACTTACTGGCCATTTAGTTTATTAATTAAATAAACAAAATTACACATGGGCCAATCTCTACACAACTTATAGCTCTTACTGGCCGTTTGGTATATTGAATAAATATATCAAATAACACAAGCCCAAAGTACTACACAACCCCGGAAGCTTACTGGTCGCTTCTTTATTTAATATGATAAAAAAATAACACAAGCGTCAATCACCACATAACCTGGGGCGCTAACAGGTCGCTTAGTTTATTATTTAAATAAATAAAATAACACAACAGCTAATCACTGTACAACCTGGAGCGCTCACTGGGTGTTTAATTTAGTAATTAAATAGATAAAATAACACTAGCGCAAATCACTACACAACCTAGAGCGCTTACTGGCCGTTTGGTTTCATAACTAGATAATTAAAATAACCCAAGCCTTAATAACTACTTAACTCGGAGCGCTTACTGACCGTTTAGTTTCCTTATTAAATAAATGAAATATCACATGTGCCAATCACTACACAACTCGCGTCGGTTACTGGCTGTTTGGTTTATTAAACAAATAAATAAAATCACACAAGCCCCAATCACTACACAACCCGGAGCGCTTACTGGCCTTCTGGTCTATTAATTGAGTAAATAAAATAACACATGTGCCAATCATCATTACCCCGGAGCGCTTACTGGCTGTTTGGTTTCATAATTTAATAATTAAAATAACACAAGCCCCTCTAACCAGTTTCATAATTTAATAATTAAAATAACACAAGCCCCTCTAACCACACAACCTAGGGGGCTTACTGTTTGCTTTGTTTATTAATATATTAAATGAAATAACAGAAGCGCTAATCACTATTTAATCCGTAGCGCTTACTGGCCACTTTGTTAATAAATAAAATAAATTCAAAGACACAAACACCAATCACCACACTAACCAGTGCGCTTAATAGCTGCTCTGTTTTTTAATTAAATGAACAAAAGAACATTAGCGCTAATCACCACACAATGCGGAGCGCTTACTGGCCATAGGGTTGATTAATTAAATAATAAAATAACAAATGTGCCAATCACTACTCTACCCGGAGCGCTTACTGGTCGTTTGGTTTATTAATCAAATAAATGAAATAATACATGTGCCAATCACTACATAACCCGGAGCGCTTACTGGCCGGTTGGTTTATTAATTACATAAATATAATACTACATGTGCTAATCTTTACACAACCCGGAGCACTTAATGGCCGTTTAGTTTATTAATTCAATAATTAAAATAACACAAGCCCCGATCACCATACAACCCAAAGGGCTTTTTGGTCGCTTTGTTAATTAATATTATAAATATAAAGAAAAAAACCAGTCATCTCACAACCCGGAGCACATACTAGCCGTTTGGTCTATTAATTAAATAAAGAAGCTAACACATGTGCCAATCACTACACAAGCCAGAGCGCTTACTGGACGTATAGTTTATTAATTAAATATATAAAATAATACATTGGCCAATCTCTACACAAACCACTACGCTTACTGGCCATTTGGTTTATTAATTGAATAAATAAAAAGTGACATGGGCCAATCTCTACACAACCCGGAGCTCTTACTGGCCGTTTAATTTATTAAATAAATAAATGAAATAACACAAGCCCCAAGTACTACACAACCAAGGGCGCTTACTGGTCGCTTATTGATTTAATTAATAAATAAAATAACACAAGCGTCGATCACCACATAACCTGGGGCACTTACTGGTCGCTTTGTTTATTTTTTATTTTATTTATTTATTTCATACTCCGTCCCTTACGGGTTTGGAGGGGTTCCGTAACATTTTGTACATTTAATATATACTTAATCTACGCTATATAATATATTAATTTTTACTTTATCTGTTCTTAATATTCTACTTTGTCTTTTTTTTTTTTATAATCATATTGAAATAAAACAAATTTAATATCACTACAATTCCAATTCTACAAAACTCAATTCTCAAACTTCAAAATTAAACACATGCCTATCAAAAATTCAAAAATTTACAACTTACATTATCAAAATTATAAAAATGTCCTATATTTAATTCAGTAAACAAATTTTCTAATACTACTTAACTATCAAAAATTTTGAAAATTAACAACTCTTTTCTTTAAATTGTCCATATATTTTTTGTATTCTTCATTCTTCCTTGCATTTCTTTTCTCTCTTCTTTCTTGTCCTACTAATCCTTCTTCTCTCTTTACTCCCTTAACTTTCTGCACACTTTCTTTTATCTTTTAGATCTTTTCTGACTCCTTCCTTTTACTGATTACTTTTCTTAGCACTTCTATCTCTTTTGCATCGTGGCTTAGTATTTTTTCCATTTCTTCTTCATTTCTCGTATCTCCGCAAATCTTTAGTATGTGTCTAAGATCTTCTTCCTCCTCCTTGCATAATCTACATTTCTTATCCTCCTCTCCTTTCCAGTATTCTCTACTTCTGCATTCATTTCCGCATCTAAACCTTGCTACTAACTTTCTATCCTTTAATGGCATATCCTTTTTCAAGTATTCTGGTTCATCTTCTGGTCTTATACCTTTATATGTTCTGTTGTACCGTGAATTCTCTATCTTTTCCATTCTCTTCTCTTTTTCTTTTCTTTCCTTGTTCATTAATATTTTTTCTCTTTCTTCCTCCCTAAATTCTACTCCTTTTATAAATCTTGTTTCTTTTACTTTCTCTTCCCGTAGTAATGCAGCTCTCTTTTTTGAATCCTTTCCTATTCTCTCTCTTTCCTTGTCCTTTTCTCTTATGCATTCTTTTACTAATTTTATGTCTGACTCCCTAATTTTCTCTTCAAACTTTAACGCTCTCCTTAACGCTTTTATACTCATCCTTTCTAATCTACACTCCTCCTCCACTATATAATTTGGTGTATAGCTGTCTAATCCTAATATCCATTTCATATATCTTCTCTGTATACTTTCTAGTCTTTCTTCTTCTTCCCAGCCCCACACTTCCGCACCAAATAGCGCTATACTTTCTACTAGGGCTGTAAATAATTTTCTTCTTCTTTTGTAGCTATTCTTAAATATTCTTTCTCCTATGCTCCATGCATTTTTCATAGCTATCACTGCTTTTCTTTTCCTTTCTTCTATATGCCTATCGTTTCTCCCATTTTTCTGTAGTATATATCCTAAATATCTTATTTCATTTACTTCTTCTGATTCCTTACTCCCCCACTTCCATCTTCTATCCTTCCTCTTTCTTTTTTCGAACACTAAAATTTTCGTTTTTTCCTCACTTAAAATCATTTTCTTTTAATTTGTGTACTTTTTGAATCTTTTTAACATCTCTTTCAATTCTTCTCTCTATCTGCTATTAATACTATATCATCCGCGTAAGATAGACTCCATACTTTTTCATTACCAACTCTGCATCCTCCCACCTGCCCTTTCTTTAATTCCTGCTCCAGATCCGCTAAGTACACGTTAAACAGCGTCGGGCTCAGTGGGCAGCCTTGTCTCACACCTTTCTCTGTCCGAAATTCCTTGGATTCCTCTTCTCTAACTTTAACTACATTTCTCGTTTCTTTATAAATATTCATAATCCTATTTCTTAGCTTTTCACTCACTTCCATTTCTATTAATCTTTCTTTTAAAACTTTCCTATCCACTCGATCAAATGCTTCCTTTAAGTCAATAAAACATGTAAATAATTTTCCTTTTTTTTTGCTTAATTTTTCCTCAACAATGAGTTTCAATGTATATATAGCTTCTATTACTCCTCTCTTTTCTCTAAAACCAAACTGACTTTCTGATAATTTACCTTCGATTTCCTTTTTTAACATCTCATTTAACATACTCGCATAAATCTTATATGCTGTACATGTCAATGTAACTCCTCTATAATTTTCTAACATATCTTTATCACCTTTTTTGTGAATCAAACAAATCGTACCTTGTCTCCACTGATCTGGTAATTCTCCTTTTTCCCATACTTTTTTCAGCAATTCCCACAGAGCTGCATCCACTTCTCCGGGCATGTACTTCCATACTTCATTTTCCAGCTTATCTTCTCCTGGTGCTTTTCCTGCTTTTAATCTGGCTATCTGCCTCTCGAACTCTTCCTTGCTCATTTCTTCCTGATCCTCTGCATTTGTTCTTGCCTCATCCTTTCTTGTCTCTTCCCTCACAATTCCTTCTTCATTCTTCCCATCTAACTTTTCCATAAAATACCTTCTCCACTCTTCTACTGTGAACTTTTTGGATATTTCTCTCCTTCGTTTTTTCCTGTACTTGTTTATATATTTCCACACTTCGCCTTCCAATGTTGCCTTTTTTATCTCTTCTTCTTCTAATCTTTCAAACCTTTTCCTTTTTGCCTCACACCAGTTCCTATACTCTCTTTTTTTATCTATGTAATAACTTCTTTCTATTTTCTTTTTCCTCCACCTTTTCATTATTCTTCTTAAATACTTCTTCTTCTCCTTCCATTCTTTATCGTGCCATTTTTTATCCCCCATCTTCCACACTCTACACTGTTTTTCCACCTTAGGTACTGCACTATCTATTTTTTCTTTTAATTCACTTAATCTTTCTTCAATCTCTTTTCCCTTTCTCTCCCAGTCTTTACACCGTTCTCCATACTGATCAATCAATTCTTGAGTCCAATCCCTCCTTGCCTTTGTTCTCTATTCTTTCTCTACAATTCCTACCTCTACTTTCTTTTCTAGGTATACTTCTAGCGGCATATGATTTGATTCCGTTCTTTGTCCTATCTTCATTTCCTTAATCTGATCTAACGCTTCTTGACATCCTATTGCGTAATCTATTACCGACTCTCCTCTGCTACCAACGCATGTGAATTCTCCTTCTTCTCCTTTTTGCCCATTTACTATACACCATCCTTCTTCTGTTATTTCTTTTATTAGTCTTCTACCTTCCTCATTGATCTTTTCGTCTTTCGACTTTCTTAACCTTACGTCCTTGTCGTCACTATCACTCTCACTATCACTTTCATTAATCCAACCTCCTTCTCTCCCAGTTCTTGCATTCCAGTCTCCTAGTATAAGTACGCATCCACTTTCCTTTATTTTTACTTTTTCCTTTATAATTCCCATCGTCTCTGCCACATTTTGACTATATACTCCTATGATCTTCCAGTTCTGATTTCCGTGTTTAATCTCCTGCATTACTATATTATCGCAACATACTTCATGATTTCTACTCTCCAATTTTTTGCTTATTCCTAATATTACTCCTTCTTTCGCTCTACCTTTTTTATGATCTCTGGTCGCTGCTATACACTTCCACTCATAGCTTTTTGGCAACTCACTTTCTACATTAGTCCACTTGTCCTTTTCCAACCATGTCTCTACTAACATTATCACATCAAACTCACTTAAATACTTCCACACTTCACTGTCCTTATTTAGCACTCCCGCAATGTTCCACGCACAAACACTAACATTTCTTCTTCTCACTCCCTCCTCCTCTACATCTTTTTGTTCTCTTTATTCTTGGCTCCTTCTTCTTTCCTCTGTAAAATCTCCTTTCCTTTCATCAAATCTAAGCCAATTACCATCGATCAAAATCTTCATATATCCAACTTTTGTATTTTTTCCTTTGTTCCTCTGCTCTTTTGACTTGTTTAACATAAATCTTTGGATCTCTCTTTCTCTCTCTGTTAAATCGCTTTCTATGTAAACTCCTCTCTCCAGATGTTTTTTATTTCTCATTACTTCTTCTTTCATTTCTTTACTTACCAGCCTTACTACCACCAACTTCCTCACATTTTGCCCAGCGTTTACACTTATCACTTTAGCCTTCTCTACCTTGACTTTTATTTTTATCTTTTGTTCAATATACTCTTCGACCTCCTTCTCCAGATTCTCTCCTTCAATATTTGCTCCTTTTATAACAATGTTCGGTCTCCTTTTCTCTCTCTCAGCTTTTTCTGTTTCCCATTCCAACTTGCTTATTCTTTCTTCTAACGCCTTCTTTTCTTCTATCCACTGTTGCCTTTCTTTTATCCACATCTGTTTTTCCTCTTTCCAATCTTCTTCTCTTCTTTCTACACTACTAATCATGCTGTTTAACTTCCTTTTCAACCTGCTCATCTTCTCGTTTAATTCTTTATTCTCCTGATTTTCTTTTGTAAAATTCAATAGAGTCTGTTCCTTTAATTTTGTACTTGTATTATTTCTTGTATTCATACTTGCTGCAGGCGGCTTTCCTGCCATTTTAAATTTTGCCGATAACGCAGTTTTCTGCTTTACCGACAACAACTTATATATGTCAGAAATTCTATTTACCGGCCTTACTCGACAAAGTAGTGATCTTCCTTACCGACCTCACTATTGTTTTTTTCAGGGACCTTCCTTATCTACCTCTCAGATTACCCCTTTTATCGACCTCTTTCTCCAATTGCCGCTTCTTTCTTCCTGTAATATCTTTTCTAATCTCACTTTCTTTCGAACTTCACTGCACTTTTTCTTTTACTATCACCACTTTAACACTGTTTTCCTGTCCTCTTGTCTCTCGTTTTTCCGCTCACTAATACCTTTCTTTGTTATCCCCTATTTTTACTACCCACTCCTCACTTGCCTTACACGTGTTCTTTTTACCCAGACACTACCACACTAATCTCACTTCATCCTTTCAAACTTTCATAATTATTCACTTTACACTTTTTTCTCTGCTGCTTCTTCACTTTTTACACTTCCTCGTACTTTTATTTCTTTTAATTTTCACTTTAATTACTTTTTAATTACTCTTTCCTACGGAGCGCTCTCTCGACACGTCCGCACTCTCTCGCATGTACAACGGAACTCCCGCTTTGTTTATTATTTAAATAAATTAAATAACACAAACGCCAATCACTACACAACCTAGAGCGTTAACTAGGTGTTTAACTTATTAATTACATAAATGAAATAACACTAGCGCCAATCACTACACAACCTGGAGCACTTACTAGCCATTTGGTTTATTAATTAAATAAATAAAGTAACACATGTGCTAATTACTACACAACCCAGAGCGCTTACTGGCCGTTTGGTTTATTAATTAAATAAATAAAATATCACATGTGCAAATTACTACACAACCCGCAGGGTTTTACTGGCCGCCTTCTTAATTAATTAAATAAATAAAATAACACAAGCGTTGATAACCATGTAACCTGGAGCGCTTACTGGCTGCTTTGTTAATTAATCAAATAAATCCGTAGACACAAGCTCCACTCACCACACAACGCGGAGCGCTCACTGGCCACTTTGTTTATTAATAAAATAAATAAAATAACGCAAGCGCTCATCACTACACAACCCGGTGCGCCTACTGGCCGTTTGGTTTATTAATTAGGTAAATAAAATAACACATGTGCCAATCACCATTTAACCCGGAGCGCTTACTGGCCGTTTGGTTTCATAACTTAATAATTAAAATTACCTAAGCCTTAATTACTACACAACGCAGAGCGCTCACTGGCCATTCAGTTTCCTAATTAAATAAGTAAAATAACACATGTGCCAATCACTACACAACTCTCGTCGCTTACTGGCTGTTTGGTTCATTAAACAAATAAATAAAATCACACAAGCCCCAATCACTACACAACCCGGGGCGCTTACTGATCACTTCTTTTATTAATATAATAAATAAAATAACACAAGCGTCAATCACCACACAACCCGGGGCGCTTACTGGTTACTTTGTTTATTAATTGAATAAATAAAATTACACAAGCACTAATCACTACACAAACCGGGGCGCTTACTGGTGGCTTTGTTTAATTATTATGATAAATAAAATAACACAAGCGTCAATCACCACACAAGCCGGAGCGCTAACTGGCCGTTTGGTTTATTATTTAAATAAATATAATAATACATGTGCCAATCACTACATAATCTGCGGCGCTTACTGGACGCTTTGTTTATTAATTAAATAAATAATATAACACAAGCGCCAATCACCATTTAACCTGGAGCGCTTACTGGTTGCTTTGTTAATCAGTAAAACAAATTCAAAGACAAAAGCGCCAATCACCAAACCAACCGGTGCGCTTACTGGCTGCTTAAGTCATTAATTAAATAAGTAAAATAACACATGTGCTAATCAAAACACAACCCAGAAAGCTTACAAGCCGTTTGGTTTATCAAATAAATAAATAAAATTACACAAGCACTATTTACTAAACAACCCAGGGCGCTTACTGGTCACTTTGTTACTTAATTTTATTAATAGAATAACACAAGCGCCAATCACTACACAACCCGAGCTATAACTCACCTTTTGCTTTATTAATTACATCAATAAAATAACAAGCACCAATCACTACACAACCTGGAGCGCTTACTGGCCGTTTGGTTTATTAATTGAGTAAATAAAGTAACACATGTGCCAATCACCATTACCTTGGAACGCTTACTGGCGATTTGGTTTCATAATTGAATAATAAAAATAACACAAGCCCCAATTACCACAGAACCTGGGGCGCTTACTGGTCGCTTTGTTAAGTAAAATAATAAATAAAATAACACAAGCACTAATCACCATTAAATCTGTAGCGCTTGCTGGCTACTTTGTTCATTAATAAAATAAATTCAAAGACACTAACAGCAATCACCACACTATCCAGTGCGCTTAATGGCTGCTTTGTTTTTCAATAAAATAAACAAAATAACATTAGCGCTAATCACCACACAATGCGGAGCGCTTACTGGCCATAGGGTCGGAGCGCTTACTGGCCATTTAGTTTATTAATTGAGTAAATAAAATAACACACGTGCCAATCACCATTACCCCGGAGCACATACTAGCCGTTTGGTCTATTAATAAAATAAATAAGATAACACATGTGCCAATTACTACACAAGTCGGATCGCTTACTAGCTGTTTAGTCTATTAATCAAATAAATAAAATAATACATGTGCCAATCACTACACAACCCACGGCGCTTACTGGCCGCTTTGTTTAATAATTAAATAAATGAAATAACACAAGCGCCAATCAACATTTAACCTGGAGAGCTTACTGGCTGCTCTGTTAATTCATAACACAAATTCAAAGACACAAGCCTCAATCACCGCACAACGCGGAGCGGTTACTGGCCGTTTTATTTATTAATTAAATAAATAAAATAACACAAGCGCTAATCACTAGACAACCCAGAGCACTTATTGGCTATTTGGTTTATTAATCAAATAAATAAGATAACACATGTGCCAATCACCACACAAGCCGGAGCGCTAACTGGCCGTTTGGTTTATTATTTAAATAAATATAATAATACATGTGCCAATCACTACATAATCTGCGGCGCTTACTGTACGCTTTGTTTATTAATTAAATAAATAATATAACACAAGCGCCAATCACCATTTAACCTGGAGCGCTTACTGGTTGCTTTGTTAATCAGTAAAACAAATTCAAAGACACAAGCGTTAATCACCACACAACGCGGAGCGCTTACTAACTGTAAATTTATTATATTAATCAACAAAGCGGCCAGTAAGCGCTCTGGGCTGGTGGTGATTGGCGCTTGTGTTATTTTATTTAGTTAATTAATAAACAAAGCGGCCTGTAAGCACCCCGGGTTTTGTTGTGATTGGCAGTTGTGTCATTTTATTTATTATATTTATTAATTAAGCAGTTAGTAAGCATTTCGAGTTAAATGGTGATTGGCGCTTGCGTTATTTTATTTATTGAATGAATTAACAAAGCAGCTAGTAAGCACCTTCGGTTGTGTGGTGATTAGCGCTTGTGTTATGTTATTTACTACAATAATTAATGAAGCGGCTAGTAAGCGCTTTGGGTAAATGGTGATTGGCACATGTGTTATTTTATTTATTATATTAATTAACAAAGCGACCAGTAAGCGCCCTGGGTTAAATGGCGATTGGCGCTTGTGTTATTTCATGTGTTATATTCATTAACGAATCGACCAGTAAGCGCCCTGGGTTGTGTGGTGATTGGCACTTTTGTTATTATTTAAAGCATTAAATTTGAAAGTGGCCAGTAGGCGTTACTCGTTGCTGGGTTAAATAGCGTTGGATTGTTGGGTTTAAGAGCTTGGAATTTTTTTATTTATTGTGTTAGAAATTCTGTTGAGTTATGTGGGTTTTTACGTGTTGCTTCATATAGCTAATTTGAATTTTGCGCTACTTTGGATGCCATTTTCGGGAGTACTGCTCCAGCGTGACAGAGAGAGAGACAGAGAGAGAGAGAGAGAATTCGAGATCTTGACAGAGCAGGACCAGCAGCCAGTTGACGGGCGGACAAGCTACACAGTTTACAACGCTTTTTTGAGAACGTGGGACTCTGGATACTTGGACAAGAGGCAAGACACCCGTTACCTGGCCCGATGTCTCTCTGGTGACAACATCCTGTACAGAAAAACGAAATACTGAGCTCATCTAGAGTAGTAAATCGTGGAGAGAATTAGTGTAAGGGGAAACATATGTGCTGTCAGGGGTTGTTCTGCCACGTGTGCGGGTACAGGTTCCGAGGGCTTATAAAGGACAGCGACGACAAGAGCGAGAGGACGCTGGAGAATAAAAGAGGAGAAAAGTGAGTGCGCGACACGATAAACCTGACATTAGGGCAGGCCACGCTAACATGTCAGGTCAAAAGTATGGGAGATGGAAAGAGAGAGGGTACAGATGAAATTACGGAGCCGAGAGATTAAGGGGCGTGGAAGTAGGAGTAGGGTAGATTAGATATTGGACAGAGAAGTGGTGGAGTAGAGTAGATATAGAGTAAAGAGTGAAAGTAAGATCAAGCGTAGAAGAGAAAACCTTAGACGGGTGTCGCAGCACCAGGAGACGTGAAAATGAACATTCTTTTACACTGAGAGGGAATTGGTGGTAAAACTCTCCTGATCGGGAATGCCGCACTGTGAAAATCAGTAGCGCTGCTGGTCTGTAGCATAGGGCAAAATCCTCGCTGGGCTGGGGGCTATTTGCTACCAGATGGGAGTGCCAAGCCACCGAAACCAAGCTATAGTGGCTCCAAATGACTAGTCGTGCCGCTCCACCACTTTTAGGTGTGATACTCACATAATGTACTGCAGTATATAAATTCAAGTTTTATATAAGCCATATAGAAGTAACCCGATGGATCAATTTTTCACTAAATATCCAGGTTTTGGAAGTTTTTACTTGCAGTTACGAGGTAAGTTTTCATTATTTTCATCTAACTGTGTGTATACTGAGGATATTCTGTATGCTTTCTCACAATATCTTCTTTATACTGTTTGTAGGTTAACTTAATTTGTCGACATGTACTATTTTTTTATTTCTTTCATCTTGTTTTTCAACTATACAGGAAAAGAAGTTGATGACAATGCATTTTATTTACTTGATACTGAAACTTTATTAAATATGTTAAATTATTTTAAAGATTTTGAGCTGATGAGCAAAATTGATTTTCTTGCTAAGTTCAATTTTGAAAAAGGTATGATGCTAGTAAGTAGTAATGAGAGCGTCATTATGCATTCAGATTCTGAAAAGTCTTATTTAGAGCCTATATCAAATAATGCAAGTGATGGGAACGTAAAAAGTAGCTCAACCTCAACATTATTTTTGAACTCAAATGAGGAAAGTAACAATACAAACAATTATGCTGAAGTCGTCAGTGAATTGCATAGTGCACCAGAAGGTTCTTTTAAAACTTTTATTCACCAATTTATATTCCATAATGAAATGCTTAAAATTCAAGATTGAAACTTACAGAGATTTGTAGTATCCTTTTCTTTGTCTTTATTTGAGGCATATAATGTTTATACTCTCTAAACGCTGTGTGTCATCTTAAGTGAATATTTGCTCTGCTAACCTGTGAAACTTTGCATATCTTTACTTTCTGTTTTATATAGCAGTCACTTAATCAGTGTTTTAAGTGTGTCACCAAATATGGACAAAGATACTGGTCTAGTTTTCCACTTTAAACATCAGTTTATTCGTTTTGATAAAAGGCTCCAAGTTTGAAATTGTATAACTACACTATATCTTAAAATCTTTTATCTTTCTTTTAAAGAAAGTTCATTTTATAGCTAGTTGAGTGAAGGAACAAGATACACTTTTCATACCCATTTCTATGCTTTTATGAATAGTACCAGTCTATCAGTGTTTTCAGTGTACAACTGATGTGTGTATAATCTTAAAAAAATTTAAATATGGTTTTCAGAGTGAAGTTCACTTAGGATATGAGTTTTTATGATTTTTTCCAAGTATACTTACCCTGAATGAAAACAAAGCACAGTATTTCCTCTTGGTAGACAAAAGATGATATAAGATCTGTAGGATAATCAGGCTTATTAACCTTAACGCCATTTCTGGTCAACTAAGAGGAAATGCTATATGCCTGTTTCGTCATTCAGGATGAGTGCCTGGAAAGATTTACATCCACCCAGGGGTACATCACTAGTCTGCAATGTCCATGGTGTTATTTCATATAGTAGTTCATTCCCTGTACTGCTGATTTTAAAACATTCTTTTGTTAAATAAATTGTGTCATAAAATCATTGTTTCAGCATTCTATGAATATAATTCTTAAAAATCTTTAGATTATTACAGCTACAAATTTTATAATTTTACAAGTATCAATAATAAAAATATATGGCATAAGTACTAATTAATTTTTTAACAACAATAAAAAAAATTTTTAAAGTGATAAAAGATGTTTCAAAGTTGTCGAAAGATATATTTCAGCATACGTATTTAAAAATAAAATGTAAATTTTTTTAAATGTCTCTATTATTACTGTTGACATAAACGACTTTTCGATAGGCAGTATATATAGTGTGTAAGACAGCGCCACAGGCAAGGTGATACTTTCGGGCCCTAGAGTCAGTACAGTGTAAGTTACCGTGCCTTCTACACCTCTCGTCAGCTTTCTTTATTATCTTTGTCAGTTTTGTCAGTAGTAAGTCTGTAAACTGTATCAAGTCAGTTGTATTTTACGTTGGTCGGCAGTTAAATTAAATAAACGGTTTGTCTTTCTATAAAATACTCGTTTTTATTTCGCGCGGCCCCTTTAATCACACCTCTTTAGGTTACGGGCCCCAGACTCGCATTACTGCGCGTGATCTCTTCTTTATTTTTTTGTGTGGGTGAGTATGACAAAAGGGAGGATGGCGGAAAGGGCTGAGACAGCAAAGGATGGACAAGAGAGTCCGATCGAGGAAGCGTCTGAGAGCGTGACCCCTGGTGACCAAGCCGAGTCCGTTGTCGACCAGGCGTTGTCGACGCCGGTCGAGGATAGGGGAGC
Source organism: Copidosoma floridanum (assembly GCF_036245765.1). Lineage (NCBI taxonomy): Eukaryota > Metazoa > Arthropoda > Insecta > Hymenoptera > Encyrtidae > Copidosoma > Copidosoma floridanum. Next base: position 295,779 of record NW_028321887.1, on the reverse strand, counting down.
AACTCTGGACGCCAGAACCGAGATCAGCGGTAGGTCAACACTTTGTCCTTTCGAGTAATGCTTAGGTTGGACGCTACGACGTCAGGTAACAAAGGGGAATTCTTGTGCATTTCAAGAAATGCGCGGGATTCTAAGAAACACGTGGCGTCGGTAGCGCGACACGCACATGCAAGAGTGGGGCGGATCGAGAGGGGGACAACAAATTGCGGCTGAGGAAAGAATTCGGTCTCTCTCTCTCCCTCTCGTGTTGACGCGAGGCTTTTTGACTGAAAATTTATTACGAGGCCGTTTATGTTTTGTTTTCGTGTTTTCTCGCGTCTCTTGTTCTTGTCGCCTCGACTGTTGCGTGCGCAATACAATATAAATGTCTGAACTGGGAAAGTTCGAACGTGTGTCAGCAGAAAATTATATATGTCCTTTCCCGGTGCTTTTAATTAATTGAACTCTAGGCAATAAATAATCAAGGCGGTTTTCAGATTTAGTCAGAAAAGGCTGATATTTTGAAATATTTACTTTTTCTTTTGGACGAGCAAACTATCGATGCTCTGTCAAGAATATGTCGGGGAATTTCATCCCAAGTCAAGTCAGAGGGGCGACAACAAGATGCCATCCTGTTGGTGGATAAATGGGGAATATTGGCATGTGTCGGGCAAAGGGATATTCCTGCCAAAGGTGTGTAGACGAAATTATTTTCCGTGTGACTCGCACAGTCACGTTAGACTTGTGTTCAGTCGCGCGCGGCTGTGTGAGTGCCCAGCGTGCAATCATGCTTTGTGTTCGAGCACAAGAACACGCTTTGGACCACGTTGACTAGATTCGGCTTGCGTTCGATCGATTTCTAGTTGACTCCCTGAAAACAATGTTCGTCTTTTGTTTTAGATTACCTGATCGGTGACGATTACAAATACATCGTTAAATTTCTTTGTAAAAAGGGAGGCAAAGTGACGTTGCCAGAAAATCTATTCAGGGAAGACGGGTAAAGCGAGGAACCTGCTCGTGATAAACCCGGGTTATTTGAAAAGTCGGTCGATGTGTTTAAAATGTCAGATGAGAAAAAGTCCAAATTGTCAGAAGTCCGAAACTTTGATAAGATAAATGTAGACAGTGAAAATCTTTGGCAAAAATTAGGCGAAAATGAGTCTGTACACGAAGCAGCCCCCTCTTCCCCGTCACGCACACCGGAAAATACCCAACTTAAAGTCAAGAAAGTGCAAACCATTGAAAACAATTTAAATAGATAAACGTCAGCAAAACGAAGTTGCATATGGCAGATAAACAGAAAAATGAAAATTTTTCAGAAAACATCATGCTGGCTAGGTTCGACTCGATGATGGCCGCGATTAGTCAGATGATCGAAAGGCAGGAGAAAGCAAACGAGGAGGCAAGGAAGGCAGAGAAAGAAAGGCAGGAGGTTGAGAGAACAAGGGAGGAGATAATTCTGGTCATGCGCAATTTTGACCAGAGGTTGTCCCGGTTGGGCGAGCGGGTGAACAGGGTCGAGTCTTCCGAGGCCCAATCGTCAACCGGGGCACCCCTGCAGTCATCAACTCCTCGCAACAACAGAACACGGGTGAGTCTACAAGACAAATTGAAAACGTTCATGAATGACACAAAAAATGAGAATTTATCTAAAGGCAGCGCGGAACTTCTCGCGACAACCATCAATCAAATACATAAATTCGGCCGTGATACTTAACACAAATACAATTATCATCTGCCTAAAGATATAAAGTTCGAAGTTTTCCTCGATAAATTTAAGTCTGAACTCTGGTCTAATGGATTACGATATGTCATTGATCCTTCGATTAAAAATACGGAATTTATTAACGAAGACATGATCAAAGAAGACAAATTAAAAGTCAGAGATATTTTGTTAAGTAGAGTAACGGAAAAATATCATTTAAGAACTTTTTGTTTGCAAGATCCAGTTGCAATATTGGAAAGTCTGAAAAAACTTAAGAAGGAAAAGACGCCCCTTACAACGGCTGCAATTCGTAAAAAATTGCATAAAATTTAATTTTACAAAGGGAAAGAATCGGTTGCCAAATTCATAGAAAAATTAGAGGAACTGGTAAGAAATTATGAGACTGTAAGTACGTCTGGTCCCTTTTCTGAAGAAGAAAAGCGAGATGCCTTTTATACTGCCGTAATCGGAGCGGTACCTAGCGTGCAGGTGACAGACTTCACGCTTAAAATGCAAAGCAGAGATGGAAAGGGTATGACATATGAAAACCTTATGTCGTACATGTTAAAGGATGAGTCAGAAGGCCTAGCAGAAGCCACTGGAGGTTGCCCCACGAGAGCAGCTTTGACTGCATTTTGGCCCCAGGACCGCCTCCGCTGCTTCAACTTTTATGAGTGAGACCATATGGCTGACAAGTGTCTGAAGGCAGTCACCAGACTCAGGAAGTGCTACACGTGTGGCACGTTCGTGCATGACATCCCAGCTTACAAGAGATGCAGCCCGAGATGTGGTGAGCAAAATAAGTCTGATTCATGGGATTTTAAAAGGCAGGGCCGTGGAAGTCGAGGGAATCGATGTGGCCGTGGCGGTGGCCGTGGCAGTAGCCGAAACCGCTCCAATTCCCGAAACTTTGGGCAGAGAAGGAACTCTAGCAACGTTAGGGACGAAAAAGATCCCAAAAGGCAGAAAGTTTTCGACCTGGGCCGGGAGACGAAGAAAAAACAAAATGCTTCAGGGTCAAATAAAGGTGAGTCTCTGACGTTGATCGAGCCCCCCAATACTCTGTTTTCAAACTCTGTAGGTTGGATAAATAATTCATTAACGACGTTGAGTTGAAGGCAGTGGTGTGTGCTCGCGACTTGATCGGAAATTTATGGTTGCTACGGAAATTTTCTGATATGGGCTTGTCGATCTATTTAGATGACAAGGAGATTAGTATTTTCGATCCTAAAATTGAAAATGTATGAATATCGGGAATATATAAAAAATCCTATAGGATGGTTGAATTTGTTAAGTCGGACAACAAAAGAATGAAAGTCTTGACGGCTGAGTCAAAAGCACACACTATTCCTGAAAATTCAACTGCAGATATAAAATTAAATAATAAGTCGGAAAATTCAGAGAGCTTGGTCGGTAAGTTAAATAATGACAGTTTTGAAGATATATTTTTAATAAATGACAGAAAACTTCACGAAGTCGGAAAAGTCCTGACCGAAAAAATAAGATATTCAAAGTCCGTTTAGCGAAAATTGTAAAAAAATTTAAAGATAACAACGGGGCTATGCTGTGGCATGTCAGACTGGGCCATGCTTCTTTGGGGTATCTAAGGGAACTGCAGAAAAACTATCCGGAAGTGAAATGTCTGAAAGAAGCCGTATTTGATGATGTGATTAAGATTTGTGATGTGTGTTTAAGAACAAAATCCCACAAACTGCTTTTCCCTTCAATACGCGAACGAGCATCCTAACCCCTTAGACCAGTTACTGGAGCAGTTAGACATACAGATTTCGGTTTTGGTGTGATGTAACGGATTTTGTTGGTGGAATCGGTGGGGAACGGCACCCTCAACAATATCTAGGGGGTGCGCAAGCATGAAATCAACAGGAAAATTTACGGGAGCTCGGAAACTGCAAAATTCGGTAAAAATGACCTGTTTTTTGCCTTTTCTTGATAAATATCTCCTAATAAGAGCTTCTAGGCGAAAAGTTTGCTGCATATGATTTGTTCGTTATTTAATTTGCTAAAAGATGACACGATTTTAATTTTTTTAATTTGCATTTTTGCATTGCAAAATGGCCAAAAACTGCGAAAAAACGTATAGTCACTTTAATCCTTCGCCAAGATAAGAAAATACCCATATTTTTTTATGAAATTCGGGAATTTAGTAGTTTGAGGTATGTATAACTTATATTCAAAACCTCATCACTGTCGGTCAAATAGTTTTTGCATAATGTATTTTGCAATTAAGCGAATTCAAAAAATTAAATTTGTTGCAGCGCCCAAAAAAAAAATCTCATGTTGCTCCTGATTTTAGTACATAGGCTCTGAGACGCACTTTACAATATGTGATCATAAAATTGTTTGTTTAAAAATTTTTTATATGGTTTTTGATTTTTTTAAAAAAACGCCTTACATGCAAAATAGCATAACTCCGCGATTTTTCAAAATAAATTTATAAAACTTGGTGAGCTTATAGGAGGCATCTTACTGAACAATTAGAGCTTTGGAAATCTTTGCTAGCTGCATTAGAACTAAAGTTATAAACGTTCAAAGTTAATAAACTTTTATCACACATACGACAATGTTATAGCGGAATAAAAAATTTGTTAGTATTTGTTGATACCCACTATAGCCAAGAACGTTAAGTGTTGCGTTGCATGGTCAGGAAACAGTTTTTTGAAAAATTAAGAACGTACCGAATAATCGTGTGAAATCGGTCGAAAGGTCGGAGTGGGGATGAGAGAACACCGGCGCCAGAAATGCCTCGGCGCGTTTCAAATTCGCTCGAGCCGAAAAAATTGCATTTTCTCAGCTTCTGTTGCACCAATTCAGCTGTTTTTTTTTTCAAGTTGGGGTAGCAAATGGAGAAAAACTCAACTATCACAGAGAGAAATGTGGTAAAACATTGTTAATAACAATTTTTTAAACAAATTTAAAAAATTACTCATTTTCGTTGGAAAAAAATTTGTAATTTTTTTTGTTTTTTTGTTTTATAAAACAATTACATTTTTACACTATCTACAGAATACATAAAATGATAAAATGATAAAATGTATCTATAGTCGTAGCTTTTGAAGGTGTTTCATGTACTAATACTTTATTGATATATTTTTTTATCTTACGCATACGTAGATTTACTTTCAATTTACAGTATAATATATTATGCCGAACTTACCACAATTTAAAATTTGAAAGCTTTATTTTCATGAACAACTGGACATGGACAAGTTTTGTATGCTAAACTAGCCCAGATGTATGTGACCTAACTTGATCCTTACAGTCGTTTCTTACACCGAACGTTGGATACTTTTTGGCGGGATATAAACCAGTCGAGGACGAGCAGTTGCTTAGAGCGCGGTATTCGTACAGTAGTCATAAACTGTTTTTGAAGAAAGTCTTTACTTTAGATCTAAAAAAAATATTTGTAATTCACTGTAGTAAGTACTAAATTATTGCATACGTCTGCAAATATAAGGGGGACATAAACTAAGCTCAGACGTATTTAATTTCTTTTTGCAGTGGTTTACGAGTCGCGTGGGAGCGTATAGAATTTCCATAAACATCTTCATGGTTTTGTTTTTATGAATCTACCGTTGGAACGTATTTGTAGCTGAGATATAATTTTACAACTCTAAATAATATCAAGGTACGACTAATTTTATTGTAATTTTTCTACTTCTTACCAATTAATCGTGTACTTTTATTGAAAAAGTTATATTATCATACGCACTTTATGTGTTTTAAAATGAGCATTAACGATCGCTCGTTTATCTTATTTGTAAATATGAGTATACTTATTATAATTCTGTAGAAGTACACCTATATGGTGCGTGTATATGTGTGCCTGTATACATGGTCCATTCCATTACAAACCAACGGTAATGTACCGTGCCGCACTGTTGAAAGTTCCATTATATATACGCGCTTTATACATTTCAAAATAAGTGTTTACGACCGCTCGTCTATCTCATCTATTTATAGACGTCTGAATATACTATTATGATTCTTCAAAAACATCTTATCTTGGTGCGTATGTAATGTACACGTGTGTATATGGCCCATTTCACTATAAAACAGTTATTTTTATCCATACCATAATTTCAGTGACATTATTAACTATTCTATTAATATGACAATACATGTTTTGAAAAAAAGAACTAAAAAATTTTGCGTAAACATGTTAATGTAATGTTATTAATATACCAAAATATTAACGATCATCGTATTCAATTTTTCTAGGGACATACATTCAGCATCTTAAAAATGGATGATCCAGAGGAGCTCTGTTTGATTTGTAATAAGAGTCTATATACAGGTGAAATTCGAAAGGTGACCTCGGACGCTATACAAACTTTTATAAAGGCTAGTATTCAGCGACAGGACAATAAACACTTGGAATTCAGGAAATATGAGAACATGAACATTCATACTTCCTGCGCAAAATCATACACTTCAGCTGCACACATTCGAAGCGCGTTGAATAAGTTACAACCTACTGTAACGGACGTTTCAACGAGGGCACAAGGTAATGTTCTTGATTTTGATTTTGCGTCGTTATGTTTTATCTGCGGAGAAGAAGCCTCAGATGAGTCCATGCAGAAGGTATTGCACATGAATGCGAGTGAAAAAAAAAAAAAGAGATACGCTTAGTAACAAATAATAATACTAGATACACATTAATACAAAAATTACAAAATTCTAGTGAAGCAACTGGCATAGTAATTTATCAAAGGCTTCTGAGTGTTCCGGATTTAGTCCGTGCCGGAGGACGGTACCACGATTATTGTCAAAAATTGTTGTACAATAAGTTTAGAAATATGTCTGAACCGTCTGATAGCTTGAGTTATTCTGCTGCAAAATTCATTGCCAAGTACGTCATCTCCAACAAAGATGAGTGCCAGTTTTTAATAAGTTCAATTCTTTCCCAATTTCCGTGTGATGCGGTGCCTCATATACGTTATTTAAAAGCCGAGTTGAATAAAATTTTTGGCAATGCAATTATAATACACAATACAAGAGATGGACCTGTTCTTTCGTTACTTAGTACTGGAAAAAAAGTATTGTCGGATCTCTGGTATAAAAGTCGAAAATCAGATGCGAAAGAGGAGCGTAGACGAATAGTTCGCAGTGCTGCAAAAATCATCCAGGAGGATATTCGGGCACAATTATATGACACAGATTATTATACTGCTCCAGACGATTTTCTTAATAGTATTAAAGATGTCGTTCCAGATACTTTAAAGATATTACTCGATGAAATCATATCAAAAGATAAACGCTCCTGCGATAAATTTGAGGTAAAAATAATTAGTATTGCGCATGCAATTATTTCGGCCACTCGTCCACGATCGTTTTTATCTTCGCTTCAAGTTGGATTGGCTACCGCTTTAAATAAGATGTACGGTTCGAAAGAACTCTTACAAATAATAAATTCATTAGGTTTTAGTGCATCGTACAAGGAGACCTTGCTATTTGAAGCATCTCTGTTAATGAGCCCTCAAAATATCACTTATGATAACTCGTACGTGCAATACATATTTGATAATGCTGATCATAACACAAATACTATAGACGGTCGCGACACCTTCCATGCGATGGGCGGCATCGAGGTTGTTACCCCACATAATTCTGTATCTGGTTCTGACAGTATTCCGCGTTTAAAAACACTTCCAAACGCCGATGTGATTGGCGAGTTTGGAAAGATAAATTTTGAAAAATTTGAAAAGAGGTCCTTTGGTTTACGAGAAGTAACTGTAAAAAAATTGAATGATTTGTGCCCTGTTTCATCAGATATAACTATGTCGTCTACCGATTTTCTGTGGCTGTTTGGGAAGAACAAAAATAATTATTTCGATGGCTGGAACGGTTTCATGCAAGATATAACAAATCATAAGCCCTTCGCAAAAAGTAAAGTAATTATTTTACCATTTCTAAATAGTCCTCCGAGTGCATGGAGTACAATTTACAGTGTTCTATTGGAGGCAGATCGACGATGTAAAGCTACCGGGCAAAAAGATTGTATGGTTACATTTGATCAACCGCTATATCTAAAGGCAAGAGAGATATTGGAATGCTGCAAAGATGATTTATCTTCGGTACACGTACGACTCGGCGGATTTCATCTATTAATGTCATTTTTGGGAGCAATCGGTTTTACGATGGCCGGTTCCGGTTTAAAGGAAGTTTTTTGTGAAATTTTCGCGGAAAATTCTGTCGAAAAAATTTTGAGTGGGCACGCTTATTCACGGGCTGTACGAGGCCATATTTTGGTTCATTTGGCTCTGGGAGACATTTTAATATCCTCTTTCGATCTGACAGATGATCAAAATACACTCCTTGAGGAATTGTTAAACGACATTGGGGAGGAAACAATCGATCGCATACAAAACGAAGAATATCAAGCTATTGTAAAAAAATTTTCGGCGCACGTGAAAAAAATTGAATGTCGCGGGCCTACGGCAAAATTATGGTTGCAATACTTCAAAATGGTAATACTTGTTCGACAATTTATAGAAGCTGAGAGGTCGGGAAATTGGAAATTACATTTACAGTGTGTGCAACAAATGATACCATTCTTTCATGCAACAGGTCATTTTCTGTATGCCAAGTCTGCACACTTATACCTCCAAGATATGTATGAGTTTGAAAAAATAATGGATCCGTCGGAATATGAAAAATTTTGCTCTAAAGGATATTTTACCATTCGCCGATCTGATCGTTTTTGGGCTGGTATTTGGTCAGATATGACTATTGAGCAAGTTCTTATGCGCTTAATGAAGACTAGGGGAGGCCTCACTCGAGGACGAAGTATCACTGATAGCACACTAACGAAGTGGGTATTATCTACACCCGCCCTTATCGAGATAATAGAGGCCATTCATAATTTTTGTCATGTTTTTGTCTCCTCGTCGGAGCAACACGTAGATTCTAGGCCATCCAGAATTAACAGAGATGTTAGTGATTTAAAGAAAATTTTATCTTTTTCTTCCGAGCATGAGCCATTTATTTCTTCCGAAGCAGTGATTTCTATCAGTTCTGGTGTTAAAGGTGACGAAACAATCAATTGTCACAATGCATACGATGTTGGTATTAAAAGCATGCAAAATATAGAAGGAAGTGACTTTGCTACGGTGAAATTTCAAAGAAAAAACAGAGTAAAGCCTCTAGAAGCCCTGAACACAGTCAAAATCAAAAATCAAAAAGTTGCCATAAATCCTATGCTAGTTTTCCAACGTATAGCAATAGCAATGGAAGGCAAAAGCGAATTACAAAGTTTTTTTTCATATGAATTGGCTCCTTTTCCTTTATCTCTATTTAATAATTCTTGCATGAGAAAAAACACTAAATCATCTTTGTATACATTTTTTAAAGAGGAAGATAAAACTTTAACAAATATTCTTCATATCGTTGACGGTGGCATGTTGTTGCATAAAGTTGTGTGGCATACAAAAGAATGTTTTAACGATATTTTACAAAAATATGTAAATTACTCGAATAAACATTTTTCTAAAAATAGCATAATTGTATTCGATGGATACGATAGTAGTGTGTTATGCACTAAATCTGCTGAGCGCCAGCGTAGATATGCCGCACAAATATCACAAGAGATCTTTTTTGATTTATCTATGCGAGCTACAACAAAGCAAGAAATTTTTTTATCGAATGAGAAAAATAAAATGCGTTTCATAACATTTTTGCGCACAAAATTAGAGGACGCTGGTTATCGGACTGAAGTAGCTACGAGTGACGCAGATACGTTGATTGTACAAACTGCTAAAAATGCCGTAAACTGCAACCGGCCTGTGGTCATAGTTGCCGAAGATATAGATGTACTGGTTATTTTCACTCAGCTGGTTTCAGACAATGAAAATATATATTTTCTAAAACCAGCAAAGGACAAAACAGTACAAAAACTGTATAGTACCAGGTCATTCACATACGAGACCATAAAACATTTAATATCTATAATGCACGCATACACAGGGTGTGACACGACATCAGCGATATACAATCAAGGTAAAGGCAAAATACTAAAGGTATTAGCATCCAATGATGATTTGAGACGAGACGCTGCTATATTTAACTGTTCATCAGCAGACCGCGAAAAAATTCTAGAAGTTGGGCTACAAATTATGAATGCTCTATATAATGACAAAAAATCCAGCACCTTTTTAAACGAGTAACGCTACTTATTGTTTAAAAAGAACTCTCGTAAAAGTACATTCAAATTAGAAGCATTACCACCGACAGAATCTGCTACTGATCTTCACGCTCTACGAACGTACCATTAAGTCCAAGAATGGCTAGGAAATAAACTTAATCCATTAGACTGGGGCTGGGAACTTAAAGAAAGTAAATTATTACCGATATTCGTTAATGGACCTCTTGTACCCGATGAGATATTAAAAGACATCAAATGCAGATGCCAGAAGAACTGTTTGAAATCTTGTACCTGTGTCAAACACGGTTTGCGTTGCTCAGAATATTGTACAAATTGTGCTGGACAAACTTGCAACAACTTTGAGTATAAAAAAATAGAAACGGAAGAAGTCGTAGAAAAAATAATTGATGATGATGATAATGATGATCAAGATATAATGGTTGAACAAGATGATATTAACTTTATTGAAAATTATGAAGAAGAGATAGAACAGGAGGAGGATAAGGAGGAGGAAGAAGAAAGTGAGGAGACAAACGAAAATGAAGTTAATAATATGATTAACCTTAAGCGTAGGCGTGTTGATGAAATTTAAATTTAAATTTTTTTAAAATAAATAATGTACTATCCATTTTAACTTATTTTGTAACAGTGAAGAAGACAGTTGTATTATAAAAAAGGCAAAAAAAAAAAATACAAATTTTTTTCCAACGAAAATGAGTAATTATTTAAATTTGTTTAAAAAATTGTTATTAACAATGTTTTACCACATTTCTCTCTGTGATAGTTAAGCTTTTCTCGATTTGCTTCCCCAATTTAAAAAAAAAAACAGCTGAATTGGTGCAACAGAAGCTGAGAAAATGCAATTTTTTCGGCTCGAGCGAATTTGAAACGCGCCGAGGCATTTCTGGCGCCGGTGTTCTCTCATCCCCACTCCGACCTTTCGACCGATTTCGCACGATTATTCGGTACGTTCTTAATTTTTTAAAAAACTGTTTCCTGACCATGCAACGCAACACTTAACGTTCTTGGCTACAGTGGGTATCAACAAATACTAACATATTTTTTATTCCGCTATAACATTGTCGTATGTGTGATAAAAGTTTATTAACTTTGAACGTTTATAACTTTAGTTCTAATGCAGCTAGCAAAGATTTCCAAAGCTCTAATTGTTCAGTAAGATGCCTCCTATAAGCTCACCAAGTTTTATAAATTTATTTTGAAAAATCGCGGAGTTATGCTATTTTGCATGTAAGGCGTTTTTTTAAAAAAATCAAAAACCATATAAAAAATTTTTAAACAAACAATTTTATGATCACATATTGTAAAGTGCGTCTCAGAGCCTATGTACTAAAATCAGGAGCAACATGAGATTTTTTTTTTGGGCGCTGCAACAAATTTAATTTTTTGAATTCGCTTAATTGCAAAATACATTATGCAAAAACTATTTGACCGACAGTGATGAGGTTTTGAATATAAGTTATACATACCTCAAACTACTAAATTCCCGAATTTCATAAAAAAATATGGGTATTTTCTTATCTTGGCGAAGGATTAAAGTGACTATACGTTTTTTCGCAGTTTTTGGCCATTTTGCAATGCAAAAATGCAAATTAAAAAAATTAAAATCGTGTCATCTTTTAGCAAATTAAATAACGAACAAATCATGTGCAGCAAACTTTTCGCCTAGAAGCTCTCATTAGGAGATATTTATCAAGAAAAGGCAAAAAACAGGTCATTTTTACCGAATTTTGCAGTTTCCGAGCTCCCGTAAATTTTCCTGTTGATTTCATGCTTGCACACCCCCTAGATATTGTTGAGGGTGCCGTTCCCCACCGATTCCACCAACAAAATCCGTTACATCACGCCAAAACCACATAAAAATCTATAGTACCTGGACTAATTAGACTTAAGCAATACAGAAAGTTTATTTTTAGAAATTGAATCTAAAAAAAAAAAGATTAAGATTAGAACCTAATTATTTTAGAAGGAGATTTTAGACAGATTCATCCAGTTGTAAGAAATAGTTATGGAAGCATGATTGTACAAGAAAATATTTGTTGCGTATATAACTGTTACGTAAAATTGTATGGCCTTGGGGTGCTCACAAAATAACTACAAGAAGCTTAGATCAAACAGTTCATAATAGTCCGTGAGCCACCAACAGATTTTCTTGACCAATTTCCTCTCAAGCAATAACTCGTGAAATGCTTCAGAGAGCTGTGTTAGACAGCATGGTGAACGTCAGCTGCCACTCCGTAGGTGGGTGGACCAGTGGCAGACTCTCAATGATGTGAAAAAAGTGGTTTTCAATCATTTTCTCCCAACTCAAAACTCGTGGAATGATTGTTAACATAATTATTTGAAGGTTAAAGAAAGTCAGCTGGCCGTACCATGGTGGATTGTACGTCAGCTGGCCACACGAACATGCGGAAAAAAATTTCGCGTTCAGTGATATCCTCTCACTTGAAAATGTGTCAGATGATACTTTACATGATATTTTTAAGAAATAAAAACGTCAGCTGGCTCTAAGTTGGTGGAAAGATTGTCAGCTGATGCAGTCAAAGGTGGAGTACGGGAGCGGACGTGAGTACCGATCGCTTTTTTATATACGTCAGCTGACGGATTTTCCACTATCATAAAGTCAGCTGACGTGATTATTTTTTTGAAATGGCATGTAATCTATCATGTGACACATTTTTAAGTGAGAGGAAATGACATAACGGTGTTTAATTTATAAAAATTAGTAAGTATATCAATAAATACATGAAGTTTTTTAATTAATCAATGCAATTATTTAATTTTTTTAAAGTGAAATGTATATAATAGTTTTTATTTGAAAATCGTTATATTTATTCTTTTTTTTTGCAATACTAATGAATGATTTATTAGCTTCACTTTTACTATGGCGCTGCTTCTGTTGATGATGTACATTTTGATTTTCTGTACTTCGGCGGCAAAGCTGTAAACCGCCGGTAGCATTCGCTATGGTACAGCTGAAATTTATTATGCTGCGTAGGAAGCACTGTGTCTTTATATTTTTTGCCCACTAAACTATTCTTTTTCCGAATATCAAACACTTCGATACATTTATTTAAACTTTCTTCTGAGAATTCTTTTAATTTTGAGGTTTTTTTTCGACAAAAAACGCAAAAAAGAGTTACGTTGGACGTTTCTGCGTATGAAAATTCATCCGACACTGTGCTACTTTTCAAACGAATCGAATGGCTCACGTACTCTTTGCAAAGAAGTCTAACGTACAGTAAAGGTTGGGGCTCAACTGCTTTCTACCTGTTCCAAAATTGAAAGGTGGGGTTCATTACATTATGTTAGTATAGATATAGGGAGAATGTACAAGCAGGGCTAGTTTTCATAAACTGCGTTGGATGTAATATAATATAATACATACGCAAATACACACGCGTTAGATATATTTTTTCAATGATACAATTAATTTGAATATTAATTGTATAGAAATATATCCGTATGTTACAATAGTTAAAAATATATAAAGAATATTATTTTCATTATTTTAATTACAATACAACGTTAAAAATTACCTATTTCTGTAAGTGCATACAGTTTAATGTTGAATTACTGTAGTTATGTCATTTCCTTTAACTTAAAAATGTGTCACATGATAGTTAACATGCCATTTCAAAAAAATAATTACGTCAGCTGACTATATGTTGGTGGAAAACCCGTCAGCTGACGTACATAAAAAAGCGATCGGTACGCACGTCCGCTTTCGTACTCCATCTTTGACTGCATCAGCTGACGACCTTTCCACCAAGATAGAGCCAGCTGACGTTTTTATTTCTTAAAAATAGCATGTAAAGTATCATCTGACACATTTTCAAGTGAGAGGATATCACTGAACGCGAAATTTTTTTCCGCATGTTTGTGTGGCCAGCTGACGTACAATCCACCATGGTACGGCCAGCTGACTTTCTTTAACCTTCAAATAATTATGTTAACAATCATTCCACGAGTTTTGAGTTGGGAAAAAATGATTGAAAACCACTTTTTTCACATCATTGAGAGTCTGCCACTGGTCCACCCACCTACGGAGTGGCAGCTGACGTTCACCATGCTGTCTAACATAGCTCTCTGAAGCATTTCACGAGTTATCGCTTGAGAGGAAATAACTGACAAAAAATACTATCTGGCTCACGGACTATAATGTCAAAAACGAAAGAATAGGAGCGTTGTGCTTACCCGTTTGAAGCCAAGGCCTTTCTACTTGCTATCAGCTGACTGTCTCGTTTGGTACTCCCCGACTGCCCCTAAGTCTCAGCCCTTTCCTAATATCTTTTCTGTTCTTATATACTTTAGGGCATCAACTAGGAGGGGCGCACGGATGCATAGCGATATGCTATTGTACGTGACATAACCTTGAACTAGCACTTTTTACTTTTATTAAAAGGTAGTTTTTTATGAGAACACAACTTTTTGGTTAAAATTTTTATTTTACTTGAGTTGTTAACATACAGACCTAAAATACCTAAGTCAAGTAATGAATGAAAATAACCTGTTAAAAATTGAAATTGACAGCCAAATAAAATATACAATACAAAATACATCAAAAAACACCCGTTAGTAAATGTTTTTTTCAATGATTTTTAATCTCATCAAATCTTAGCTACGATATCAGATTCATTCTCAGCTTACATTTTTGAGTAGATTATTAACCTCGTACTTAATTTTGGTCACAAGAAAACTAACTAGATAAACTTTTTAGATACATTTTTTGATTTTATCGAGATTTAGCTATTGAGATATTATATACTTTTTACTAGTGATCCTCACTTTGTAGCTATATTTTGTGATAAAGCTGTTAGAAGAGAAAGAATTAATGTAGACCATGAGCTGAGGCCCGAGGGTAGTCAAAAAATAATACCACCCGCAATTCTCACAAGAACTTAAAAATCTCATAATTTGTTCAGATCTGAAGTTTTTTTGTCATATTTTGTTCTGGTAAAGGGCTTTATTAGTAAATGAAACCAAAGTTGCAGCAATTTTCAGATTCAATTAAGGGGGATAATGACCTTTCTTCCGTCAGCATTCAACACTAATCTTATGAATAATTTCTTATCTTTGGTTATAGATAAGGCATTGATAGATTTTTTAAAATGTAATAGTGCCATACGTCCAGGCACACAAGGTCCACTGCTCAGGACACTCAACACTTTGGAAAGGAACAAGGAAAAGAGATGGGTGGCTTTCTATTACATATAAGGGATAGGGGAAAAATGGGCAATTTCGTTGCTAGACGATCGCTTTTCCCCTTGTTACATCGAGGCTGCACTCGACGTACCTTTTTTTTTTCCTCCTCCTCTCTTTATCCTCTTTGTAAAGCCGCGTTTTCGAAGCAAGCCAAATGACATACACGCACACATACACCAAGTACCGAAACTAAGGCTTTGTGACACACATATAAAGAAAAACCGAGAAAGACAAAGAAGAACTAGTCTACATCTCCCTCCCTCCTTATACGTCGACATCGCCTGATAAAATTTAATAATTTTCTATCCTTTCCCTCTTCTGTGTCTTAACCATTTGTAAATAAGCCAACGCGCGAGCCGGGATGTTGATCTACACATCGGCCAGCGTTCATGCAACGCGACTTGACAACAGCATGCTATACTCCTACCACCTTCTTTCTCTAACACTTATATACCCAGAGAGGCCAAGCCGAAAAATAACGCGAACTATAATACGACCTAATCCCGATAAGTAAGCATTGGGACCAGTATCGTTACGATACTATATTCTTTAGCAAGTAAGCGTCACCCCAAAATCAAAACAACATATGTAAAGGAAGACGGAAAGCATATAGGAAATCTTTCCCTCTCCCTGCCATGAGATTATGCAGACTAATTCTAGGAACCTATGTGCGTCTCGTCGTCTCTGGCGGTAGTGGCAGTGATAAGGAGGCAAGATCTTCGGCTATATAAGCCCATGGCCTCCTGCACGAGCAGCTCAGTCTCAAAAAAATTTCGTTCAATGGTCAGGCCAGCTTGGGTGTATACCTCGAGCAGTAGCCAGACTAAAGGCATACGACCTGGAGAACCCGGTCGATGCATTCAATGGTCAGGCCAGCTTGGTAAACCACCGAGAGCAGTAGCCAGACTGGAATACACGACCTGGAGAATCCGGTGGAAGTCTAATCGTGACCTGGAGAATCCGATCCACAATTTCGATTTAAATTATATCCGGCCACCCGGATCTTGCCTCGGGAGCCACTTATATTCCCCCTTTTTTTTCTTTTTAATAAAAGTAAGTAACAATACTTTTTTAACTTAATTCTTATATATCCCCTAATAGTTTTCTTTTCTTCGTAAAACCCACTTTTGCGTGCCGTTCAATCCGGATATTAATGGCCAAGCAGGTGGTGGGAAAAAATTGTAATTAAGAAAAAAAAAATAATTTAAAGGAAGCAACGCTAAGTTGTGTGCCAGTTGGTGCAAATGCCGATGGCCAAACAACTAGCCTCGAATTAAAAATCAAGCAACGCTAAGTTGTCTGCCAGTTGGTGCAAATGCCGATGGCCAAACAACTAGCCTCTATTTAAAAATCAAGCAACGCTAAGTTGTGTGCCAGTTGGTGCAAATGCCGATGGCCAAACAACTAGCCTCCAATTTAAAAAATTCAAGCAACGCTAAGTTACGTGCCGTGGGTACAAATACCGATGGCCAAGTAGCTTGCTAACCCTTCTTTAATCATCTACCCTGTTCCTTTCCTAGTGCCTCGTCCTCAACCCTTGCTGTCGTGTCCCCAGGCTATTGAGCGAAAGCTTAGGCCTAAATACAAAATTCACTATTACGCCGTCTTCGACGTAACAGAGAATAATTTTTGGAGGCTCCGGAGGGATAGATAGTGTTAGGGTCACGGTAGCGACGATGTAGAGCACTTGTGCAACAGAGGAAGTTGAAATTTTAAAAAGGAATTTTTTTTTTTTTTATTCATCTATAAAAGGAATAGGGTGAAGAAAATCAGTTAGTTGACCCCCTTTTATTTTTATTTGTATGTGTGTGAATTCAAGTTTTCCTTTCTTTTCTTAATTAAGTGAGCCTTCAACTTACCGAAGCTGCTAAAAGACGGATCGAACAAGCGCCGTCAGAAGCAGATAAGAGAAAAATAACACGATGTATAAAGAAACAACAGAGGTGGACCCTGAACAAACGAAACAGAAAATTACTTGAGGCCTACCAAAAGAAAGGAGAGTCCCGGGAACCATCCAAGAGTAATCCGTACTAACCAGTCCCGCTGTGGCCAAAAGAAGAGAGTGTTGCGATAAAATCAAGTCATCACAGAAAACGATCTTCCCGGCCCAAAAATATCAGCGACATTATTTTACCTACAACATCGCATATAAAGGCAATACATCCGCCAGCGCTAAGAAGGACGTCACACGATCCAAACGCTTATGATCCTGACTATCCGGAGATAGTCACAGCTGCTGATCGCGAAATAGAAGCGATCTCACAGCAGCAAACGCCCTTACCCGACCGTCTGCAGCAGCTGATATACGATCCGGAACGTGCTCGTAAACAACCAGAACGCCCAGTGACGCCGGGCAAATGGTATGTGAGCGGGAATACAAGTGCAAGTGCGAGTGCGAGTGAGTGTTCAATAAAAAAAAAAGGGAACACACACACACAAAAACTAAAGTGATTTGAGTGTAGTTTTGAAATAATAATAATCGAAAGGTCCTTAAAAAAGGGAACATTTAGAAATAAATACAGTTAATAAGCGCATTTCTTGTATTAAAAAAAAAAAAAACCCCTAGAATAATTTGCTTCTAATAATAACGAGTTTGACAAAAATACAAAAATACAGCTTCGGTTGTTCTTTTTATTTGTGGTGCAGGCGGGCTACTAGATTTGACTCTGAAGTGACGCGACTCTAGTGCATTTATTTGCGCAGAGGCGTATCGAGTAAGCTAAGTCCCTGTGCATTTAATTGCACGGGCTGGCCGTCTCTACGCAACGCCTTCCTTAGGAGTTCAAATTGGAAGCTTGTACGCTCCAAATAACACCTCATCTCTATAATACACTGAATACTATATTTTTTTTTTATCAGTAATTATTGTTTTTTTTCTTTTTTTTCAATTTTGTTTAATGAAGAGTCGAAGGGCAGGAAAACACAGGAGGCGATTTTTAGAAAAGGTACGGCTAATAAACGGGTCAGTTTCAAATCAGAGGACGGTCCAGAGCACCACCTCAACTCAAACTGATAAAAACATATCAATTAATAAAAGCGACTACGAAATATTGCAGCCTCGCCACCAAGGGCCCATACCCGTAGCCGTAGTAGCACCATTGTCTAACCCGAATCTACCAGCGCCCGACCAAGTTGCTCAATTATGCGCGATACATCGCATGCCCATACATGTTCTAGATACTATCAAACTCGAATAGGCGATTTCAACTAGGAATTATTAAAATAGTATAAATATTACTAATAAATTAGAAGCATGAAACATTGGGTATTTTAGGCATACTAACTCTTGTAAGGATAAAGGGCAACTAAGCCCGCACCTGTATAACTAAAGTAGTAAAGGGATAAAGGCAAGCCTTGTATTAGAGCTTAAGAGAAGAAAAAGAGAAATAACTGTCAGCAACGACCGAACAGAGATTCTAAAGTATTATCTCAAGGTCAAGGACCGTTACGGCCAGACAAGAAGTCAAGGGCTTTTAAAAGAAATAAGAGCGAGAAAACATACGAGAGCTCTTGACTTGACAATAGGCCTCTATACGTACAAATACGTTGACCGCGGAAAATTCTCGGTCACATAGTTATGCTCGAAATTGACGATATCATCAAATTAGAGATCGAAATTGAAAAGGTAGAGCAAAAAACTGGCAAAAATTCATCGTTAATTTATGTGCACGCTGACAAACTTGTCGAATTCAAGGAAAAATTAGATATTTTGGACACTTTTGACAAAGACCGCTGGGCTACTGTCGCCTCCTTGTGCGATCAAGTAAAAGCCCTGCAAACGTACATCAAAACCTTACACCGAGTCTTGGAAAAAAATCTAAGTGATAAAAGGGATACGGATTTCGACGAACTGAGTGATTTATTCGTACAACTGCATATAGAGTAAATAACACTCAGCGTTTGAATTATGTCACGAGTAAACACGAGCCTTACGGCATTTGAGGAGGCCACTTTCAATTTGCACTATTTAGCAGCCATCAATTTAACGGAAGCGTTCTACATCTCAAAGTGCGAAGTAAGAGTATATTTTTATCACAAGAACGGATGTAGATCAGAAATTTTGAATACCATTCCATACAAGGGACGCATTATAAAGTATTACGAAATTGACGCGACCGGTATGATTCCGGTCACTTTCTGCGATTTTCCCATAAATATCGAATATAATTTGAAAACTGCTGCATCACTATTATGCGATAATGATTATCTTTGGCTCGATGCATGTTCTGGCTATTTCATTTCCACTTGGGTCATTTAAGATTTTGTAGCAAGTAGACCGGAAACGCTATATAGGAACCCCTTTTACTTTTTGAACAACAATTCGTTGCAAGAATACACCAGACTACTTTAGGATTGCCATACGTTCGCTATCAATGAAGCTCCTACACTTAAGGAAGTCGACATTCGTATGGAAAGACTTGTAACATCTTGGGAAGAAAAATTAAGGCTAGAAATACGTCACACTTAACGCACTCTTACTATCATGTATAGTAATGAGCGGTAAACGCATTACACGGCAACAAACTTTTGCAAAGTAAAACACTTCAAGGCGAAGTCGATAAATTCGCACAATTTCAGCCTCGTTACCCGAATTTAAATACCAGTGAAAGCGAATCGTTAGATGATTCGAACTTACTCTTTGATCGAAGTTCAAGCATCTAATCATTGGATATTGATAACAGCGAATTAGACGAAACAATACGAGAAGTTAATATTTTTCACTCTACCGCAAGAGAAGACAGTGAAAACACTTTCAATAATACTGCTATCGAAGTAAAGGAAGAAAGTGTCTCACCCCCACCGGTCGAGCCCCCTGTACCTAGACCTGTAAACCCATTAGTAAAAAATATGGCAGCTCAAACTGTCACATTGAAGGACGCCTTAAAGGTGGTACCCCAATTCGACGGAGAAAATATACCATTGAGTGTATTTCTCGAAGGCTGCGACGAAGCAAAGGAGAAAGTAAGCGCCGCAGACGAAGCCAATCTGACTAAGCTATTGAGAAGCAAGCTAGTTGGAAAAGCACGTTCAGCTATAAATGGAGTAGTCTTCGAAAATATCGACGCCCTCAAAAATCACGTAAAAACTATTTATGCGTCAGAAAAAACCATTCACCAATTACAAGGAGAAATGGGCAATGAATTCCAAAGGGATGATGAGTCTGTAATAACCTACGCTGATAGAATCAGAGATATACAAAAACGAATTTTAGAGGCTAAAAGGTTAAAGGACGGAGCTGCCCCACCTGCAGCATTTACTGCAGCTCTTTAGCAAAGTACTGTAGAGTGCTTTAGAAATGGACTTAAACCCTAAATTGAAACTAAGCTAAGCACTATTGCCAACGAGGAAATAAATAACGTACTAACAAGAGCCATCCGAGCTGAGAAAATACTTGAAGTACAACGAGCTATACGCAATCAAGGAGTAAAACAGGAGCCGCGTATAGAAAAAAAACAATATACTCTCCATTGCAACCTATGTCAATCAAGCGAACATACCGTAGATGACTGTGTACTAAAAACAATTTGCCAACTGTGTAAAAAGAGAGGCCATACTTCAGACAAATGTAAATCGATAAACCAAGATACCACTGAAAAATGCAGAATTTGTCGACGAAATAACCACACTGAAGAACAGTGTAGATTCAAACAATTAAGTTGTCAAATATGCAGAAAGGTAGGCCATACGGCAAGAGATTGTTTCAGAGCCAACAATCAGAATACTCAAATTGTATGCCAATTATGTAATGCCGTAAATCACACTGCCACAAATTGCACCAATGTAGCTAGAACGCCATTATTTTGCAATAGTTGCAATAAGCAAGGGCATAACAGAGACAACTGCTATCTTGCTAAAATAGTTTGTCAAATATGTGACACGTCAGGCCACACTGCTAGAAATTGCACACAACTTCAAACGCAAGCCAAGAATTCGCTGCAGTGTCAACTGTGCATTAAAAATGGTCATACTGCCGCTACCTGTAAGGTGTGCGCGTACTGCAAAAACACAGGTCACACGACACAAGAATATAGGAAAAAACAATGTAATGAGCATAAAAGACAAGAAAACCAGGGAAACGATTTGGCCCCTCAGGTTATGAGCGCAACTTTAGGGACGCCGAACAACCCGACGCGCTCAGCAGATCTGAACCACTTACTCGACGAGTTAATACCCTTGGTATAATATATAAAAATGAATGCATACCTTACGTAAATTTTCACTTAGGCGGGAATCCGATAAGCCTCATGATAGATTCTGGATCTCATGAAAATATAATCAAATTTGGAAGTTATCCTAATGGGATTGACATAAACTATCACGACGCAGTAGAATTTCATGGAATAATAAATGAAACTATTCCTTCCATTAGAAAAATTATCTTGAAATCATTTGGGATGGGGGTATCATTTTATGTAGTTGAACAGTCATTTGCCATACATCATGATGGAATTTTGGGGATAAAATTTTTACAAGATACTAAGTGTAAACTGAATTTTGAGCACAAGCTCTTGAAACTCCCAGGACGAGTTATAGGGTTTAAACAAATTTTTGGGTGTAATCCAACACCTACATGTCACTTGAATATTAATGAGACTCGTGGAGAATTTTTATACTTTAACATATATAGACCGAAAAAACAACTATTAGTAGACACTGGATCGGAAATCAGAATAATAAAAAAATGACTAGTTTCAAAAAATTGCAAAATAGACAAAAGTAACACTAGACTTATAATGGGAATCGGACAAATTCACAAGAAAACTCTCGGTTTAACTACTATTAATCTAGGAGGTATTAATGTAGACTTTCAAGTAATCAATGACGACTCTAACCTACCATTCGAAGGGATTCTCGGCTCAGATTTTCTCACTAAATTTAAGACTAGACTCAATTTTTCAAATAAAATCATGGTTGTAAATAAAGAAAAAATTCCCCTTTCAGTAAGAGACGCACATGTAGAATTAGAAAACCAAAAAGAATCCGAACTTAGATATAGCGATTCGAATGAGTCAACGGGTGATGAGATTGATGCGTGCGAATCACAAGCAGAATCGCTCTCAGAATTAGAAGACGATGATATTGAAGACCTTTTCAGTAACGGAGCTATAATCAACGAATTTTGTAGCCTTGGTGAAAGGGAAACTAATGCAACGAGAAGTACATTACTTGGGGCATATAATAACCGAAAAAGGGTTAAATCCTGATCCTAAAAAAATTGAAGCAGTAAAGTTATACCCTCGTCCTAAAAACATAAAAACTGTTAGGCAATTTTTAGGATTCGCAGGATATTACCGGCGTTTCATTAAAGAATTTGCTAAAAAGGCCAAGCCCTTAAGCAAATTGCTCTAGAACAATGAAAATTTTCATTGGACAAACGATCAAGAAACGGCCTTTCAGGAGCTAAAAGAAGCATTGTATACGGCACCGCTCTTACAATTTCCCGACATGAGTCAGCCGTTTATTATAACAACAGATGCCGCAGGCTACGCTATAGGGGGTATTCTGTCACAAGGAAAAATCGGAAATGATTTACCTATCGCAAATACTTCTCGCGTATTGAGAGGACCCGAAATGAGATATGACACGTATGAGAAGGAAGCTCTAGCGATTTTACACTCTGTGCAAACTTTTCGCCCGTACATTTACTGCCGAAGGTTTACCATAGTCACGGATCATCAACCACTTATATGGTTTTAAACTGCAGACCTCAATACACGAATACAGAAATGGCGATTCAAATAATCCGAATATGATTATGAAATAATCTACCGCCAAGGTAGACTGAATTTGCCTGCAGATGCACTATTACGTAATCCGATAGTAACAGAACAGGTAAATGTGTTACCCAGAAGACAAAAAGCTCTACAAAATCTCGAAGAAAAACCCTTAGAGGAAAGCGAAGGTACTAAGGACGTGCTAGAACCTAAGCCATGCGCTATGAGGCAGCAAAAACATCTCAAAAAGGGCTTGACGAGTGTCACACCAAATTTACCAGATAATACTAAACAAAAAATTTTACAAGTAAGAATCAAAAAGAAAAAACAAGACCGAACAAGAAAAACAAAAACCAGTGATAAAAATAAGGAAGAAATCACTGATCAACAACGCTTAGAGCAAGGAAAGGTCAAGAAAAAATTAAACAATCCCATAGACCCGGAATCATCAGACGATAACATCGATCAAGAAAGCGAAGCTGAAGATCTTAACCTTAACAATGATGAACCACTACCTAGGAAGGACTCTATTACAACTGGTGATGAAATCAGCAACACTCAACATGGTGTTAGCAATATCATCGAAACAAAGGACTTATTGGAGCATAGATTAGATAACGTAATATATTTTGTCAAAACGACGGGCACCCCGCTCGACGAGGGTGCGCGTAGATTATTTAAGGCTAATAAAATACCAGCTAACCAAAAATTAGAGTTAGGAAGCATTAAAACTAAGAAGTTAATGAATAAAAGATATCAATTAGCTCTCTGCATCACAGATAAAGAGCAAGTATCGCAAAATTATCATAAAAACCCAGATGCAAGATTCTTTCAAAAAATTGCGACTTGTTTTGACAGAGAAAAATTTAACTACCATAAGCATATCTAAAATTATAAACATATGTAATTTAGATTGGGCAGAAATATATAGTATGCTTAAAGGTACATTTAATGACAGTAATATCAAGGTCATAGTATGTAAAAATTCCATTAAATATGTAGAAGATAAGGATAGAGATAAAATTTTTTACGAACTCCATAAATCACTCGTTGGAGGACACAGAGGTGTCTCCAAAACTTTCGGTCGCACACGCCAAGAGTACTACTGGGAAGGACTAAAAGATGATATACAACGACGTATTCAGCAATGTCTATAATGTCAATTAAAAAAATTAGTAAGATTAAAAACTAAGCAGCCAATGCTAATAACAGACACGCCTGGCACCGCATTTGAGAAGGTTGCACTAGATATTGTCGGACGCCTACCTAAAACTAGAGAAGGAAATGAGTATATTTTAACGATGCAAGATCAGCTGTCGAAATTTTGCATTGCAGTACCATTAAAGGATGCAACATCTTCCACGATAGCCGATGCATTTATACGACGTTTCATCTGCATTTTTGGAGCAGCTAAGGTGATTTTGACAGATCAAGGGAGAAATTTTCTAAGCAACCTAATGGAAAATGTTGCGAAACGCTTCAAGATTAAGAAAGTAAAAAGAACAGCTTTCCACCCCCAATCAAACGGATCACTAGAGAGATCGCACCATGCATTGGGCGAATATCTCAAGCAATAAGCTGATAGTGAAAACGACTGGGACGAATGGGTGGAGCTGGCTATCCTCAACTATAATACTTGCATACAAGAAAGCACCAAACATACGCCCTACGAAGTTGTGTTTGGAAAACTTGCGAGGTTACCATCATCTGCACCATCAACAAACGAGGATCATCTGCCTACGTATCAAGATTATATTATTAATTTAGTATCTAAGCTTAATAATATTAGAAAATTAGCGTATGATAACTTAGTTAAAACAAAAATTAAGTCTAAAGAATATTATGATAAGAATATAAACGAAAAATTCTTCAGAGTAGGCGAATACGTTTACTTATTAAAAGGGGTTAAAAAGGGTAAATTCGGAGATTATTTCACTGAACCTCATAAAATTATAGAAGTGTAAAATAAATATAATGTTAAAATACAGATAGGAAATGAACACAAAATAGTTCATGCAAATAGGTTAAGAGTATCTAAGATGCTTCCTCCCAACAGAAAGAAAATTAATACGGACTCTAGCGAGTCAAGCAATGAATAAATCACCGAGTAAGGGCTAATTTTGTACATACAAATACTACCCACCCTCCCACCGATACCTTTCTTTTCTCTGTCCTTCTTTCTTCTCATTTCTCACTTATCCAATACGTATGATTTCAGACCTTCAAAATGATGATCCTTGGCTTATCACTCCTGATAACAGCCCATATAGCTTACGCTATAGTGGGATTCGATTGCAGAGCTTAAAGCGTGAACGTAACAACCCTGCAGCTACTAGAAGTCGAGCCTTGCGATATTCCTTTCGATACCATTAATATAACCAAACGCTACATACAATTGTTACAACTACATAATTTCGCTATAACACACGTTGTGCAATGCAAAATAACGATCCAAAGAACCATCAATTATTGTGTCATGCACTCACACAGCTCTATAGTGCATAAAGATGTAGCCAATTTCATAGATAATATTAATCGTGATGAATGTATGAAAATATACAATACTGGCATATATCAGCGTGACCTACTGACCATTAATAGTGTTGTGGTAAACAGATTAACTAGTGCCGCTGTGACCTTTGTAGGTTCGGTAAACTCTGAAGGAAAATGCAGCGGGGCATACTACGCAGATCGCTATGGGTCATGGGGTGACGTCACCGTAGTTGGTACCCTCCAAGTAAAATTACAAGAGTTTTACGCTCGTATAAATTTGCTTGAAGATAAAATAATACTACCTTCTGGAGTTAGGTGCCGTTTTAACGCTGGCCACTGTATAGACCTGAACAGTAGCAACACCTATTGGGATGTACTACCTAGATCTTCTTGCAACTTCAAATTATATAATGTTTTATTTGAAGGTATTGCTGACTGACTAGTAGATATATAAAAACCTACAGGGGAAATTATATATCCGTTCAAGTCGGACGACGTATTGTTCGCTTTGACAGTAAAAGAAAGAGATAATATTTGCGGGTACAACATAGTCAGAACAGAACACCCAAAACTTCTAATCTTCAAAACAGAAAGAGGTCAATCTTTCGCCACTAATAGTGTAAAAAACCCCGATAATATGGATTTATTTGCATACATAAACTCCATGTTCATCTACGTAGAAAAAAATCTTCGATCACAAGTCAAATCCTTATACAAGGACATCTTGACTCAGCGTTGCAAAGTAGAGCGCATTGCGCTGCAAAACGCTTTTGAACTAGCTGATATCTCCAGATCAATTTGCTTACAATGTTATGAAGGGACCCGGATGTATGGCCACAATTACTGGCGAAGCCATACGTATGATCAAGTGTATTTCAATAGAAGTAGCGTTAACAAGGACTGAAGAATGCTACGCCGAACTTCCAGTAAACAACAACGGAACTACAATGTTCGTAACACCTAAAACACGCATACTAAAAAGATATGGTACGAAAATTACCTGTGACCATATTTTTCCACAACTATATAAGATAAACGATAAATGGTATCAAGTATCAGGTACTCCGGTAGAAGTCAAACCGCCCAAGGCCTTAAAACCCATGACACAGGCCACATGGCATTATATCAAGCCATCTAATTTAGCAACCAGCGGCATTTATACAGCTAGTGACTTGGAAAAATTAAGAGATCGCATAATGTTCCCGATTGAGCAAAATTCACTCCTCAACGATCTAGCCCGTGATATGCATGGCCAATCATCCGGCCACGAAAAAAGCTCTATATTTAAACTACTGAACGAAGAATCTCTTAAAAAGCTAGCCAATTCAACGTGGAAGAGAATCTGGGACGGACTAACCAATTACGGAACTGCAAGTGCCGGTTTCGTAGCATTATATATCCTATTTCAATTTATAAAAACGCTAGCAGAAGCAATGATAAATAGTTAACTACTACATCAAACTTATGGATGGTCTGTACGAATGCTTGGAGCTTTATGGAACAGTCTAGCAAATTTGCTACTTTTTCTTGGCGAAAGAAATAATAATAATCATCACAGGCCTAGAAATGAAACTCAATTTCATCAACTAGATGTAGAACCCCAACCTCCGCAAATTCCTCATCAGAATCCAACATCAATTCAACAAGAAAGGTCAACAATGCAAGAAAAGATCCCATACTACCCACAAATTATATTCACTCCCATGTTATCAAACCAAGTAAATACCCCACCTTCTTCAACCATTACACAAGCTACGATTCCAAGTGCCCCAACCGTCCAAGCTATTCCAATTATTAACAAACAAAACAAGAACCAATTCTCCGCTGTTCAGTAATTAAAATACCTCACCAATTTACATGTACAACGTTAGACTTTACTCCTTAAAATTTTTTGTAACTATTCTTGTTCGAAGAGGCTTCTAAAATTTAATAAATGATTGAGTAAACAATAAGTTGTACTCTACGAAATTATAAGCACATGTCTGCGCATTACCATAGGTTATACGTGTTTTAAAAAAAATATTTTAAACCTATTATTCATCAATAACCTAACTGACACTTAGTTTGTAAAGAAAATTATAATCTTTACCAACACTACATTATAAATTATATACCATTATGTACCGTCCTTCTCCTAAAGAAATGTACTCAGCGGACTGTTCCCAGGTCATCATTGGAAGCCCTAGTACCAGTTTTAGAAGGGGGGTTATAGGAGAGAATTCAACTAAAAATTATTAAAAAATACCATTTTTTTTTGGATGTAAATTCTTGCTAGTTACCATTAAAATATCACAACCATATAACCAATAAAATTAACATTAGAATTAAACAACTAACCTTACCGTATAAAAGTAGTAATAAGTTTTTGCAAAAACTATTATGTAATAGTTAGTAAGACCTAGTGCGATAAGATTTAATGAATATATATTTTCACACAGCGAACTAATCCCAGTTCTTCGCTCGAAGTCTTAGCAACAGTCTTAGGAGGGGGGTGTTACAACGAGGCTGCACTCGACGTACCTTTTTTTTTCCTCCTCCTCTCTTTATCCTCCTCGTAAAGCCGCGTTTTCGTAGCAAGCTAAATGACATACACGCACACATACACCAAGTACCGAAACTAAGGCTTTGTGACACACATATAAAGAGAAACCGAGTAAGACAAAGAAGAACTAGTCTACATCTCCCTCCCTCCTTATACGTCGACATCGCCTGATGAAATTTAATAATTTTCTATCCTTTCCCTCTTCTGTGTCTTAACCATTCGTAAATAAGCCGACGCGCGAGCCGGGATGTTGATCTACACATCGGCCAGCGTTCATGCAACGCGACTTGACAACAGCATGCTATACTCCTACCACCTTCTTTCTCTAACACTTATATACCCAGAGACGCCAAGCCGAAAAATAACGCGAACTATAATACGACCTAATCCCGATAAGTAAGCATTGGGACGAGTATCGTTACGATACTATATTCTTTAGCAAGTAAGCGTCACCCCAAAACCAAAACAACATATGTAAAGGAAGACGGAAAGCATATAGGAAATCTTTCCCTCTCCCTGCCATGAGATTATTCAGACTAATTCTAGGAACCTATGTGCGTCTCGTCGTCTCCGGCCGTAGTGGCAGTGATAAGGAGGCAAGATCTTCAGCTATATAAGCCCATGGCCTCCTGCACGAGCAGCTCAGTCTCAAAAAAAATTCGTTCAATGGTCAGGCCAGCTTGGGTGTATACCTCGAGCAGTAGCCAGACTAAAGGCATACGACCTGGAGAACCCGGTCGATGCATTCAATGGTCAGGCCAGCTTGGTAAACTACCGAGAGCAGTAGCCAGACTGGAATACACGACCTGGAGAATCCGGTGGAAGTCTATTCGTGACCTGGAGAATCTGATCCACAATTTCGATTTAAATTATATCCGGCCACCCGGATCTTGCCACGAGAGCCACTTATATTGCCCCTTTTTTTTCTTTTTAATAAAAGTAAGTAACAATACTTTTTAAACTCAATTCTTATATATCCCCTAATAGTTTTCTTTTCTTCGTAAAACCCACTTTTGCGTGTCGTTCAATCCGGATATCAATGGCCAAGCAGATGGTGGGAAAAAATCGTAAATAAAAAAAAAAATAATTTAAAGGAAGCAACGCTAAGTTGTGTGCCAGTTGGTGCAAATGCCGATGGCTAAACAACTAGCCTCTATTTAAAAATCAAGCAACGCTAAGTTTTGTGCCAGTTGGTGCAAATGCCGATGGCCAAACAACTAGCCTCTATTTAAAAATCAAGCAACGCTAAGTTGTGTGCCAGTTGGTGCAAATGCCGATGGCCAAACAACTAGCCTCCAATTTAAAAAAAATCAAGCAACGCTAAGTTGTGTGCCAGTTGGTGCAAATGCCGATGGCCAAACAACTAGCCTTCAATTTAAAAAAAATCAAGCAACGCTAAGTTGTGTGCCGGTTGGTGCAAATGCCGATGGCCAAACAACTAGCCTCCATTAAAAAAAAATCAAGCAACGCTAAGTTGTGTGCCGGTTGGTGCAAATGCCGATAGCCAAACAACTAGCCTTCATTTAAAAAATTCAAGCAACGCTAAGTTACGTGCCGTGGGTACAAATACCGATGGCCAAGTGGCTAGCTAACCCTTCTTTAATCATCTACCCTGTTTCTATCCTAGTGCCTCGTCCTCAAGCCTTGCTGTCGTGTCCCCAGGCTATTGATCGAAAGCTTAGGCCTAAATACAAAATTTACTATTACGCCGTCTTCGACGTAACACCCTTAACAAGAAGTACTGCATGCAGTAAAAAAGCATGTGTAAGAATTCACAAAGATACTTACTAATTTATAAATAATATAAGCGTTAGATAACCAATGCGGTTTTTAGATTCTGACAGAAAAAAGTCCCCCCCCCCTCCTCATTGAATCTGATAACTACTGCAACTTCAGTTTCTGATACAAGTTGTTGTACAAAATGATTGGCAAAGTTGCGGCAGGTATTATTTTAATGTGGGAGTATCCATTTTTTTGTAGGTCCATTTTAGGGTACTGAATAAATTCGTGTCTTGCCACAAAACAGCACTGTCTGAAGACAACTTTTTTTCCATCCATTAGTTTAGGTTGTGGCTGGTATATAATATCGACCACATGGCACTTCTTAAATACCAAAAAAAATAATTTGTCAAAATAAAATAAGATAAACCAGATGACTACTAGCGGAGCTGTCAATAGAAGCTATGCTTCTTTGCCATGATAAAAATGTTAAATCAAAAAAAAAAAAAAAAAAAAAAAACGAATTTTTGGCCAAGCACAGGCAGATGAATAAAAAAAGAAGTAATATATCATACATATACATAAATTTGTACGTTGACATATGTGATAATTAAACACACATGCGTGCCCACACACACAACATATATACGTATGTAAACGCGTGCGCACAAACACACACATTTATTTAATATATGCATATTGGTACATACTTTGACAAATAAATATATTTACTTTTATTTATGACTGTGTGTATTAGGTGAACCTACCTTAGAGTCAGTTAACTATAATAAAAAATAGACATACGTATGTGTGTTTCAAAATAAACGGAAAGACAGAAATTTATATATTCATATACACGTCCCGATATTGGTATTTATATACGTATATTTAAAGTTAATATAATACTATACATTATATACTAGATAATATACCTATACATGAACATATAAATTTTAATTAACATAGATTGTGTTATCTAATTATATCTACATTTATATCTAAACACATGAGGTCCACATAACGTATTTATAATATATGTCTTCCTATATTATATAGTGATTTTGGAGGGTCATTTACATTTTGACCACCCTGCCACCTCTCTCCGGCTCCCTCAGCTCCCCTCTAAATAAGGTAAATTTCTATCAAATATTACCTTATCGTTATTGAGTTAAATTTTTGTTTGGTCCCCTCTCCACCCCCCTCACTATTAGATGACCCTATAACCGGAGAACCCGATAAGCTTCCCGCACTGTTTTAAAGAAGTCCTTGCAGCCACCTTTCAGCAACATCTCTAATTGAGGTTAAATTATCTAACTGATCTTGTTATTTTCAGTTAAACAACTTTTTGCACCCCTATCTCAATTTTTTTTTACACTTTTCAAGAATCCTACGTCAGCCTGTTTACAATTTCTAAACACTTCAACTAAACGACGCTCTAATATTTGTTCTAGCCCTCTTTAGACATTTTCAACCACTCCCTTAGAAATTATTTTATCTGCATAATTTTTTAACACATTTCCACACACCTTTGATCTAGTGCTATGGCACGCTGGTTTGTTTTATCTTTAACTCTTAATAAGTTTGTTAATTGTAATGCTTCATATCAACATAACAATTGTTCCAATTTTTTAATGAAGGTCATGCAGAGTTAAGCCTTCACATATACTGTTTAAAAATTTAATTGGAAATTTATATAAATATCACTATCAGATTTATTATTACCTTTGTAAGTAGCATGATCTCTGCTGTAATATATTACCATTTCTCCTTTTACACGATTTAGAATTTTATTATTTGAAAAGTAAGTACATTTGTCATGAGAAGTAAGTATAACATTATTTATTGAAAAGTTAATATATGTACTAAGAATATCGGAACTAACATCAGTTATCTTTTATTTATTTGAGACTTGCAATGATTCAATTTTTTCATCTCCAATATTTAATAATAGTTTTCATTGAAACAGTAGTACTCTAGAATATTAACATAGCAAATTTGGTTATGCAAAATTTTAGCAAAGATTTTTGAAAGGCAAAATTCAATTGTTGTAAACGTGGAAGAATATTTTTATTTGCTTCAAGTTCGTATGATAATAAATTATAGCAACTTTTTAAACTCTTTACTTAATATACGTTCTTATTAATACATAAATACGTATATTTAATACCTATAATTTTTTCTTTTAGGAGATATAGGATAGAGTACTGGTTATTTTAAAAATTACTTTGGTAAGAGTGAAAAACTAACTAATATATTATTCCTACAAACTGTCTTACAGACCAAACGAAATACATTTTAATCCATTATTATATTGGGGACGGCTGACACAACAATTTTTCATTAATTCTTACATCATGATTGAATATAACCGTTTGAATTATTTGAGATACAATAAAAAAAATTAAGAATTGCATGTTGTCAAGGTTTATTAGGCGCATTTGTTAATAGTGTATCTAACATTACTAAAAATTTCGAGACAAAGGAAAAAATTGGAAATCTTTTTATACTTCCATCTACATACATTGGAAGTCCAGATGTATGCAGAAAATTTATCAAGAAGCAATGTCCCTGAAGAGAAAATGTGGTAGACCAGATTAGAACAGTAACACGTAACCCTAAATGAAAAGAATTGAAGTTAATTTTATCTAAATTTCCTAAAAATACGACACCAAATAATATTCCAAACATAACTGTAAGATTATTTCACATGAAATTTATGTCAGTTTTAAATGACATCATTAAAAACAATACATTCGGTAAAGTATTAGCATGCGCTTATACCATCAAATTCTAAAAATGTGGTCCTCATCATGCACAAATTTTAATAACTTTGCATCCTGATAAAAAAATTATTACACCTGAACAAATCCTTGAAATCCAATGAAATTCCTTTTGGTAATACAAAACTTACAAAATCAGTGATTAAATACATGCTTTATGGACCTCATCCAGAACAAAGTCTTCGTATGATTAATAAAAAATGTACAAAAAATTTTTCAAAATCTTTTACAAACGTAACTTAAGTACAAACGAATGGTTACCCTGAATATAGAAGAAAAAATAATACTTTCGAACAACATGTTAGTGAACTTTAGAGAAAAGATGTAATTTTAGTAGATAATTCAATGGTATTACTGTATAATACATTTTTGTTAATGAAATATAAATGTCAAATCAACGTCCAATTCTGTGCATCTATTTAAAGCATAAAATATATTTATGAGCATATAAATAAAGGTAGTGACAGAGCATTCTTAAAAATTAAAAAATTGAAAGACCGAGACGAAAAAATATTTTATGAAATTAATAGTTACGTTTATGCTAGACATGTAGGTCCAATGGAAGCAGCTTGGAGGTTGCGAAAATTTCCAATTTGTGGTAGAAGTCACACAGTTGTAACTTTAGCTGTTCACCTTGAAAACAAATAAAAACTTGTATTCAAAGAAAATAATATTGAAACTGGTATAGAAAACTACGAAACACAGTGAACAGCTTGGTTCAAATTAGATAAACGTGATGATTTTGCAAAATCTATAAAGTATGTGAACATTCCAGAATACTATAATTTTAATAATACATTAAAAATTTGGCAAAGAAAAAATGTAATAAAAAATACTGCAATAGGTAGATTTAACATTGTATCTCCAAAAGATCATGAAAGATTTTTTTGTAACTTGTATGAAATAAAGTAACTGGTTCAACATCGTTCAAAGATATTAGAACATATGAAACTTTTAAAGATACTGCAATTGCAATGGGTTTAATAGACAATGATGAAAAAGCAGATGACATTTTTAAATAAGTCTTTGCTATTATGTTTCCATATCAATTAAGACAATTTTTTGCTTGGTTTTTAATCTCAGAAAGCGTTCAAGGTGATAAAATATGGAATAAATACATAGAATTTTTTACGGAAGATTTGCCTGGTAAAAAAGATAATTTAGCTCTTTTACATATTCAACAAATTTTAAAATCAGAAGATAAATCATGTAAATGCTTTAATTTATCTACACCAAAAAAAATTTGAAAACAAAAAAGAAGATATAGACAAGGAAATACGTTTCAGTAAATAAATGTTTAACTCGATGTATAAAAGTTTAAATAATAACCAGAAAAAAATATTTTTCCTACTTCGGGCGTTTTTGAGGGTGTAGTGTGCCCTTAGTAGGAAAAGTAGGGTTCGCACCAGGTGCGCATCCAACCAGGGCAAGCATAAGGAGTCCCTCGGGCCTGATGCTTGCCCTGGAGACATGCGCCACCAGGTAAGAAAACTACTATTATACTATTTGCGAAAAAAAAATGTTTTCCTTATGGATGATCCCGGAGGGTTGGAAAAACCTTATTTATACAAAACGTTAATTAATTTTTTTATTTCTCAAAATAAAAAATTATTTCAAATGCATGGACTGGCATAGCATCAATTTTGCTATGAAGAGGATGACAAATCACAGAACTTTAAGACTTCCTATAAATCTTAATAATATAGAGAGTGCTTTTCGAAAATTTAAGTCAGATGAAAAAAATTAAAAGAATTTGATTCAATTATTTGGGATGAAGCTTCAATGATTTCCAAAAAAGTATTAGTTGAAAAGTTGTTGGAAAGAGTTGACAAAACGTTAAAAGAATCATGTAATACTGAAAAATATTTTGGAAATAAGTAAATTATTTTAGAAGGTAATTTTAGTCAGATTCTCTAAGTAACAAAAAATGGTAATAGAACAATTATAATTGAACAAACTATTGAATCTTCGTTTTAATGGAACTCATTTTAAATTTTATAACTAGAAATCAATATTCGTTTTCATGATGACTTGAGGGTCAGTGCCTAAGCTCACGATCAGTAAGAGCTTATTTGGGAGTACGAATAACAATATTCGTTTTAACGGTAAAGAATTTTTAAAATTTTGATTGAAAATTGGGGGAGGGAAAATGAAAACTTTTAACATTCCTAAAAATTGGATATCAAATAATGTACGTCTTCAAAAATTTTCTAATATCTATAATTGTTTGATAAATAGTGTTGTACTAACATTACGTAACGAGTACACCCATTATTTAAATAATAGAATTCTCAAAAAACTAACAGGAGAAATTAAAACTTACTATAGTATAGATAACGCAACTTATAAAGGAGTTGATAAATCGGATGATAATGTGACGTACAGTATCTAGAGCCTTTATAAGTTAGCGCCCAAGACTCACCTCTCGCAACGCATGAGCAGTAGACACAGAGTGTGATAAACACCTTTCGACGGCGGGCTCGAGCGTTATCAGCTCTCCCACCCGCTCTCTCCGATCAGCCTCCGAACCTAACACCTCGCACGCGACTGCTCTCGCTTTGATCCACGAATAAACGGATATATAACTTTCTTTCACGTGTATTCTATCCTCTTACACCCCCAAGCTCCACGATTCCCTCGTAACAGGAGGTTGTAGATAACCCAACCCCCAATTTTTGGCGCTCGACGTGTGGCGAGTTGTGTACCACAAAGTGATAGGAAATTTTTTTTTTGTTTTCTTTCGTCGTGGGAAAGCACCCATAGTGCAGTGTAAGTAGAAATAAAAAGAATTATCGTGAAAAGAAAAGTGAAATTTAAAAAAAAAAAAAAAAAAAAAAAAAAACAGTGAATAATAACAAGAAAAGAAAAATACAGTGTTAAGAAGACACAAGTGGCGAGACACGTGGGAAACGAGCGGGTGTCAAATACCAGCGTGGGCGCACAGCAGCCATCCAGGAGGCCCGCACCGTCAGAAAATAAGACAAGGGAGAGCCAAAACACGAAACTACACAACACCACGCACGTTCTGGTAGCATTATTTTTCTTTGGACATTTTGTATACGGACACAGAAATGCTTTGGATCGTACTACTTACAATACTGTCCAGGTAGATAAAATTTATATAAACGGTAAATAATATTACTGCTGGGTGATAAGTTTTATCAGATAGGCCCATAACAAACAAATACAAGCAAACAAGCAAAAAAAAAAAACAAACAAATAAAAAAAACAAAATGCAGTCGGGAAAAATTGATAACGTTGTAGGTGGGGTGGTAGACTGCTTAGCAGACGCGGAGGTCGTAACAGATGACAGTTTATGGTTGCAATTTTGCCACGATCCCGAGGCGGTCAAAGAATCATAAAAGTCGAACAAAAAAACAAAAAACTTAATTGGAAAAATTTTTAAGGGCATGAAAACGGTCGTGCTAAAAGATAAGAAAAAAGAGGGCCCTAAGCAAATAATTGGAGGAAACGAAGCCTCAGAATCATATATAGAGCCCCTGCGTAGTGATGATAGTGGAGAGGAAGGAAATGAGTCAGATAGGGGGCCCGCTAGGAATCAGCTTGGCAATTGGAGAAAGAAGACAGAGTTGCTCCGGAAATGGTCAGAAAGGGAGGGGGGAGAAAATGAAAGAGAATTTCACAACAGAGATAGAAGGAAAGCTAGACCGATGCTGGTGTTCGAAAATTTTAAAAATAACCAGGAAAGGTGGGAGCGAACGACAGATGGACCTACACACAGATCGCCTCATCACCGGGAGTATGAGAGGAATATAAATTACTCAATTAAAGAATTGAGTACAATAATCCCCACAATACCAATATTTACAGGGGACCTAATAAATCTAAAAGCATTCACAAGGGTAGTAAGAGCAATAGGCCGGCAGGTGGACGACAGAGACGTCCTATATTTTTTGGCAACGCTGTCCAGCAGGCTAAAAGGTCGAGCGGCGGCACATTTTAACAATAAAATTACGCAGTTTGAGTCCATAGAAGAATTTCTCGAGGAGGTTATCGAAAGGTACGGAGCCATTAGTAGCACAGAGACAGTTATGGCGCAAATTAGGTCGGAACGGCAAAGGGATAGGGAATCTGTGGAAGAATACTCAGATCGTATGCAAAAATTGTTCAACAGGGCCATGGGACTTCAAGAAGCAAACCTTTAAGTTTCTGAAATGTTAAGACAGGAATTTAAGAAAAATATTTAAAGAGAGGTAGTGACCCAATACATATTGGGCCTTAATCCCCCACACAACCACGAAGTTTCAATGCATAGGCCCATAACGCTAACAAAGGCCATTACATTGGCATTGAAAGTCGAGGATATGATGGCTATGAAGTGACCTCGAGTGGGCAGCAATAAAAATGAGAGATGGGAAAAAGAATTTAACAAAAAGGGAAACGAAGTAAATAAGTGTAACTATTGTGGTCGAATTGGGCACACAGCAGAAGAGTATCATTCATTGTGGCACGACATAGAAAAGGGGCTGCTAGTGAAGAAAGGTCGCGGTGGGGAGACCAAAGCACTGTACTATACAAGGTACCAGGATAGGAGTAAAGAAAGAAGAGGTGGAAGATCGTATAATGATAGTGGAAAAAGACCCAGAGATTACAGATATAATAATATGGCTCAGGCAGAAAATAAATACTAACTACGGCAGATATGGAAGAGATTTCGAAAAAGGGTATGCTTATCGCGAAAATAATAATAATAATAATAATAGTAATAATAAATATTATGAGCTAAATGGCAGAAATTACGGCCGAAGAGACAGTGGTAGGGATGATAGCCGAAATAATTATGGCTGGAAAAATAACGAGCGTTATGAGCCTAGACATACAAACGGGACGCAGGACGCGAGGGAGGCTGAACCCAGATGGGGTGATATCTCTAGTAAACAGAAGTCGAATTTTTAGAACGATGCTCGGAGTACTCCCCCAACATCCAGCATCGGGAAAAAGTGGCTACATATTGTAAAGGACGAAAAGTAAATGATGGAAAAATTGAAGAGAAAGAAGAAAAACCTATACATTCGGAGATGTGGGGAAAGAAGATAAACAAAAACAAAATTAATACTCGTCAACAAATCGAGCCAAATGTAAAAAAAAAATCTAAAAGATAAAAATATATCGATGGGAAAGAAGGAAAAGAAAGAAGTCACGACGGTACTTATTAATTATGCAGCAGGAGGACGCAGACCACCTACAGTAACGCTGGAGGGTGAGGATTTCCGAAATAAAAGATCAGATTTATATGCCAACACGGGTGCTGAGATCTCGATACTAAAAGAAGATTGTATAAAAGAAAATTCGGAATCCTTGGATGGGATATGTTTAAAAAATACAATGGCGAGGTGAGCGTAAGAACAAATACACTTAGCCTAGGTGGTGTGGAAATCCCACTGAAGACGGCAGAATATTTCGAGATAGCAGCGAGATCCAGACAGGTTATATATGCAAGAGTCAAGGAAGAATTCAGAAAGATTCAAGTTGGATTTGTGCCACTTCAAGATGTGGGATAACATGTGCATTTTGGAGACTTTTACGGCACTAATAATAAGGGTAAAATATATGCGGAATGTGTGAATTTTTCAAACAAAAAAAAAGAGAATTACAGTACCGGAAGTGGATCTAATAGAGTGCGAAGAAGTGAAGAAAAGGGAAATAACTGGTAACGTGGGGAACGGCAACAGAGAATAAAAAACTGCATTTGTGGGCTTGCTCGAGGAAGACAAATTGGAAGAAAAAAAAGTAGAAAAAAAATACAGGCTGAGATATAAGAGCGTAGATGGAGATAAAGAAATAGACACGTACGCGGAAAAAGACTGCGATATAAAAAGTGTTGAAGAAATAATTGAAAAAATTATGACACTGATCGACACTGAGGGCTGTAATGAAGAAGAGTTACAGCACGTAAGAAAATTATTATCGATGAATCCGTTTGTGTTTGGGTTGGACGGGGAACCGTTAAAAACAACTCATTTAATTTAACACAAAATCAAGACTACAACAAATAAGCCAGTCGTGGTCAGAAGATATAGATACCCACCCGCGGTAAAAGAAAACATCAGGAGAGAAATTCAAAAATTGATGGATTTGGACATACTAGAACCGTCAACGTCCCCATATAACTCAAATATATGGACAAAACAGGACAAAACGGCGAGAAGAGGTGGCGACTAGTCACGGATTTCAAACAGCTGAACAAAATAACAGTTGGAAGCTGTTACCCACTACCCTTTCAAAGTGACATATTGGAGCACTTAGCAGCCGCTAAGTACATCACAGTAGTTGATTTGAAGAGTTTATTTCACCAGATTAAAATTCAAGAAGGGGAAGCGCATAAAACTGCATTCTCGGGACCCAACGGGCATTATCAATATAAACGTATGCCAATGGGGTGCTCAGAGTCACCAAATACATTTTTGAGGGCGATAACGTTAGCTCTAGCCGACCTGCAAGGGCGAAAAATTGAAGTATACATGGACGACATCATGGTGTTCGCAGCAACTCTCGAAGAACCCGAGAAACGCTTCAATAATTGATAGAAAGACTGGCAAAAGCAAACATGACCATAGAGCCAAAAAAATGTCAATTTTTGGAGAAAGAAGCAAAAGTCCTTGGTCACGTGGTTGGAAATGGTAAGATAAAGACGGACCCGAAGAAGATCGAAGCCGCAAAAGAATATCCAAGACCGACCAATACAAGGAAAATTAAGCAGTTTCTTGGATTCGCAGAATATTACAGAAAATTCATAAAAAAATTATGCAAAGATGGCGCGACTACTCTCTACAATGACAAAGAAGAATACGGCGTTTAAATGGGGCGAAAAATAGGCAGAGGTCTTCAAATAATTAGTGAATGTGCTATGTTCGGAACCTGTATTAACAGCACCGGATTTAAGTAAACCTTTCATTGTAACAACAGACGCGTCGGATTCTGCCATCGGGGCAATCCTTAGTCAGGGAGAGATAGGTAAGGATAGACCGTGTGAATATGCGACACGGTGCTTCAAGGGTAGTGAACTTAGATATCCAACGTATGATAAAGAGTTGCTAGCAGTAGTTTTTGCAAAGGAACAGTTTGGACCTTATCTGTATGGCAGGAAGTTCACGGTAGTTACGGATCACGAGCCGTTGAAACATTTTAACACGTTCCAAAAACCCGACATTCGGTTTAACGGATTAAAGGCACAGTTGCGTGGTTATGATTTCGACATAATTTATCGCCCAGGTTTTTTAAACAACGCACCACATGCTCTTTCAAGAAACCCAGTCGTAAAAGAGGGCGAAAAGAACCCAGAACTACCGGGAGTAAAACTATATCAAATGGCAGATGAACAAGAGAAGGAGGAGAGTGTTGTAAGTGATGGCCCACCAGCGCGTATATTCAAAATTAGGGCAAAATCAAAAATACGGATCGACGGTAAGCTAAAGAAGGTAGTAGTGAAATCAGATTCAGATTCATCACATAAGAACCCAGGAAGAAAAAGACCGAAGTGGAATTGTGTTCGGAAGAAGTAGCTGAGGAAAAACAACAAACTGAAGAGAAAATCTTATCACAGAGGCCACTAAAGAATAAATTGGAGCACATGAAGAAAGAAAAGGGCTGGATAAAAGGGGTACAAAAAACGAGCACACCATATGTCATCATAGACCACCAAACAAGGCAAAAGCAAAGAAAGAAAAGACAAAGGCAGCTCGACACTCTAAACAGAATTATACAGAATTTTTCTGTCACTCCTGTAAAAAACACACAGACTGAAGAAAATATAATAGTGAATTGGAAAAAAAGACCAGAAGTTAAACACAATAATTCGGAGGAAATTAAAATATGCTTAAACGGATCAGAGCATGGGAAAGAGAGAGAAGCTCAAAAAGTCGTAGTAGTTCGGAAGATCGAATGTCCGAGGAAGAGACCAAATCAGAAAATCCACGACAAGAAAGGCAAAAAGAGTCCAACTATTTTGCAGAAAAGGATCCAAAAAAGCTTAACGACCTTACTAGCATGTTACAAGAAAAGACAGATAGACTAAAAAAAAAAGTTTTTGTCGACATAGGAAAAAGAGAGGTAGAGGGAAAACCAGGAGTCAGAATAGATGTATGGAAAATAGAAGATAGTAGTAGTAATTTAAGAAAAAAAGGTGATCGAAACAAAGAAAAAGAGGGAACAACAAGAACGGAAGATGAAATGGAGGAAGAGAAAATTGAAGGCAAGACCAGCAAATCTTTCGTGGGATAATCAGGGAGAAAGGCTATCCTTAAATCATGGTGAAACGTCTGGGGCGTTCGATAATTTAAATGATGAAGAATCAAGCAAAAAGAACCAATTGATTTCAAACGATGCACTTAATGAGCAAAAACACGAATCAGACGGAAATTGTGCAGAGCCATGGAAAGAGTGGGATTTAGTAGATGTAAAAGGCGATGGTAATTGCCAGTTTTATTGTCTTATTGTACTGTTCGATCTGGACTTGACAGCAAAGCAGCTAAGAAAAATCTTACTGCATTTTGAACATATTAAAAACTGCGTCAACCCGGAAAACACTTAGAGAATTTTGAGGAAAGATTACGAGTTTGGGGACGGAGAGTGCATTTTTGTCTTTTCTCAGGAGTTCGAAAAGAACATATGTGTGCACTACGTAAATGGAGATGGACCTCAAAAATGTCATCACTACACAGGAATAAAAGAAGATAAATACGAGCCCATGCGGTAAGAGCCGGAAAACTATCAGGCGCTCTGCGAAAAAGGACAAAAACGCTATAAATCGATTGATGAATTATACAAAAATTCAAGTGATAAAGACAGTAAGATAGTAAGAGGGGCGAGACAAGCAACATTGAGGAAAAGGAAAGAAAACAAGTTCCCATATACGAGATAGAAAATCAAGGGTAGAGTTAAAAAGAAGACAAAGGAAGACAACAAAACAGATCACGAGACGAGTGATGAGTCAGATTTTGAATCAAAAGAAAAACGAATACCAAAGAAGCGCGATCCACCACCACCCTCACCGGAACCACCGGATGAGCCAAGTCCAATAGCGGAACAAGAAACACAAAAAATATCAGATGACGACGTAAACAATGAAAGCCGCGAAAAAGAAAGTAGTGAGAATGAAAATGGAAAAGAGTTACTTAATGAGAATATGGGGGCAGATGGTAATGCCGAAAGCACGGATGATGGCAAAATCAATATAAGTATACTAGGTTTAGATGGGTATAGAGCTTGCAGGACACGACTACCAGTAAAAAAACCACCCTGGGAACCAGAAGAAGATAATGATATACCACCATTCCAAAGGTTTAAGAAAATAAACGAACACCCATTTAGATACATTGACAACTTAGCCTTCTGTACAATAACATAAAACATACCGGACACAGAAGCCATAGACGCGCTTCACGAGAGAGGTTATATAAATCCAACAGCCATGAATAAAGAAAATAGAAGGGTTGGAGAGGTCTTTCTATCGAGAGCAAGGAAAGTATCAATAACGCAATCATACGTGAAAGAGCACTTTGACAGTGTGGGATTAAAATCGAATATTAAGAAATGCATATCGTCTTTAAAACAGCTTATGTTGTTTAACAAGTTGACGTCAGTAGGTATTATACAAGATCTAGCAATACTAAGCACACCACAGTGGGACTACTTCGGAGAGCAATTTGAAAACACCTTCGAAAACACAAAAATATCGGCGGTGTTGTACTTGAACAATTTAGTAGTACCACCAGTGGTTCAACGATTTACCCAAAGAATATTACGAGTCATCGGTAGGAGGCCACACAGGTATGAACCAGACTTACAACAAAATTGCGAAAGATTGTTACTGTCAAAATATGCGACCGGACGTACGTCAGTTCGTGTTAGGTTGTGAATCATGACAATTTAAGAAACTTGTTAGAGTCAAAACAAAACAGGCTCTTGTTGTAACAGATACACTAGGTAGGCCACTTGAAAAAATATGAATTGATTTTTATGGCCCGATAAACAAACCATCGGCACATGGCAATAGTCACATATTGTCAATTCAGGACTGGCTCATGAAATATATAATTCTTGTACCAGTAAAAAGAGCGACGGCTTTAAAGACAGCAAAAGCACTTTTGAACAGAGTAATTGCATACTTTGGTGCGCCAGAAAAAATGCTGTCAGACAGAGGTGCACATCTCCAAAACAAACTGTTAGAAGAGTTCGCAAGAGTATTTAAAATAAACGAAATGGGAACAACAGCCTTCTATCCACAGAGTAACGGCGCAATAAAACGAATGGATCATACATTAATGGAATATTTTAAGGCATACGTAAATGAAGACGACTTTTGGGACGATCATTTGGGCATGTGCATGTGCACTTACAATTCGACAAAACACTCAGTAACAGGGATAGCGCCTTAAGAAGTATTGCTGGGCTATCCAGCCAGAATCCCATCTAGCTTCAAGAAAACCATGAATGAACAAACGTATGATGAACATGTAGAGGACGTAATAAAAACACTGACGCGGCTAAGGACAATAGCAGCCATGAATCAAGTTCAGGCGAAGTACAGGTCCAAATACTATTACGACAAAAAATTGAACACAAGATTTTTCATGGAAGGGAAAATGGTCTATGTTCTTAAAGAGCCGAGAAAGAAATACGAGGATCACTACGAAGGACCATACGAAATCGTAGGAATAAATTACAAGAACCACAATATAAAACTGAAACGTGGCAATGAAACAAGAATTACACACGCGGATAAAATCAAGAAAGCATGCGTTATAAAAATCCAATTGTTAGATAATAGGAAACTCGAGGAACAAAGCAGGATAACAAAAACAAATCGCGTAAGAGTAAGTAGCAAATAATAAGCGAGATATCAGAGGCAACAAGACCAAAATAGTGTACTTCTCTCGTAAGTGTGGCCTTCGGACGACTTCCAAGATCAGCAGCCATTCAACTGTATAAACAAAAAAAAGAATACAAATCTTGTGTTTCAGGGCTGGAACTACGCCGATGACACAGCAACTTGGAGATATAGAGGAAATTGAAAGAAACTCTGGAATATTGGTGGAGAGCTTGGGCCCAGTCCAAGCAGTCGCATCAACTTGGAAAATGATATGGTATGTATATTGGAATGACGTTGTCGAGGAGGTTAATTCGTTTTTAGACGCGAAAAGGCAAGCAAAATGGAAATGCAGGGTGACGATGAAAAAGGAACACGAATGTATAGAACAAGTAGAGTACACAACAGAAAAAGTTCTAAGAGCCTTGGATAGGGTAGAAGAGGTATATAGAACAGTTGTAGGCCAAAAGATCGGTGATCAAATCAAGGCGGTGCAAGCGCTGCAGGAGGGTGTGACTAACGCGAAAAAAGAGAAAATACAGAAGCTAGTAGAGGCGATCCCGACTAACACAATGGAAACAACTAAGTACTTAACGGAACAAATTAGAGTCATAACATATGGAAACCGTGAACGATACCTTCAGGATATAAAAACGTTTAAAGATAAAGCTGGGATAATAACGGAGCAAGGTTTAAAAGTGTTTGCTGAATACTTCAGCGATTATGACAGAGTTACAGAAACGGTGGGCGAATTTGAACACTTAGCCGAGAAACTTATAACAAAATTTGGAACAACGGTGGACATAATATACTTGGCGAGTCGGGGAACGACACATATACCAGATGCGGCATTGACAGCGATTTTGGAAGCAAAAATTTTTGTAGAGCAGCTAAGACCAGATCTATAGTTCCTAGTTAGGGAAAATACAACCACAGAAGAGAAAATTGGAGAAATCTCAGAAATAGTGACCATGGCATTCAACGGCAGAATAATATATTACATTCGGATACTACTGGTTACGAAAGAAAATTTGGAC
Source organism: Copidosoma floridanum (assembly GCF_036245765.1). Lineage (NCBI taxonomy): Eukaryota > Metazoa > Arthropoda > Insecta > Hymenoptera > Encyrtidae > Copidosoma > Copidosoma floridanum. Next base: position 251,597 of record NW_028321887.1, on the reverse strand, counting down.
CTTCTTAGAATATCATCATTGCCAGTGGAACAAAAAGGTTTAAATACTACGGATTTAGTGGCATACTTGCAGCCAACATACGAATACATAGCGAGCAGTGTTAGTGAGAGAAGATTTACGCCAACATCGCAAGAGGTGATAAAACTATGCAAAAGACAAGGAAGGACACCAGATGAATGTCCGATAATATTAGCCAAGTTAGAGGGCACATTTTGGACACGTCTCCATGCTAAAAACCTACACGTCCTTATCACCACGAGAAAGGACAAAGTCTACATACAGTGTGAACACACCGAACATAAGACACTGAAGGTGGTGGATTCTGGGGAAGTCAGCTTAGCAAGAGACTGTATAGCGCAAGCATCGGATACAAGACTGGATCCAGGACAAGAGGAAGGTGAAAATCGCATAATGAAGCTTGAAAGCGCAAACCTAAACTTAAAGGATATAATACAAAAGGTGAAAGGGACTGATGGAGGTATGTTATTAGAATCAATAGAAGCAGTGATAAAAAGAGACGGACTACAGGAGCTCAATAACCAGGAGCACGGACTTGACGATAGGATAAAAACAGGTAAAAAGCTAGCGGATGTACTCCAACGGGCACACGAGTTAGTACAAACAAAGGAGGAATTCTGAAATTGGACGGAATACGCATTGATGGCAACGGAAATAGCACTAGGAGTGGCAGCCGGATCTTTTGGATTTTAAAAATGGGGGGGTCCAGTAATACTTAAAGGTTTGAGAATGATTACAGGCGGACGGGAGAGGAACCGCGGAAACACCAACTCGGTACTACAAGACTTGTCAACCCAGAGGGCCATGGTTAACGCACGAGAGGTACAAGTGCTACTAGGTGAGTGGGTAGGATCAGAAGGCAGAAGACAACCGTCTCAGTTAAAAACTAATCCACGATGATCATTAGGTCGACGATGTAATAAAAAGGGTCATACATGAGATGTGTACAGATTTAGAAAAAAAAAGATAAAATAAAAAAAAAAAATAAATAAAAATGAAAATAAAAAGAATAAATGAATAAATAATAACTATACAAAGAATATAGTCATACAATAATAATGTAAAGAGAGCAGTGCAAAAAAAACAATTATGTATACACAAATAACTTAGAATTCACAGACAACATAACACAAATATACTCGCACACACAAACTTGTATGGCCATCGAGGACGATGACCGCGTGGCCTCAGACGTATGACGTACAGTATCTAGAGCCTTTATAAATTCGCGCCCAAGACTCACCTCTCGCGGCGCATGAGCAGTGGACACAGAATATGATGAACACCTTTCAGCGGCGGGCCTGAGCGTTATCAGCTCTTCCGCCCGCTCTCTCCGATCAGCCTCCGAACCTAACACCTCGCACGCGACTGCTCTCGCTTTGATCCACGAATAAACGGATATATAACTTTCTTTCACGTGTATTCTATCCGCTTACACCCCCAAGCTTCACGATTTCCACGTGACAATAATATTTGTTTAAATTTTACGGTGGAAATATTGAGCAATATTCGTCAAGGAGTACAATTAAGATGTTACTTAAAAATTCAAGTATATCAGATGGACTGTGCACCAAAACGCGCTTACAAATCACGAAATTATTACAGTATAATATAGAAGGAGAAATAATAACTGGAGAAAAATTTGGAAATAGAGTTATCATTCCAAGAATAACTTTAGTCACAGAAAATACCTTAACATTATCTTTTATTTTGTATCGTAAACAATTTTTAATCGTTGTGGCATTTGCTGTGACAATAAACAAACCTCAAGGTCAAAGATTCGATAATGTAGGTTTGTATTTAAGAAGACCCTTATTTTCTCATGGTCAATTATATGTGGCTTTATCAAGATGCAAAAATAAGAATAATTCATTTATTCAAGTAAAAAGAGGAAATTTTATGATTATTTTTTACACAGAAATAGAGAATATTATTTGAAAGAAGATAGTTACATAAATAATTGCCTTTACTTAATCATTTCAATGGATAAATCGGAAATATTTATGGCAATCGGTTAAAAGTTGTTATATTTATGAAAATCTCACCATTTAACAAGTATACCTAATATGATGTATTTTTTTTTTTTTGTAATGATACTTTTTTGTTAAAAACATTTAATTTTGAATTTTTTAGAATATAAAAATCTTTAATATTTTCAACAAAATTTATTATAATATAACAGCTTAGTATACGTGTCATAAAAAATTGTTATAGCTATTTTAAAAAAATTTGGTTAATTTTATTATTATTTATATTTTAAATTGCAGTTATAAAATTAAATTTTGATTTATTGATGTACAAAATTAACATACAACACTAATTATTTATATATCACACGCATACGTCGAAGGAATAGGTATGAGACAGACGGCACAAGATTAAAAATAACAAAATTATTCAAGTATAATATAGAAGCAGAAATAATAACGGGAGAAAAAAAGCAAAGTTTATATTCCTAGATAGTAGTATCGTAATAGTAGGATTGTATATTGAAAAACCTTTATTCTCTTACGGACAATTATACGTTGATTTATTAAGGTGTAAGAATCCAAAAAGAATTTTTATTCAAATTCAATCTGAGAATAAATCAGAAACTGAAAATATTGTTAAGCAATAAATTTTTCAGTAATTCAAAAATAAGTAACTTTGAAGATCGTCACATTTAACAGACGTACGCTACTTCATAAAAACCATGAAAAACAAATATGTGAAAAATGTGGAAAGGGTTTTAAAAGAACAGATAGGTTAAAACGACACATGAAATGTCACAACATTAAGCTAGCAGAATGAATTATTGTTTCAACAGCAATTGTGTTTGTCTATTTAATTATACTTTCTCCTAAATTCTGTCTTTTTGTTAATAAAGTCCTCAGGTAATTAAGAATTTTATATTTGGGTAAAGTAAACATGGACCAGAAAGAGATTTGAAATGTAAAAGTTCAATCAAGTTAAACAAATAATGTTACTTCAGAGACATACAGTGAGTAAGGTGCAGCAAATAGACAGAGGGAGACCTATGATCAGTGACTTAAAAAACCTTAAAAACGAGGTTATGACTTGGGTACTGAATTACGTATATTTTTTAACATTTATGATCGTAAAACATTCTATAAATAAGTATTTTTTGGGGAGGAGGTGAAGGGGGAGTTGAGAAGGAACGGGAGGGAGCTCACTCAAATATAATTTGATCAAAAATGACGTTAAAACAAGCAAATAACTACGTAAATCGAGGGGAGCTGAGGGGGAGCGGGGGGGCTAAGACTCACTTTCGTCAATACAACTATATAATGTAGGAAAATATATATACTAATCATAACAAAATTAAATTCACTTGTTCGACTACTTTTTTTCATTTTTATGTCGACATTATTTACAACTAATTTATATAAAGTTATTCATTTTGGAACTTACAAGAACTTTTAATACCAATTACCATAACTGCAAAATAGTGAAATCTATACACATTATATCAATATAGAATATTATTACATTTCGAAGAGGGTTCTATCGATTACAAAATCAACAATGGAAAATTGAAAATTATCTACAAATGAATAAAGTCATGAAAATGGATCTGTCAAAATTTAAAGGCATGAGGGCTCCTAGGAGCCGAGTAATTAACATTTATATTCAGCTAATTTTTACAAGTAAGCTTATAGGTTGTCGTCTTTTTATGAGCTTCTTTTGCATTTACCTCATTTATTAACATTGAACTTTATATAAAATTTTTATCAATGAGTAAAAAATATCTAATGAATATATATGTATATATATACACATATATATACACACATTCATTAGATATTTATATATCTCTGTAGTATGTTATTTCTGTGCTGCATGCCACATCTTTCTCCCCCTCCTTCTAGTAATCTTTTAAAGAGCTACATTTTACATGTGGAGCAATTTTGCGTACGGTATATATTTTTAATGCTATTTCAAAAAAAAACAATTTTTTCCACTGTACGAATTTACTGAACAATGTTTCAAAAAAATTAAGCTGTTAGTTTTGTTAGTTAGTGGGTGTGTGTTGTATAATTTTGCTACTCTCCATAACCTTGTATATTACTAGTACACAGCAGACAGCATTTGTATGCGTGCGTAAGGCAAGCGCTGCCTATTACTGTGCTGCACGTACATATAGGTATATGCGTATATATCGTGTAAAGAGGAGAAATAAGTGCGCGTGCAAACTTCTGCTTGAGTGAGGCAGATATTGCTCGGATGTTCTGGCAGTCGGAGATGCGTGAGCGCGTCGTTACCTTGTGGCGAATCTGTGGTATTGTAACTGTGTGCTTGAATTGTTGTGAAGTTAAATAAACTGTGATTGTGCTATGTACCAACTATGTGTACATTCATTACCACTATCCTTTATACCATCCGCTGAAGTTTCGGCGACTAACCTACGCTTCTCTTCACGGTCCTTACGCAACAAATGGCGATCTTGCCAGGATAGTGGTATCGAGGGAAAAAGAATAAGCCTGCTCGCTCTGTACCAAGAGCCATGCAGTTACCACACAACAAAATGCAAGTGCGCCCTGTACCAAGAGGCGTACAATCAAGAGAAAATCAACAAGCAACACTACGCCACGAATAAAGTAAGCACGCCCTGCACTAAGAGGCGTATGATCAAGCATGAAGCATCCATCGATAGCATCGTGAAGCATCAACGACGGTCATTTTAAGTCTTGCGACTCTTGTGTTACGTGCGTCGTTCGGTGTGCGTGGTAGAAAAGACAGCCTTTCCACGAAATTCAGCAAGACTAACCAACCAAACAAGGCGGCATCATGCCTAACGAAGAAATGACAGAAGTATTTGAAATGCTTGATCAGTTGTACCTTGATTAGGCAACGGCAATAGAGACGCTCAAACGTGCAACCGACTACGTAAAAACACTTCAGGCTGAGCATCGAATTTTGCCAATTCTGAAAAGTCGATCGGATCACCTCGAGCAATGTTGGACTCGATGCGATGAACTACACCGAAGCATCTGCTCACATGCTACTCAAGCCGGCACGATTCAAGGAAGTTACTTCACGAAAAAACAATTTCAAAATGACGAGGTAAAGTGCATCAGTGCCAAGGACCAATTGGCCATCTGGAATCATGCAGCCAATCCACCAACTCGGCAAATAACGGATCGACTTGTTGGTGCGGAAGTCAACGTCAATCTACCCAGGTTAAGCATACCCTCTTTTTCCGGTCAACTGACGGAATGGATGCCGTTCTGTGACTCATTCACAGCGCTTGTGAGATCTAACGCGTCATTAAGTGATATCGAAAAATCGCATTATGTGAAAGGTGAAGCGAGTGAAGTAATTTGTAATGTGCAACTTGCTCACGGAAATTTTAATACGGTACGGGCTTTACTCGAAGCTCGGTATGAAAATAAGCAAATTGCCACAAGTGCAGACTTCTCGAAAATTTTAAAAATAGAACCCATTAAAAAAGAATCGTCGTCCAGATTGTTGAATTTACACAATACTGTTCAACGTAACCTCGCGGCTTTACAGAATCATGGGTGTCTCACTCAACATTATGGCACAATTGTTATTCATATTCTTACGGAAAAACTTGATAAGCAAACTCAGCGTGACTGGGAGGTTAGTATTGCTTCTGCTACTACTTTGCCTCAAAATGACACCTTTGATCAATTTTTACTTGAACGAATTCGGGTTTTAGAATCTCTCGGTCAGGTTGAGTCTCAGAAACGAAATGATCATTTAACTCAAAGACAAGTATGCAATCAGTCACAGAACCGTTATGATAAATCTAAATATTTGGAAGTAACTTCGTATATTGTAACTCAACCTGGGTCGTGCCCAGTCTGTGACAGTGATCATAAAATCCATAGTTGTTTAAAGTTTGCCGGCATGTCTGTGACTGACAGCTTTGATCAAGTGCGTTGGTTGAATTTATGTATAAACTGTTTAGGTAAAGGTCATAAATCCATAGACTGTCAGAGCTCAGGAAGCTGTCGGTAATGTAAAAAAAAAGCATCATACTATGCTTCATAGAGAAATATCAAACCAAAATAACTCGAGTAATCAAAATCCACCTGCCAAGGGTCAAACGCATGCGATTGCTGACAATCCCATCCAAACTCATATTTCTATTCAAAGACCCCTTCAATCTCAAAAGGTACTGTTAGCCACCGCCATGGTTTGGATTTCATCTCATACTGGTTGAAAAATTCAAGTTCGCGCATTACTTAATCAAGGGTTGACTTGGTCATTCTTATCTCATAACGTAGCGGTTGCATTGGGATCTCCTTTGATCAGTATAGCTGCATCAATGACAGGACTAGATGGCACACCAGCTATCATACATCACATGCTATCAACAGTAAATTGCTTAATCAAACTCACCAGCTTGTGTGTCAAACTCAGGCCTTAGTCCTTCCCACAATCACCTCCTATTCTGCTCATACACCTGGTCCATTGATCAATTGGACTCACCTCAAAGTTTGAAATTTTGCTGATGATCTGTCAACCACTGATGAAATCCAACTACTTATCGGGGTGACCTATACGGTTCTATTTTCCTTAATCAAATACGCAAAGAAAGGATCAACGAACCGGTTGCACAACTAACAGTGTTCGGATGGGTGTTATTTGGTCCCTGCTCAAATGTGAATCCCACAATAGAAGTAGCTGTCCCAGAGCATCATTTAGTAGCAGTGAACGGTATTGATCAGTTGCTTCAGAGATTTTAGGAAGTTGAAAGTTTTCCTCAATAACCCATCATCTCTCCCGAAGATAAAGAGTGTGAAATCCACTTTCTCAAAACCCATTCGCAAACCAATGACGGATGCTATGTAGTTCGTATGCCATTCAAATCGAATACGGTTCCACCAGTAAGATAACCACGATCAATTTCAGAACGTTTACTCAAGAAAGTTGAATCATGTCTAAGTTCTAATCCGGCACATCAGTCACTTTATTCTGAGTTTATGAATGATTATGAGTTTCTTGGTCACATGACTCGCACGGACAGTTGTCCGTCGAATAAATCTTCGGTAATCTATATACCCCATCACCCCATTATTCGTGAGCAAAATCCAACAACAAAGCTAAAAGTAGTGTTCAATGCATCATGCAAAACATTCAATCGTACATCGCTCAATGACTGTCTGCTCACCGGTCCCAAACTGCAATCTGAACTCTTTCTTATATTAATGTAGTGGCGCTCGTATCCGTTGGTTCTCGTGGCTGACATAACATAGATGTATAGCCAAATTTTAATTCACCCTCTTGATCATGATTACCAGCGCATACTGTGTCGTCCAATCCCTGAGAGCCCTCCTGTAGATTATTAATTAAATACAGTCACATACGGGACAAGGTCAGCTCTATATCTTGCTCTTCGTGTACTTAAACAATTAGTTGTGGATGAAGGACTCCAATACCCACTTGCCACTTTAGTTTTGAATCACCATACCTTTGTTGATGATATTCTTTTTGAAGCGTATAATCATGAAGATGCCTTTAAGGTTCGCGATCAAATCATTGCGTTGCTTGGAAAGGTTAAACTGGAATTACATAAATGGACAAGCAATGATTCACGTTTGGTTTCGGACATTCACCCTACATAGATTAGAATGGAACTCTCTCTTTCTCTCATGACAACAGAACGGTAAAGGTGCTTGGATTGCGGTGGCATCCCTCCACTAACACATTTACATTCTCTCTCGACTTAGATCTGCCTTCCACCTTGTCTAAAAGACAAGCTCTCTCAATTTTGTCACAGTTGTTGGATCCTCTTGGTTGGGTTTCACCAGTTATTGTGAATGGCAAAATCCTCATGCAACAACTCTGGTTACTGCAAATACCTTGGGATAAGGTAATGAGTTATTCAGTTTCTCGACTGTGGTTCATTATTCATGGATTTTGTGACGCATCAAAAAAGGCGCATGGTGCAGTTCTATATCTTAGAACCATTAATGAGTCAAGAGAAGTGAGTGTGTCTCTTCTAATCAGTAAAATCAAAGTTGCTCCAATTGAACAAGTGTCAATCTATCGACTGGAACTTCAGGCTACATTATTATTTGATCAACTTTGTACAGAAGTGCGTGGGGCACGGGCATTTTCACATGTTCCGCTCCAACGTTGGACTGACTCCAGCATAACATTAGCCTGGTTGAAGAGGCATGTCTCCACATGGAAACTATTTGTTTCTAATAGCGTGGCAGCCATACATGATTTGCTCCCAGATCATCAATGAAGACACGTACCAACTGTGTCTAACCTTGCTGATCTAGCGTCTAGAGGATGCACTCCAAATGACTTGGCAAGCAATTTTTTTGGTGGGCTGAGCCGAACTGGTTAATGCAACCATCACAATGGCCAAGTATGTTTTTTGATTCTCCACCAGAAAATACCATGGAAATGAAGGTCAAAGTACTTCATGCAGTTGATGATTCTAATGATCCATTGTACATAATAGTGAATACGTTTTCGTCTTGGATAAAGGTCGTCCGAGTCACTGCATATCTACTCCGTTATGAAACATCTTGAAGGCAAAATCTTGTCACATCAAATCTGCAATCGCTGCTAAAGTCTTTGTCCGGTTTTGCACTCTCTCACCGCAGAAACTGGATGAAGCACAAAGTTTACTGTATGTATTTTTGCAAAGACAAATGTTTCCTACCAAATTGTAAGCATTACAAAAGGGTTTGAGTGTTTCCTCCCACAGTAAGCTGTCGTAGCTGAATCCATTCATAGACCAGGCCACAGTAGTTTTGTGTGCTGGTAGACGTTTGGACCGTTCTGCACTACCTTATAAAGTGAGGCATCCTGTCATTCTTCACGCTCATCTCTTGGTTTCATCCATTGTTCGTTATATTCACAGGCGGTGCCTACATGGCGGCATGAAACTTATCCTCAGTACTCTTCGGCAAACTATTTGGTTGATTAATCCTAGATCACAAATTAAGTCTGTCATATTTAAGTGTCTTCCGTTTACACAAATACGCGCCAAATTGTCATCTAAGTTAATAGCTGATCCACCAAAGTTCAGGGTAACTCCATCTTTCCGTGCAATTTCATCTTGTGGCCTTGACTATGCTGGACCCCTTTAAGTACGAACGGCGGGCGGTCGTGGCGTTCGATCTCAGCAATGTTATATCTGTGTCTTCGTGTGTCTCACAGTTAAATCTATCCACTTAGAATTGGTCTCTGATTATTCCTCTCCAACCTTCATCGCAGCATTCAGACGTTTTATATCTAGAGCCCTGACTGCCAGCCATGACTGCAGCGCAGAGGATCAGGTTGTCTGTCTTTCTGGTTTTCTCTCCTTCTCAGATTCGCACAATGGTGCACCACAGTTACTTTATATATATACTAGTGGGGCTGACGCCCTCCTGCGCGCTCCGCGCGCCACCCCCTCCCCCCAACTTTTAAATCGGTTAAATAATTTCCTTTTATAAATAAATCATATCGTGGAGCTTAGGACTAGCGGAAAGTGGCTAAGGATGGCTAAAGCTATCTAACTTGGTGAAAACAAAATGAAAATAAAGAAATTTTTTTTTATCTTACAACCATTCTGACGAACGGTACGTATAACGGCTCTGCATTGCTGTGTTACTATGAAGGTATATGCTATTGTCATTGGCATAGTAAAAAACCTCGTCAGATTTTATTGTGACATCTATCACTTACACAACCAGTGTTGTAGATTACACCTCAACACTACTCAACACTACTTTTCCACTTGGTAACGGTCGTCAGCATGAACTTGTATTTTATTAAAATCAAGGTGAAGGGATTTTTTTCTTTTTCTCCTGTGGTTCTGGCTACTTCCGATGTATATAACCGTAGCCTAAAATTCACAGTTTACAGGGTACTCTTATAAACATTATTATAATGTAAATATTTTTATATCATCAAGCTGCAATTGATATTAGACTTGAGAGGTGTATAGAGATCTACCTAAGACTAAAGGTAAGTAAACATTGTCAACAAAAACTTTATTATGTATAAACTTATAATTAAAATCTGTACCTCAAATTTCTTTAACTTTAAGGTTTGGAAAAAAAAAAATTTTCCACTAACAGCTTTGTCTTGGAACCCGATTATCAAAACGTTTTGGAGCCATAGATGGAAGTATTACTGTATTCAATACATCAGTCTTAGTCTTATAATATTATTTAGTTTCTTTGTAGAGTGAACATTACTAATAAAATATAATTACTATTATAGTGGGATGTTGTGATATTACAATAGTAAAGTTTATAATGTAAACGATAATAATTCAATGTTATTTTTGTATTGCACGATTATAGTTTAAAAACATAGTTGTTTTATGATACAAAGCTTAAACCAACTTGATGTATTGTAATTTTTGTATTTACAATTTTATTGTTATTTATTTTTAACTTTTTCCGTTATACAGTAAATAATTGTTGGAAAATTACATCATCACGTCAAATTTTGTTTTAGCCTTAATTTGTGATTCCTGTATAGAAATATATTTTCCCGTAGAAATGTTAAACAATATTCGTGAAGGCTTGCCACCTCATGAACTTAAATTAAAAATAGGTACAACGGTAATGTTAATTCGAAATTTGAGTATATCAGACGGATTATGTAACGGTACACGATTGCGAATCAGTAAATTGTTGAAGTATAACCTAGAAGGCGAAATAGTTACGGGAAAAAAAATTGGTAATAAAGTTTTTATTCGTAAAATTACATTAAATACTGGAAATACTTTATGGTTACCCTTTATTTTATATAGAAAACAATTTCCATTAGTTGTAGCATTTGCTATGACTATAAACAAGTCTCAAGGTCAAAGTTTTGATAATGTAGGATTATACTTGAAAAAACCTCTATTTTCTCATGGTCAATTATACGTGGCTTTATCGAGATGCAAAAATAAAAATGGAATTTTCATTCAAATCCATAGAGAAAACATTTTAGATATTGAAAATATAGTTTGTAAAGAAGTTTTTGATTATAAGTAATAATGTATCTAATAATAACAACATGATTTTGATATTCCTATACGTATGGACAAAATTTATTACTTAATAATACATCCCATAAATCCATATTATGTTGTACCAATTGTACCAATTGTACCAATTTTAACATTGATTTAAAATAGAATAGGAATAGACCTAAGTCTTCGTGGTTTGATAGGGCTTTATAAGTTGACACATAAAATAAGTCATCTTAATGCGAAACTTCCACGGTTTGTATTAATGATAAACTAAATGTTATTTAAATTTTTGTATGTATTGGTATTAATCATTCGTATATAAAATAATATAATACATACACATAAAAATTTTACATATAGTTTATCATAAATGCTAACAAAAAAAAGCTTAACGCACCAAGAACTTTATACTTACAAATAAATGGAAATACAATTGATATAAATTGATTTTTGGTCGTATTGAGTTTCATAAATGAAATGGTTATGAATTATTCGTATGTATAAAGTCCATCTATTTACCTCCTGGGTGGTGTGGACAAATAGATGAAAACAAAATATATTGTAAGAAATAAAACATGTTCTTATTAGTTAACATTCTTCACAAATAAACATTTTTACGGTACAAAAATATATATGACATATTATTTTATGATATATTAAATTACATTTTTTTTTAAAAGACTCTGAGTAAAACATGAATGACTAAATAATCTTAAAACTCCCAATATAAATGGTTTCATATGGTGGAACGTTGCTTGCAATTCCCCACACAGTTAACTATATAATATAACAGTTAACTTTATAATTCAATATATAATAATAATGATGCTTTGCGCAATGACCCCTATAACTCAATTATGACGATGAAATAAATCGTGGCAATAAGACAGTTTTGTCATGAAGTAATTTACCATTGAAGCAGATTAAAAATAATAGACTAATCCATATACGACACGTACACGTCTGTATACACATCAAGGTTCAAGAAATACGATAAATACGATGTGATCCACGGTCTCCAAAAGAAGTGTGGCAGACGGTGGGGGGGTCACGAAAAATGCGCGGGGAAGGGGGCTGTGGGGGGTTTCGGAAAAAACTTCGATATGTCAAAATAAGGGAAAAAATGACGGGTTTTTACCTTATTTTGTGGGGGGGCGGTGGGGGTGAATGGGGGCTGTGTGGAATGCCCTACCGAGATAACTATGTAATATAGGAAGATATATATTATAGCCTTTCATCCCTGTAGTACTCTGTACCTACTGCTGCATAATGAAAATCGTAACATAGCTGTAATACGGGTTAAGCTAGGCCTCTGATACAGCTAAGGTACTAGGGGGAAACGAGGGTATTATTGAGGGGTTTTTTTTGTGGTTAGCTTTAAACGTTTGTCTAAGAAATTTAGATTGTCAAATCGTTATAATTTTTTTTTTCATAATGTTGGGCTCAAAAACTACTAAATTCTTTTTTTATAAATGTATAAACTCATGAATGTAGATTTCAAAAGAGGCTTTTAAGTTCAGTTGCCAGTGATGGTATTATTGCGGGCTTGTCTATATTATTGTGCACGTATTCTTGTGATCAATTTCAATGCTCATTCAACGAGGTATCCGCAATAATACCATCATGGTGAAAGAGGTTACGTGTGTACCAGTTATTGTGGACGTGATTTTTTATTATGCAAATATTAAGTTTTTGAGGCTTTTTTAGAACTGGAGTTTAATGAAGTAGATACTTTATAACTTGATTTAATAATTTAAAGTGTTTACTCACCATAACTCATCAGTTCAATTAAAATATACGCATTATTTGAGAGTACCGCAATAATTGGAGCAACCGCAATCATACCCTCGTTTACAACTATCAGGTAAATAATGTCTGACACAAAACGTTGCTTGATTTCTTTAAAATCTTCAAAAAAAACATAGTAAAAATCGTTCTCCTTTGCTATTTATCCTTTTATATGTATGCACGTACATAAAAAGACGTCAATAGGAAAGTAAAATTGGCTAAAAATAACAATTTTTGCGGGTTCCCTACAGGGGAACTACATGATCAAGGTGCACAAATATAGAGGGGTTGGACAATGTTTAAACACAACCTCAACTTTTTTTTTCTTGACTGTGTCTTAAAAAGAACAAATAAAAAAAATTTTCTTTCCTACGACGTGTTTGAAAAATTAATATGGATATTTACAAAATCTTCGAAAAATCTTTGTCACAACATAACCTCTCAAAATGCGGAAAACAGTCATATATCGAAAAGAAAGCTAGATAGACACAAAATAACAATTTTTAAGGGTTTTCTTAAGGGGAACTTCATAACCGGCACACAAATAGAAAGGGGTTGGACTATGCTTAAACATTACCTCAATTTTCTCGTTTTTTGACTGCATCTAGAAAAGAACAAGTCAAAAAAATTTGTTTAGTATGGCATGTTTGGAACATTAATACAAATGTTGACAAAATCTTCGAAAAATTTTTGTTACAAAATAACCTCTCAAAATTAGAAAAACAGTAGTATCTCAAAAGGGAATCCAGATAGGCCAAAAATAATTCCACGTATATAAAAAAAGTATTGAGGTACAAAAATGTATGTTGCACGGATTCATACAAACAATCGTAATAGTTCTAAAAAGTCATATTTCAAAGGCAAAGCTACATCCTACATATCCTGTCTATAAATTGATTTCTTTTCTATTTTCTATCACGTAATATAAGAATAATTGTCACGGAACCAAAACCTATAATCTTATTATTAATTTTGAGATTAGTTGAAACTAATATAGCATGGGTTAAATTTGATATATAATTATAAATAATTATAAAAAAAAAAATTAAATTAAAAATTACAAATTTACAATAGAAAATGGGTTTTTTAATACGGCTATGTCTATTGTTTTCCTCAATCAGATAGAGTGAATTATTTTACTTTTATGGTAGCCAAAATTAAAAAAAATTTTAACTTGTCGGATACAACGATTCCAACAAGAATTGATTGTACATATATGAATCCATATCAAATGCACGAATAGTAATTTTAAATAAAAGAAATTTTTGTCACGCTTAACGGATCAAAAGACTTTTTGGGGCTGTATGGTGAAAATTTTTGTTTGGTTCTGCATTACATAACTGAAAATTCGTACATGTATTGATGCATATATCATAGCAAACATGGAAGTACTTAAAATGCGCGAATCACGTGTAACATAAGTAGTATATTAGATTGTACGTATTCTATGCACGTGCGTGCTTGAATACGTAATATTAAAATTTTCACTATTTTACTATCGTATTCTTATAGATCTATTGAAATTAGGTGTACTCTAATTTTCTCAGTTTCTATTATACCAAGTTTAATAACATTCAAGTTGAAAGTGTCACTTCTGCCGGGGGTCCCGAGATCCACACCTGGTTTTAAAGAGATTTTAAATATTAGTTATTAATTTTATCAATGAATCATTCATATACTGGTCGTCATTTATCTACTGAGCTGCTGATCCTACTGATTACTAAAATAAATAATTTTTGTTAACTTATTACTTGAATAAATAATAGAAGTTTTTATCAACATCGACATTTAATGAGCTTTGTACACTTAAAAAATATCATCTTCTTGCTTCATTTTTATCTGCCTAATGAAAAATTGTTAAATAGATAAGTAAAATTCGGAGATACTTACACCAATGAAGCAAATAAGAATCCGCAATGGAAGAAGAAAACAATATCTTGTGAAGAAGCCACACATCCAAATGACCGTTAACTTCCATGAAATGAACTCGTACCGTCTATTTGTCCGCGTTAGAAGGTTCCAGTTCTATAAACGATATTTTGCCATAATTAATTTTTGTAATGATTATACAGGTAATAACATTATTTAAATCTATTTCAGACTATTTTTTTGTATAAACCTTAAGTTCCTCAGCTTCAAATCTAGAAGTCACGTCATCCTCAATTATTGCTTCTATCCCAGCTCGAATGTAATCCAAGCATATCGCAGGCTCGAATTCTCTTTTTAACGTTTCAAATGATTTTTTTCTGGATATGTCAGTCTGAAAAATATTTAATTTGTCTTTATGTAAAATTTCACACCTAATTAATTTTATAACTGCAATTGATCATTGTCGTTGTATACCTGAACATAGATCATTTACTGAATGAAAATCAATGGATCATTTTACAGTCAAACGATTTAGCACAAGGTATTCTAAATTATACATTACATTAACGTCTGAAAGCTTTAACATCTACTGTTAACTTTTTAGAAATACAAAAAACATTGATTTATATAACGTCCTACATTATCTGACACCTATATCGCTACAATATAGTCTACAAGTTTAAGTACACGAATGGCAACCATACAGACTGTAAGAGTCAGCATTTAAAAAAAATAATGTTTAACATACTTGTCTGTAGATAAATAGAACAGCATTTTCGTATGTGATGGATTAACTCGTTATGAAAGAAAGAGCTTTTAAATATTTAGACTACATTTAGCAACACTTTCTTGATGGCCATTTTTGGCAGGTCCCTTTTTTACTTTTCTTAGAAGTTTCAAAAAAGTTGAGAATCGATCTTGCTGAAATTTGGTAAGTATTTTGAGGACTATAATACCTACACTATATTGAACGCACAGCGGCTCGGTCAGCTAGGTTACGGGTCGGGGCATGCGGGAGATCACGGTTTGATTCCCGGCCAGTGCGACTGTTTCGAGCAAGTACCTCTCTCTGAATTTTCACATGTGTTTTTTCACCACGCAATGCTTCTCATGAAGGAGATGGGCAACCTTCTCGCAGCGAAGTGGCCTATCACTTAGATCCGTCGATCTCGAGGTGGTCAATATAGTGTGGTAGAATTAGCTAAAAATCATAACAATATCCCGAAAATTGTGACTAGCTCGAAAAAAAAGAGTAGTAGTTTTTGGGGCTATTGCTGACATTTCTAATTGATAAATTCTGTAAGAATAGATTAAAACTACTACCCAATTTTTTTTCGAGCTAGTCAGAATTTTCTGGGCCAAAAAACTAAATCTACCATACGAATGTGACATCATCACCGCACCAACGACTTACAAACTATATCCAATAATGTTAAAATGTAACCAATAATATAATACGTAGCTTATAATGTAACAATGGTCCTTACTGAAACAAGGCTATATGTACTCGTTAGCAATAAAGCCTAAAAATAAATGCACTATGTTAGTAGATATTTATTTGGAAAAAAAAAAAATTCAACAATTTGCTGAAAAATATGTAAGTATAAATTATTTGATAAAAAAAACTAAAAATAATGATAATATAAAAAAAACATTTACAGCTGATAGGAGGTACACGGAGAAAAACGTGTATAGCAGACGTTCAGTATGGTAAATGTCCCTATTATAACTGCAAATTGTATCACACTTGTTTATTTAATTTTTGTTCGTAATTGTAAGCTTTAGTGGTAAAAATTTTAATTTTTATTGGTGCACCATAAATTTACCGTTTTTATTCCAATTTTTAACTATGGTTCCCAATTGTTGAATTACTTTGTTAATAGAAAGATTATTAGACCAAAATGTACATAATTATGAAACATTGAACCTACTGTTTCAAAATTATGTTCTTATCAGTGAAACTTTTTTAAAAACATAAATCGAATAAATATGTAATATTCATAAAATAAATAAATATTTATTTAAATTTTTACATTCAGACCACTATAAAAATATTCTAAATTACATTAAATAGTTGTCTTGACTAAACTTTATCATCTTTGTTAATACTTTTTTATTTTTCGTCACTAGAGGTTTCTTACTGTTAAATGACTTGGAGGAGAGGATATTTATTATTCCTTCTGCCTTATCTTTTTCATAAATATCTCTTAACTGTTCTAAATCAATGTCTGCAAACGGAAGTTTTTGTAAAATACTTTTAGAAACAATAACGTTCACATTGCCTAATTTAGTGATACCACTATTGATTTTATTGTTGTTTCTGTAACGTGATACTGCTTCTTAATATTTTATTGATAAAGAAAACAAAAATTCTTTTCTATCTGCTTTATGAACCATGCTTTGCAAGACTGTAATGTCAAAAAAATCCTTGTGGAAAAGATCAGCATTTTGAGTTCCTAATAAATCATTCGCTAAATTTGTTAGTTTAAATACTCCAGCTCCTTTTTTTCTGGATAAATCTGTCTAAACATCGCTAAACTGTCTGAAAATTCCTGTATCATTTTAAAGTTATCATTCAATTCCGTATTTTCTATCACCCTTATCAATATCGGTACATCGAAACGAGCGTTATGAGCTACTTATATGCATGAATTAGAATTTCTACGTAAAAAAAAAGATAAAGCCAATAAAGCTTCATATAAAGTTGACGTTACTACTATGTTCCCCAAAAAGTACAATTCTCCGCCTAATTCAGACAAACCATTGGCTTTTGTTGCATGAAGGGAATTTCTTTGACTAGGATTTACATCAATACTAAATTTTTCTTCACCACATACATTTTGTCATGTAAGACGACTGCAGCAGAGATTGACTGTATTCTGTACGAATATTAAAATAAAAAGATATCACTTCTCAGAATTAAATATATTTATTTCACTATTTCTTTTACAAGACGATGTTCTCGCTCTTCAAATACGCAGCGATCTGACATTTATCTGATTCCCCTTTGGCTCGTAACCAAACAAACAAAAAACAAAGTACGCTCGCCCATAGTAACATATTTGGATAAAATAGAAAATCAATATTGACTATCGTTGCTAAGACGATGATATTTTCTCCTCAAAAAACTGCCTATCAGACAAACGTCCGTGAGAGAACCGCTTGCTTTCCCACCCTATGGTCCCCCTCTTTTATCGAGCGCCTGAAATGCGCCCGATGAGAGGGAATAGGTGTCCCCGGTTCGGCCCTTAATCGACCGGTCGCGACACGGCCTAGTACGGTTTCTATCTCCATAAAGAGAAGCTTTTCGAGGTAGAAATAAATACTAAAATTGACTAGCAATATAGGCAGGTGTTTATAAAAGGATACCGCAATATTCTCTTCTCGTAAAAATTTAATTTTGTACATTAACAAAACGAATTAACTTTCTTCTTGGTCGCTTAAAAATTCCTGTAGCAGTTTTAATCTCCACTACTCCAACTTGTTTGTCAGAGTTAGGAAAAACCTGCATAATCAGACCCTTTTCCCACTGATTCTTTTCGATGTTTTTATCGGCAATTAAGACGACGTTTCCCTCTTTTATGTGATCATCTTTCTTAATTCTCGGTAACAAGGAAGGCAGATATTCATGGAGCCATCTTTTCCAGAAAAGATCGGTCACGAACTCGCAAATCTTCCATTGCTTTCCTGAAAAAAGTGTCTGGCTATCGTTTTTACAAAATTGTATTTTTCCGTATGAGCAACCCAACAAAAAATGATTCAGCGTTAGAACCTTTTTGTCTCGCGGATCTAATGATACATGAGTTAATGGACGGGAATTTACTGTATGTTCGACTTCAGAAAAAATTGCGAGAATCGTTTCCTCCTTTCGAGATTGCTCTCTTAATGACGCGTGAATACCAATCTTTACAGCCCTAATTAATCTCTCCCATGCTCTCCCCATATGAAGAGCGAGGGAGGATTAACTTTCCTGTAAAATCCCTGACGTGCTGAAAATTCTTCAAAATTTTTCTTTGACTTATGTAATACTATAATTGAATCTTTTAATTCATTACACATGCCCTTGAAATTCGTTCCATTATCTGAATAAATAACAATGGGAACTCCTCGACGTACAATAAATCTTTTAAAAGCCAAAATGGCCGAGTCAGAGTTTGAACTGTGTAATAGTTCCAAATGAATGGCTCGTGTTGTCATGCAAGTGAACAGAGCCCCCCATCTTTTTTCGCGCTTTCGACCAACCTTAACAAACAAAGGACCAAAAAAATCTAACCCACAATGAGAAAACGGTCTCTCTTTATATGCTAATCTTGCGTATGGCAACGCAGCCATTTTTGGATCCGCTGGTTTTCCACGCAGCTTTTTACATATCAAACATTTAAAAATGACGCTTCGAAGGGCTTGACGAAGACCGAGAATCCAAAATTTTTGCTTAATTTCGTTTACGACTGTGTCATGACTTCCATGAAAATATTTCTCATGGTAATATACAATCAACAGTTTTGCGAGTTCGTATTTAAAACGATCGGTTTGTACACTAATTTTTCATTTGATATTTCAAAATTTGTCAATCTTCCACTTACTCTCAAAATTCCTCT
The DNA here is from genome assembly GCF_036245765.1 of Copidosoma floridanum. Lineage (NCBI taxonomy): Eukaryota > Metazoa > Arthropoda > Insecta > Hymenoptera > Encyrtidae > Copidosoma > Copidosoma floridanum. Next base: position 232,379 of record NW_028321887.1, on the reverse strand, counting down.
ACCGTCAAAAAATGGGTCTAAATTGTATAACTTACTAGTTTTCGAAATTTTATCATTTTTTGTTAGCGTGCTTAATTCTTCTGAGACGGATGTTTTTGGCGAAATTTTAACACATAAATCGATTGCTTTCATTTGTAAGTCTGTCAACGAAATTTCTATTACTACTAATCTTTTCTTTGTATTATATATATTTTTTAACTTTATGACGTAATAAAGAATCCGACGTGTTGTTAAAATAAGCCGTACCCACGAAGAAAAACGAGAAAAATCGATTAAAGGTTTTTCAACTTGAATGTTAAAAAATACTATTTTTTCTTCACCAGTTCCTTCTTTATTATTTTTGAAATTCAAAATTCTTTGCTCTGGCTAACCTGTTTCAGTTTCCATTAGAAAATTTGGGCCCCTTAACTATCGACTTCCCGAACTTAAACTTCCCGACGTGAATCGTGTACCGTCCTCTGCTGGATTCTCTCTCGAGGGTACCCACCGCCACTCGTTCTCTTTAAAATTTTCTCAGATTTCACTCAATCGATTTGCGACAAACATTTTAAAATCTTTCGGATCACGATTAATCCAACATAAAACAGTAGCCGAGTCTGACCAAAAACAGCGTTTCGTAATTTTAAAATCATGCTTGCTTTCAACTAGTTTTGCCAAACGAGTAGCTAAAAGCGCAGCCTGTAGTTCTAATCTAAGAATTGTTGAACCTTTTATCGGGGCTACCCAACTTTTAGCTGCAGTAATCGAAGTGTGAAAAGTGTCTTCCCCGAAACAAATGTAATTCTGCTTCCCGTTTTTGTAAGTTTTTTATTTGATAACACCGATCGATATGACAATTTTTCGCGGAATCTAAATCATCTAGCCATTTTTGCCATTTTGCAAAATCTTTATCCTGAATTATATCATCCCAGTCAATTTTGCTCACCCGCACATCCTGCATTAAAACTCGAGAATGTATCGTGAGAGGGGTCAAAAAACCGAGTGAATCAAAAATCAACATGATTATTGCAAGAAATTCTCTTTTTGTCGGTTTTTCCCATGCCTCAAGTAAATTACTGTTTATTTTTTGTAAATTAACATTAAAACCGAGTTTGTCTGAATCGTTATTTCATCTTAGTCTTAATACCTTTTCACCTTCGTACTCATAAGAATTTGAATGTATTAATGAAGCGGAATCATTTTTTTCTTTAACACCGATCAAAATTGACGCGTCATTGCTGGACCAACTATGCATCTCCCAATCAGCGTGCGAATTAATTTTTATAACTTTACGAATGCGAGTATAAACTTCGCTTTGTGACTCGCAACTCGCAAGGAAGTCGTCCATACAAACATTTTTAATTACGCTTTTCGCGCTTGCGGGATATATGTGTGTATATAGCTCAGCATTTATATTTTTTATGAAAAGCGCGGAGCAAGGAGAGGATTTAGCCCCGAACAACATTCAACTCATTAAAAATTCTTGTGGTGGATTTTGCTTATCTTCTCCCCTCCAAAGAAAACGCTGCGCATCGCGATCCTCTTTCCTCATTTTTATCTTCAAAAACATGTCCTGCATGTCTGATTTTATTGCGAAAGCAAATTGTCAAAAATGCATTGTAATTCCCGGAAGGGATTTTAACAAATCAGGTTCGGAAAGTAATAGGTTGTTAAAGCTTTTAGAATCAGACTTTGCCGTGGCGTCAAAAACTAGTCTTAATTTTCCTGGTTTATTTATATTGTGAACCCCGAAATGCGGTAAGTACCGAATTTTTTGGTTCAAAGAATTTTTATCGGCTTTTATTGCAAATCCGTTGTTAAATAACCGCGCCATCTCATTACAGTATAATCGTGCGTATTGGGGATCTCTGTCTAATTTCTTTTCAAGCAAAGATAACTTACGGAGTGCAGTTGATCGACCACCCGAAAAAAGTTCGTTACTTGTTTTCCAAAGGAGTCCTATTTCCCAACAATTTCCCACGAACCGACTTGTTTGTTCTAAAATTAATTCAGCTTGTTTATTATCGCTACAATCAAAACGATTTTCATGTACTCCTATTCCACGTATTTCATGTGGAATTATTAAATTTATGTTATCTTGTCCTATCAACATTTCTGGAATCGAATTATATTGGCGTATGTAAATTCCCGACTTTGTTAAGCATAGATGAGAAATTTCTTCATTAATATCTTGAGATGCGAGCGAAAGTTCTTTAACAACTAAAACATTTTTTAACAAAAATTCATTCTTATCATTTATAAAGGTAATTTTTGTTATTTTATTTGCTACAGTTAGTCCCCCTAAACTTTTTAAAGCTATATTGAAAGTTGAGCTTTTTGCTCCAATTTGTTTTATTACATCGGCTCGTATTATTGTTGCTGTGGAGCCTTCGTCAAAGTAAACACTAATTTTTTCGGAAACTTTTTTTCCTTTTACTATTAAAGTGACTATTCTGGCGAAAATTTTCGAATTTTATTGTGATTTTGATTTATTCGTTGAATTGCCCAAACTTTGTCAAATAACTTTTTCAGTACTTGACGAAGACTGCAGGTTTGAGCTTGTAAACTTTTGTGGAACTTCTTTACCCGTTTTATCATGATCTCGATGTAAAAGTTCATAACGATTTCTGCTACACTTCTTACAATTTTTTTCTTTACATTCTCGACGAGTGTGGTCTCGTTTAAAACAGTTAAAACGTAAACTTTTTGTTTTGACCAATTTCCAACCTTCAATTAAAGAAACTTTTTTAAATTCTTTACAATTGTCTAATGTATGGTATGTCCTTTTACAGTATGAGCATACTTTTTTTTCTTTGTTATCTTTTAACTTTAATTCGTTCTCAGAAATTAAAAAAATACTTTTTTCATAACAACTATTTCGATGTGTGCATTTCGATGCTTTTGCGTTTGATTCGCAAGACATAAAAACTCCTGCTGCTAAAACAATCTCAGTTTCTTTAAAAATATAGTTTGATAGTCTTTCTAGCTCAGGCTTTTCTTGGTCTTTGAAGGCGGTATAACGAATATATCCACTTATCATTGAGTCCGCAATTTCTTTATTATTTCGTTTGATAATTCAGAACTATGCAAAAATCCCATCTTTCCCAAAGATTTTATCGCTGATACGAAATTTCTCATATGATTTGCGACCTCAATCAAATTTTGCTTGCGTGAATCAATTTTTGGTAGTTCTTTTAGATCGTTTTTTATTTTTTCTAAAATTAATCTCGAATTACCGAATCTCATTTCCAAAGTTTTTAAAATTTCTTCTGCTTTTCCTCCTGCCACAAAAAGTGATTTAGTTGCATGTCTAGCTTCACCCTTTAAAGCCTCGGAAAGCCTGAGTACATTCTCTGCATCGGAAAAATCGTTTTGCACCCTTGAGGTTATACGCTTGTTTGAATTTCACCCAATCAAGCGGATCTCCGGAGAAGACTGGTAACGGCTTTACTGTCATTCTGTTAACCATAGTAGGGTTATTTGAAAGTAAACTAGCATCTTTAATTGTCATAAGTGTATTTTTTATAGCTCTGGCCAATCTTTCTTCCATTTCACCGCTTGACTGAGAGGGGTTGTCTGTACTGTGCCATTGATTGTTCAATTGACGCTCATTGAAACATTCGCGCGTATCAGTTTCATCATAATCCGAGATTTCTGAATATTCGTTTTCAAAATTATCCACGTTATTTTCACTTAAAGGCGAATTAAAATTCGTTTCAAAAAAATCTTGTTCTGCTATCTCCATTGCGAGATGATGTCGTTGACGGATTCGATTGCAAGCTGCTGCTACCACTAGGTGTTGGACTTCCATCTCGGCGTCCTCTGCTACGAGGTTAGGATGACGACGTGTTGTTCTATTACGAAGTGTCACTGTTGCTGATCGATGTGGCTCTTGAGCGCAAGCTGCTGCTAGTTCAGGAAGTGGAGACATTTATCTGATTCCCCTTTGGCTCGTAACCAAACAAACAAAAACAAAGTACGCTCACCCATAGTAACATATTTGGACAAAATAGAAAATCAATATTAACTATCGTTGCTAAGACGATGATATTTTCTCCTCAAAAAACTGCCTATCGGCCAAACGTCCGTGAAAAAAACCGCTTGCTTTCCCACCCCGTGGTCCCCCTCTTTTATCGAGCGCCTTACATGCGCCCGGTGAGAGGGAATAGGTGTCCCCGGTATGGCCCTTAATCGACCGGTCGTGACACGGCCTAGTACGGCTTCTATCTTCGTAAAGAGAAGCTTTTCGAGGTAGAAATAAGTACTAAAATTGACTAGAAATAAAGGTGAGTATTTATAAAAGGATACCGCAACAGACTAGGTAGGCCCTTCTCTCTTCCTGCTTGTTTCTAAGTCATTGATTGAAACACAAGAGCCAGAAGGAATTTGAAAACTTGAATAAAAACCTTCTCTTCTTTCAGACTATAATTTTTCAAAATCCAGTACATGATGACTTTTAATTTTTTGCACATTAAATTCCTTGCCAAATCAATGACATTTACAAGTCGAAAATCTATGTATTGTATATTTGTACTGTATGGCTCTTGAAGTAACGTCTTTCTCATTGCTGCTTAATTTTTCGACCATCAATCATAGCTGCGATAGCCTTCATTTTTTTCTCTTTGACACTTTTTTTGACAAGTCTCCTATTTGGTAAACGAAAACGTTCAGACATTTTTTACGGAGATTTCACCACCAACTCAATGTTGACGTACAATATAACCTCCTCCGAAAGTATCTCGTCGGGTCAGCGCAAGAAAGAGCCTTTTCCGAGGCAAAGGCAAGAGAGAGCCTTTTCAAACTTATTGGCAAGAAAGAGCCTTTTCAAATTTTTGAGCAAGTGAAAGCCTTTTAAATTTTTGGGGCAAGAAAGAACCTTTACAAAAAAAAACTTTTTCAACTTGATTTTAAGTTGGTAATACATTTGATATCAATGTGCTTCTTGATTGATAAACTTAGTATTAATTACTAAAGTGCCTCGGACTAATAAATCTTAAACTCAAACTGTGAATGAACACATTATGTTGTTGGAACGCATTGAATCCCACTATTGTAGGAAGAGCTCTCAAAGAGAGTACTTAGATCATACTTAAAACATAAAAAATGTATGATGATTACAAAAAAAGTATCGATTCCAAGCAATATTCAGCTGATGCGACTGAACACACGTACAGACACATATTTACAACTCAACACAATCTTCATTTCCACAAGCCAAAAAAAGATCAGTGCGATACATGCGCGTCGTATAATTACCTGCTTTACGATCAAAAAGTAACATTAAAAGAAGAGTATGATATCCACATCGACAACAAAAATTATGCTCGTCACCACATGAATGAGGACACAGAAAAATACAAAAATGATTCAACTTGCGTGGCTTCTTTAGATTTGCATAAGGTTCTAAGTGTTCCCCATTTGGACATATCTGTAATGTACTATAGTAGAAAAATAGCTATATACAATCTAATAATTTTTGACATGGTTAAAAATCATGGTTTTTGCCATGTGTGGAATAAAACTGATGGTAAACAAGGAGCAAATGAAATCAGCACTATAATTTGGCAGTTCATAAGAGCTGAAGTAGAATCTGGGGTGCGCCGTTTTCATTTTTATTCTGACAACTGTGCAGGCTAAAATAAGAATAATTTTATTTTTAGTATGTTTTCCAAAGTAGCAGTCGACTTTAAAGTGACAATTAAACATCGGTGAGATATAATATACTAAGTTTATTATAGAATTTATTAAATATTTTTTTGAGAAGTTCCCTTTTTATTATTATTCATAACCAACATCTGATTAAAATTTAATCTACTGAATCAAAAAAAAATTTTTTGTTGACTTTCATTTAAAAACGATGACTTTATCTTAATGATATATTTTATTCCAGTTACTAAGTCAAGGGTCATACCCAAACAGAAGGCGACTTCATGCACTCTACAATAGAAATATCTGCTAGACATCAATCTCTTTTTACGCAGGACCAATGGTGTCAAATAATGATGGAAGCTAAACGCCAAACACCCAAATATATAGTCAACCAAATAAATGCAAAAGATATTCTTGATTTTGAAAAGTTGTTAAAAAAAAGTTCTTGGAGAAAAATAAAAATATCCAGTATAAGTGACATTCAATTTTATCCCAACAAAACTATTTAATATATTTATAGCAATCAAAAAGAAAACAAGATGGAAGCGAACATAGATTTAAGTAGTGGTATTTTATCTGCATGTTACGAAAATAAATTACCCTTAGACGATGATAAAAAAAAAAGATCTTAATAATCTTATACAAAAAAGATTAATCCCAGATTAATACCTTCATTTTTATAATAACATTTTAAATATTTAACAAAACTAATTGTTTAGTATTATACATGAAAAATTAATAGTGTCTTTTCAGGACAAATATGTGATATAGGCTACTGCTGCTTGGCTGTATAATTTTATCTGTCATACCAAGTATTGTTAAAAAGGATTTTAATAAAAAAAGTCTATGACAATGTATATAGTTATTTATTGCAGTTGACACTGTTGTGTTGACATAGGTTTTTTTTTCAACTACCTATACATTTCACCTCTAAGTTCATCAATCGAGAATCACATTGAGTCAATAATATACATAATACGTTAAAGGCGGTTTGCATATCTATATCAAATGTATTACCAACTCAAGATAATGAAAGTTTGTTTACTTGTATAACACTATTATATTTAACAGAAATAATTTTAACGTTTATTTATTTATTAGAATTGTATTAAATACTCGTTGAAGTTAGATATCATAATATACATTTATAAAGATAGGTTATGTTCGACTTTGTTCCTTTTTATGGAATGATCTTTAGAATTGGGCATTTATCGTATGAATAGTGAAACTTTTCTCGTGAATTCATAAAGATAAATACAATATACAACTACCACATTCTTTTTATCCAATATCTTGCACAACAATAACATGAATTTTCATGTTCCATAGATAGGGACACATTTCACGAATAGAGACATTTACCTTATGTGAAGTAAGGAGCAACCGCTGTGTGTATATATAGTGGTATAGCTGAGCCAAGCTCTGTCAGCTTACGCGCAGCCAAGCAGACGCTGTACGACAAGACATAGTACTATTATGGTACTATGATATGGATAAATTTACATGAGATTGTCCGTGGATGCACGCATTAAACGACACATCAGAATATTTTATTTCAGTATTTCTGCTACGGATTTATCTCCGTGTAGGTATGGGCTTGTTACCAGTAAGAGTAAGCAAGAGCTGAAGTAGCTGTTGCTGCATGCATACGTATACACGTATGCACACATCGGATGAATTATGTATGTAAGTGTAATATATATATACATATATATATATATATATATATATATATATATATATATATATATATATATAGATAGATATATATATATATTATAGAGGCCACCTTATTCTGTCAGTTTTTAGAGAGTCCCTCCGCAAGCAAAGATACCGAACGCCCCTTAAAAAGCTTCGCTTCAAAAACCTAAACTATAAAAAATTCTTAGCTTTTAATATAAATTAGATCATGAGTTATAAATTTTTTTAAAAATAATTAAAATATGTTTTTTTCTGCAATTAGCGAGAGTAGATAAACTGTGTCGCTTCTGGGTTATCCCCTCAGTTTCCCCTAGGGTAGTGATGAGGGAGAGGCTTATCAGGTGGTGGGTGAGGGAAAGGCCGTGGGGGTAGTGTGGGAAAAATTCAAGCTATAGCACAATCGGGCGGTGGGTGGGAGTGAGGCCATGAAGGGGTATTGCGCCACTCAGCGGTAGGAGTGCTTGTCCGATGGGTGGAAAGGCTGGGACAGTGGATGATAAGGACTACTTGGGCGGTAACACCAGGAGGGGCCTTGTGTTCCAGATACTGCGACATCGGATGGTACCGAGAGACGGCTCCCTTCCTTTCTAACTGCGAATCGTCAACTCTGACGTCAGAAATGTGGCATTTTCTTAAATAAATTCGTCATGCATGGTCTTGAAGCCCTAAAAATCAACCACGAACTTCATCATTTTAACGTTGAGACAATTTTTAGTTAACTAGCTCCTCTATCGATTCTTGATCTCTTTATATACAACTAGCACCCCTCCCCCCATCACAACTTCGCTCGATAAGCACTAAATAAAATACTGTAGTAGGTTGACATGCAATGCGAAACGTTTTCATTTAAAAAAATTACATCTATTTCTGACACATATCAGGACAAAAATCTTCTTATAAAAAACATTTTTATTCGAAATTTATACAGTTTATTTGGTCAAATAATAAGCTGTAAAAAATAAAAAAAATATATTTAGGCTGAAAAGTATAACATCAGAAATACCATCAGAGGATTTGTAGTTTTTTCCCTACAATCTACGAAAAAGGGCTATTTTTTAAAGCTGCTAAGATTCAAACCACCAAAAATACATGATAAAAAATTTTTTTTCTCTTATCTCACAACTTTATTAACAGAACAACAAAGTCCTAGAGCTTAATCTATACATTTTTTATTGCCTTAAAAATACAAATACATATTCTACTTATTTAAAAATCTGGAAGATTTAAGAAATTACTGTGAAGGTTATGATAAAAAGCTCATCTCTCACTTAATAAATTCTCAACTTGTCGATTTTGATGCTGCTGCTTTAATCTCGATAAATGTTCTGCGTCAGTTTCTTAATGACTAAAATTGTATACATTAAATGCATTTAAAGTTTTCCTTCCAATTTGCTTTCTTGCGACTTTTGGCTTGGTAAAGACTTTTGTGAACCCTAAAAGCTGTTTTTGTCAACTTTGTTAGGTTGTAATATATTTGTTGGCAAGTTAGTTCGACGTCTGATGGTTCTAAAAAGGACCGGTAGCTAAACTCTTTCTTGACTGAAGTTTCCAGCAAACGTGACTGCCTGGATTTCTCAGGGTGATCTTCTCTAGCCTGCTGTTGTAGCACCAGACTGATCGTGAGGAAAACTACAACGTCTGAAGCGTTGTAGCTAGTTGTAGAGATTTTTTTCAGTATCTCCTGGTATTACGCCGTAGACGTTTGTATCTAAAGCACTGACTTTTTTTTGTAAAGCTAAGTCGTTTTATTGATCCAAGGTGAGGAGATTGGTTCGTGATACTTGCCCGTTTGCTAAAGTTTGTTTTTCCTTCATAGCTGTTAAATTCGCCCAGCGCGGACCTCGGAGAGAATCGGTGATTCCTGGTTGAATGCTTAGAGTTGAGGGGGTAATATAGGATTGTCAGTCACTGGGGTTCCTAGCTTTGCGAGGAACAACTCCGCTCGTGACGTCTACCAGTAAATGACTGACTTGGTTTAATATTAATCGGTTTTATGTAGTCTTTTAGTCGACAAATTGTTTCCGAAAATGGTAGTAAAATGTATTTGTTGGCAAGTTAGTTTAACCTCAGGTAGCCCTTAAAAAAAATCGATGAGATTGATGGTTAAGTATGGAACATAAATACGTATAACGGCCCTGAAAAGGATCGGTGTTGAAACTTTCAGCTATGACTCTTACTCTCGGAATCTCTGAGTACGGAGACTGTGCTGGAGGAAAGTACGCTACTGACCCAAAGAATATCTCGTCTTTAGTTCCTCGGATAACCAACCGCTCATAATTAGCATGGAAAGTGGGCCTGGAGAATACCTTCTCTGTGGACATACCGTTGCTACAATCGACTGAGAAGGCTGTTGTGACTGCCCAAACTTAATTTTGTTCTCCCTGGTTGGCTATTGTAATATAATCTGCTCTGGTGGCAGCATTAGGTTGGTTGGAAGAATGGCCATGAAACCCCAAAATGCTATAACATGTTGTACTCTACCTAGACACGTGTCCTGGTATTTCACCGGAGACGTTAGCATTTAGAACACCTCTTTATTGATGGCACTAATCAATCTTGGTGGTTTGGGAAGGAGTTCGACGTGAGTCGCTTGTCCAGTAGAGAACAGTATTGTTGGTAGCCGGGATAACCAGTTGCACGACTCTCAGCTCTATGCTTCATACTTTGCCGATGATCGACAGTGGGATTCGGTACTTTGCTCGGGGATATAATAACCAGACTTACTTTATTATATTGCCGGTAGCTTTGATTTTACTTCTACGCCACCTAGCGGATCCTACCAAACTGAAAAGCTAGTGTATTGTTACAAAACTTTGAGCTTATTGAGTCCTATTGTTATTAATTTTTTCAAGACAGAAACCATACTAAAATCATCTAGCAAGTGTCAAAAGAATCAGTATGCAAAATTTCAGCAAGATTGGTTGAGTAGTTTTCACAGTTAGTGATTAAAACGGTTTTAGCGACTTTGATTTATATGTTAGTAAGAGTAAGACTGCTAGTCAAAGCTAGTTATCATAAGTATTGCTTTCGCAGAGGAAAATCAGCATAAAAGAAAAGTTTAAGCAGCGTACCATTCGTTTTAGTACGTTAACGCGAGCTGTCAGCATGATGGATCAACCCCACAAAAATTTTTCCATGTTAAAAAGAGTAATGTAATTTATCTAATTAGCTTAAAGAAAAAAATAAAATTATCAAAGATAAAAATCCTGACACTGTATTTTTAAGAAAATTTTTTTGTTGCATAAATTTATGAACTATCATACAAATTAACCTCTGCATACATTCATATATTCAAAACATCTTTATATGAACAACTTTAAGTCCAAATTTAATGGGACCATTGTAGATCACCGTAGCTATGTTATAAGGACTTCGTTTCTATTCAGTACTTTCTAATATGAGCGATATCTAATGTTGTCAAATTATTATATATTGACCTCCTCCATCTAAATTGCGCTATCTAAATTTTTTTACTTCATAGAAATGTCGTACTTTGTAATTTTAATTGACAAAGTTTTTCGCACTCCAGCGATTTTCACTATAAGTATAACTTATTTTTTATTGCGTTATTAAATAACCATACATAAATATATGCACGACATTTCTATAAAGCAAAAAAATATAGATAGCGCAATTTAGATGGAGGAGGTCAATATATAATAATGTGACATAATACTTACCCATCGATTAATAACATCAATATCTATGATATCTAATGTTATTAAGTTTTTTTAAATAAACGTTCATAAATGGTATTTTCCTGAAAAGTTATAATATCCCTATAAAAATAGCTTTTAACAAAACAAAATTTTTAGGTAAATTTGATGTGTTGAATTAATATTTTGTAAGGAATTTCTGCAGCCTTTATACACTGACAGTGAACAGTATTCTTTTTAATGAATCTGTAGCCTTGAAAAGTTCTGAAATCAAAATATGAAAACGGTACTTTTTTTGCGCAACATATATTTTGTATGACACTCGTATTATAATATTGCTTAGAACTCGTACTTTAACAAAATCAAACTAAATAATATTAACTTCTGCCCCATCATTTTTAAAAACTTTCAAAATAGCAAGGGATGAATGTATTTGATGTGAGGTTTGCATGAAGTACCAATCAAAAGTCAATATTACTCAGTTTGATTTTGTTTAAGTACGAGTACTAAGCAGTATTATAATACGAGTGTCATATAAAATGTATGTTGAACAAAACTTTACCGTTTTTATACTTTGATTTTAGAACTTTTCAAAACTACAGATTCATCAAGAATACTATTTATTGTGAGTGCATAAAGGCTTCAGAAATTCCTTACAAAATATTAATTCAACACATCAAGTTTACCTAAACTTTTAGTTTTGTTAATAGCTATTTTTATGGGGTCTTCATTACTTTACAACTAATAAATTGTTAAAAACACAGACAGTGGAGTGTGCTTAAGTGAATAAGTGTGAAACAAGCTTGCCAGAGCATGATAATAAAATTAAAAAATTTAAAAATCACATAAACAAACATCGTGTACTATTTATAATAGACGCAGACTTCGTATATAATCTGTAAGTAATAACGAGCGAGCCATAGAACACCATGAAGTGTTGGATATTACGCAAAAAGCAGTTTTAATAACGCAAAATCATGATACGTTAGCTACAGAAAGGAAGCTTAAAGCAGTGGGAATCCAGCTACCTGGTTTGTGAAAGAAATGCAAGATCTCGTTTTAGATTAACAAAACCTTATATGTACAACAATCTAGTGCCAATGAGATCAGTAACTGAAGAAGAGGACTTTGATTTTTTTGATAGTGATGTATGTCATATATCGACGTGTGCGTGGAAGACTATCACATCGTGACGTCACTTCATTTAAAATAACATGGTGTGACTTCACCCTGTGATAGTCTTCTACGCACACGTCGATTATGTCAGAAGTCTATTAAAAATGATGAAAAAGTTCACGATCCCTGCCATTTTACTGGAAAGTAAGTAAAACATTTATTAGTTCTAATGAAAAAAATGTTTCTCTGTACACTGAAGTTCGCTTTTTTTCCTCAGATATCGAGGCCAAACTCACAATGAATGAAATCTTAAATATCAAGAGGAGTACCAATAGTTTCTCATAATCTCAGCAATTATGACACCCACTTATTTATACAAGAAATTGTGACTTGCTTTCCCGTAAGAGTAAAAGTTATACCTCAAACGGAGATACAAAAAAATGAAAAAAAATGTAATTAAATGAAATATGAAAAAAAATAAAACAAGAAATAAAGAAAAAAATGAAAAAAAATGTAATAAAATAAAATATGAAAAAAAAACAAGAAATATAAAAAAATTAATTAAGAAAGAAAGAAAAAAAAAAAAAAAAAAGAAAAAAAAAAAAACAAACCAGGGGGGATAAATGGGTCATAGGACCCACGGTAAGAACGAAGTTCTTTAAACATGAGATGAGTATGGACACAATTTCTTAGGTAACAAGGGGGTCGCCCGACCCACAGGAAGAACGAAGCTCTGTAAACGTTAGTACTGCATTCATGTTGTTTACTAAAACAAAAACTTAAAAAACGAATAAAAAAAAAAAATAAAAAATATTTTACTACTCACGATGGTTGAACTTCGTGAGTACTGTATTTATGCACGACGGTCTCACGAAGTTCAACCATCGTGAGTAGTAAAATTTTTTTTCTTTTTTTTTTATTCGTTTTTCAAGTGGTTGTTTTCCATAGTCGGCAGCGCTCGTAGCAGAGTGGGTAAGGTACTGGACTCACATGCAACGGATCGAGGGTTCAAATCTCTTTATTGGAAAATGTTTTTTTTTTTTTTTTTTTTTTTTTTTTTTTTTTTTTTTTTTTTTTAGAATTGTAAAAGAAAAAAATTCAAAGTGAAATAAAAGTTATTGTGGGAAAATAAAATTGTAATTGGTTTGAAAATTAATTGCTTGGGAGTGTGAAAAGGGAATGGTGGGTAAAGGTGTGCAGAAGAGTAACACGGCACGGTTGGCAGATATACATATATAGTGGGGAGAGGGGAAGTGTATGGAGAACAGTAGGTGAGGGGAACGGGGTAAGGGGGGAAACTTGAAAGGAAGAGACTTTGGGTGAAACCACTTTCGTTTCCAAAAAAAAAAAAAACTGTCGGTTTTAAAATTCCAGCCCCCCGAGTAACGCGACATAAAGAACTTCGTTCTAAAAAAAGATTTAAAAAAATATTTTCCTTTCACTAAATATGTTAAAGGGACAAGTATAAACTTGTGCTTTATTGACTCGTAGATTTATGCCACTGTCGTCTGATAAGGTGGGATCTTACTCAGAGCAGTATGATACTCTAGAAAAGGTTTTTAGTCAAGACGATACTCTTTTGAGCAAATCAATATGCTAAAGAGGAAGGGTTTATTTTCACACAATTATGTAGCAACGCTCAAAAAACTTGTAGAACCACGCTTCCATCTAAAGATGATTTTTACAGTAAATTACGTGGTATACATAGAAGTAGTAAATGATTATACTCATGCTAAAACAGTATGGAAAACTTTTCATATTATAACTCTTGGACTGTATGAAGATCTTTCCTCAAAACTGACGAGCTTCCGTCTACAGAAGTATTTGAAAACTTTAGTAATAATTGTCTCAAGATTTATAAATTAGATCCTGCTCACTATTTTACTACTTTTGGCTTCACTTGGGATGCCATGTTAAAAAAACGAAAGTAAGGTTTTTGAATAAGAATATAATATCGAGTGTACTTTATTTATCAATCGAGAATTTTTTTTCAGATTTCACTAGAACTCATTACTGAAATAGATATGCTTATGTTGATTGAAAAAGACGTACGAGGTGGAATAAACCAGTACTGTAACAGATATGCAGAAGCTAATAACCACTATATTAAAAATTATAAAAAAGATGAAATTGAAGGATATATTTTAACGTAAATGATTTATATGGCTGGGCAATGACTCAAAAACTTCCTGATGGTGATTTTAGTGGGTAGGAAATGTTAAACAGTTTTGTGATTTTTATAAATCGGCATCGGAAGTGCTATATTTTAGGAGTGGATTTGGAGTATCCAGAGGAGCTCCACGATTTTTATCAAGATTTGCCATTTTTTTCTGAACACATTCCAGCTCCAGGTTCGAAGCAGCCTAAATTAATGCAAACATTAAATGGCAAGCATAAAGATGAACTTCATTATGAAACCCTCAAGCAAGCCATACATCATGGATGACAGCTAACAGAAATTTATCGAGCCTTAAAATTCTGGCAAAGTTTACGGCTTAAAGAATATATTGAGCTCAATAGCAATGAGAAAAAAAGCTAAGAATGAGTTTGAGAAAATACTTTTTAAACTATTCAATTAGCTATTTTTTGAAGCGAAACTTCTTATGTAGGGTCCTCGTTAGACGAAAGTAAAGGAAAGGGTCACAGTTTTTTTTCTCTCTTTGTTCCTGTTCGTTTCCTCACCACCACATGCTCTCTCGACAGCGAGTAGTATAGTACAGCGTATAATACATGCATACAGTGGTGCACGCACGTTTTCTCTCTTTCAGTCAACTATACATATGTGAAGGGTCAGTTGATGTATGTACTGTATTTATGCAACAAAAACGGAGTAGCGCTGTGGCACAGTGGACAAGGCATCTCATTGACACGTGGAGGTCCAAGATTTGAATCCCGGATGATATACCAAACTTTTTTTCTTGGGGTAACCAATATCATCGTTTCTTAGTTATTAGTAGATAAAAATAATACGTGATTGACATAAAACATAAATCAAGCTGCCAAGCTTAATCGCTGGGCCCAATATTGGTCCAAGCTTGGCTGTGATACGGCACGTTGGTTAGGACACGACTTGGCCTGACTTGGCTTGACTGCTCCCAAGCCACTGTCAATTTTCATCCATGCATGTTTATAATATGTATAGGTATGCAGTACGAGAATGTCGAAAATTTGTATGTACCTATACATATCATATACATATGCAAACGACTTCCGGCAGTGATTTGGGAGCAGTCAAACCACGTCAAGCCAACATACCATGAACAGCGCGCCAATTCACTGCCAAGCTTGGACTAATATTGAGATCTTGGCAGCCAAGCTTGGGCTTGACCACTCCCTGATTTTAATTTCCAATCGGGAAATTATTATAAATCGAGTGACGTTACTGAACGGGCAAGAAAATTTAAAAGTGAAATAAGACTCAAGAAACTTAAAAATAAAACTGGTCAAGTAGAAGTTTTCAAGATAAAATATCAAAAAAATATATGTAACCGTGTGACGCGTTACCAAACGTTCCGAAAATTTGAACAGCTAGAAAATTGACGCGTTTCAAATGTAATAAGAGCTAATGTTAATAAGAGTTATGTGTTTTTGTTTTTAAACCGTTCTTGCTCTCGTGGGCTGAAATTGCGAGGGTCACGAAATGAGTAGAAATGTCTTAATGCTCGAAAATTTGAAGAAAAATTTATAATTTTGTCGCTCGATCATCGTGCTCTAGTTCCGAGAAATTTCTTAGGTTTACTAGCATGGTAGTGACAGAAGATTGAAACAAGACTTGAATTTTAATAATAAATAAATTATATTCAACAAGATAAGTGTAACAAGGATATTAGACCAAGAATTTGCTACGAGAAAACACGACTCCCAGAATTAAAGGTAAAAGGACTAAGCTCGAGACGACGACGAAGCGAGTCGTTCGAGCTGACCTTGAAAAATAAAGCAAACCAAGTAAAATTTCTTTAGTAACTAAAATCGCCTCGACTCGAAGCGAGCCTCGCTAAAAGTTACTGATGAAAATTCAGTGGCGATGATGAGACTGTCCTGAACATGACGTAATAAGTTGCAACTTTAACACGAGATTTGGTTGGATCGACTTTGAAAATCAGGAGAGACTACGCGGGAGCATCCTTTAACTTTAAAAGCCCGCGAGCAAGAAGAAAGAGCCGAAACGAGCGTACGAGCTCGCCAGCAATGAGACTCAGCGCTTGAAGATGGATAGTAGGAGAGGGAGCATCCACACTTGCTGGAGTAAGTATATTTCGAATTATTCGAGTCAACTGCCAAGTGTGCGTGTCCCTGCTACCCCAGACTCCCATCTCTCCACGCCAATATTAAAAGGCGCGTTACGCCGATCACGACAGCCTTTTCTCACAATATTCAGTTAAGTAAACAAGTTTAATAGGAGAAATTTGTCAATGTAAATGCCTTGTGCAAAGACCGTATTTTTCGGACCACAAGCCCATAGTTACAACTGTTGAAGGCCAAAATGAATTTTCAGTGTCAATAACAGAATGTAATCATGAATGAGCATTAATAAATTTTTTATTGTTTAAGTAAAATAATGTTAATAAGCAATTACCAAAAAGTTATGTAATAGAACGAGTTTGTTTATAAAAAAACCTCCATTAGGCTTCGCTTCTTCTATGGGTCCCGCGACCTATAGTTTTTTTTTTTTTTTTTTTTCTAACAATGGAAAAGAAGAGACAGCGTATCGATGTAAAACTTCTTAATCATTGGGATAGACGCTATGGTGCAGTAGCGTACATTGCAAAGCCAAACTTTCCCAGCTGTAATAATTTTGATGAGAATTTTGTAACCATACAGCTACAATGTACAGAAATGATGATGAAAAAGCCAATATACATTGGGCTTAGTGTCTTAGAATTATCTAAGACACTTGCGTATCATTTTCACTATGATTATATTATGCTCTCTAAACTCAAAAATGATTGTAAACTCTTATGCACGGATACAGACAGTCTGATATAAGAGATAACGAATCATTATATTCATATAATGATGAAATTGAATATTTAAGAATTTGACACATCAGGTCATTCAGAAATGTATTTAAACATAAAATTTCTGATACCATTAAAGAATAAGAAAATCGTTGGGCTCATGAAAGATGAGTGCAATGGAAATATTGTATTGAAATTTGTTGGGCTCAGAAGTAAGATGTATAGTATTCTTCTTGAAAATGGAAAAGTGATTTAAAAAGCAAAGGGTGTTAAGAGTAACGTCGTAGAAGCAACTATCGATTTCAATGACTATACTGAGTGCCTACGTGACCAAACTATAAGTATGAATAGAGAGCAAATTAGTATAAAATCACCTTGTCATAAGTTTTATACTGAGAAGCAAAATAAAATTGCTCTTAGTTCTCAAAATGATAAACGTTATATTTTATCAAACACTACAGATACGCTGCCTGGGGAGCATTATACGATTGAAAGAATAGAAGAATAAAGAGCTAAAGAGAGTGTAGAAAATCATAGCAGACCAGCAGCCAATATAGAGTCGGAAAGTTCTCCAGTAGTGGAAGAGTTTCTATATCATCAGTAGCCTCAACCAGCAGACCTTAGTCAGAGCTGTAGTGAGCAGCTGAAAGTATCGAATACTTTATCATCCAACTGAAGCAGCTCAGATCAATAGCAAGCTCTTAAAAGAATACGTTTGGAGTTGGAAAATTTTTACAGAAATAATCAGATCTGTTTGGAACAACATAGCTCAGATATAAAATTTTGAAATGTGTTTTCTTGTTCATACATATTTTTACAATTTTTAAAACTCATAATTTTCTCATGTATTAGACGGCTGATTTAGAAGCACTTAATCCACTGGACTGTGGAAGTTTCTTTTCAACGAAGAAAATTAATGAAATGGTCAAGGAGCAAAGTTCTGTGGTGACGGAGCTGATAAAAACTAACACTAAATTCGGCACGAAAGCTATCGCTGAACTAGACTACCACTATCGGATATTTTTACTTACTTAAGTATCTGAGTATCTTGTGTGTGATGAACTATTATTGAATAGTTCGTTGGAATCCATCGATAAAAAGAAGCTATCAGCTTGCTATAATGTTGATAGTAATGAATTTTTTAACCCATGAATGTTTAAGAATACCAATACAAGAATAAGTTATTTTTCTGAAACTAGTTTTGTGTGAGGAAAATAAATGATACAATCCATTACATATTTAGAGTTTTATTTATTTCAATTAATCTTATGTAAGATACAACACTTACACGTTTAGGGAAAAAATTTCATTTGCACGCATGGTTATTAACATTAAAAGAAAATACTAAGTTTTTTTATAACAATTTTTACATCTTTTGAATTATAACAATTTTTGAAGTACACAATATTTTGTTTCTTTGTTATTATCAATCCAACTTTTATGGGTATTATTAAAGCCTAACCACTTGAATATTTGATTTCTTCGTCGACGAACAATTATCTCAACAACATAAGCATCAGGATACTTGGTTTTCTTCAGTTCCTGCTCGTAGAAGCCTCCAGAAATTGGCTGATTTTGGTAATCTTTCAAATGGTAAGTTGATAGATAGGTTAGAGCCACTCTTACTGTAGTGAATACGTCAGCCGACCAGTTAGGTGTGTATCCCTTTTTAAATACTTGCTTAGCATTACTTATTCGCACTTTATCTTCTACTTCAAATTTCAGTTGTTTCTTATCCTTAGTTTTCTGGATGAGAATTTTAATAAAATTTTATTTTCATTAGCAACTGATACATCATTTGGTTTTATAGCTGTCGTCCAATGTTTTCGATTATTACAGGCCATCAGTAACTCACGTAAGATGTCATACAAGCTACATATAAGTTATAGCTACCACGTAAGCTAACTTTTGTCACATATCATGCTTTAGTGTGCGATTGAATCGCTGATATATATACGATTTAAGGTTAATGTACGTGGAGTACAAATCAGTTTTGTTCTTTTGCATGAGACTTTGAAAATTTTCATTATAAAATTCTTTACCACGATCTGTTAGCAAATTAGTTGGAACTTTTCACTCTGTTGATATCAACTTCATAGCTAGTCAGATCTATACTAGTTTTATTTTTTACGAGCACAGCCCATTTGCATACTGAGATAATACATCTACGTCTGTAAGTAAATATCTATAACCTTTATTTTTAGAAGCATAAGGTATCATCTCCACAAGATCAACTTGCCATGTTTCATCTAAGCCCTGAACATCAAATTTTCGGTAGAGGTAGTTGCATTTCGCAGGCTTCTAAAGCTTTTCCATTACTGCTTTTATCTCTCCTAACTGTCTTCTGGAGTTATATTAGATATTTGTACTACAATCTTCTTAACTCTATTTACTTCACGCTGCAAATTAAGTATTGTTCCTGAGAATACACTACTTAAATTGCTCAATAGAAACTTTTGATTTCTCAAGGATCTCGACTACTACCTTCCAACTTATCTGATCCACGTCCGAATACGTTGATGCTCATTTCGATACTGAAGTAAAATTAATATTGAAGCTCAAAATATTAAACTAGCAGCCCCCCCCCCCCGTCAGGGCTTCGCCCAAGATTCACTGAATGGAACACTTAAACGTGTCTCACTGAATGAAACATCTTATGTGTTAAAAAGAAGTGTAAAATGTTTTCAGGTAAGAATTTTGCGTCTGTTCTCGACACTTCTCGGAATAAAAAAACTACTAAATAAAACAATTTTAGTTTTGAAACTATATAGTTTATTTAGTCAAAGAATAATCTGAAAGAAGTAAAAAAAATATGATAATGAAAGGACCGTGCCTTTCTTACGCCATAAAATAATTTTTGGCCCTAAAAATAGCTGTTGATTTGCACTTTCTCTCGTTATTACATATGAAGAAAGCTATTTGTAAAGTTATAAGGATTCAAATCTGATAAAAATTATACATTTAAAAATTTTGTATTTTAGTTACAAAACTTTACTAGGTCTTGAAGCTTAATCTTTTAATTTTTACTCCACAATGAACACAAATACATACTATTATACCTATTTGAAAATCTAGGAGATTAAAATGACTACTGTTAAGGTTACAATGGAAAGCTGATCTCTTATTCGATAAATTTTTTATTCGTCAATTATGACGCTGATGTTTCAATCTTAATAAATGTTTTGCGTCAGTTTCTTGACGCTTAAGATAGTATACATCAGAAGTATTTGAAATTCTCCTTCTTATCCACCATGTTGCGACTATTGGCTTGGTTAAAACTTTTGTGAGCCCTATAGGCTGCTTTTTTGTCAACTTTGCTAAGTTTTAATATATTTGTTGACAAGGTAGTTCGACGTCTAATGGCCCTAAACAAGACCGGTGAGCTTCTTGAGTAAACTCTTTTTTGACGCAGGTTTCCAGCAAACGTGGCAGCCTCTATATCCCAGTGTGATCTTCTCTGGCCTGTTATAACACACCAGACTAATCGGGAGGATTCTCAGTTAAATACTTAAAGTAGACAGAGTAATTCAGGGTTGTCAGTAGTCGGAGTATCCAGCCTCGCAGCGGAGCACTCCGCTCGTGACGTCTGCCAGAGAATGACTGACGGTATCCCAGAGCTTGTGTTGACTATTCTATTTCCCCAAGTATACGAGTCTTTCATGAGAGCCTTCAGACGATTCGGTGACCCATCTTACTGGATACTGAGACCACCACGAATAACTCAATAACCAATAACCGTGGCATAAAAACCCGTTTCATTAATTAATTACAAACAAAAAAGACGAATATAAAAAAGATATTTGATATTTGAATTAAATACAATAATCAAAGAGCAGTGTTGGCTCAATGTTGAGCATGCTTGTTACTGATACAACGTTGTACTAGGGGTCGTGGGTTCGAATACCGGTAAATGCAGATTTTTTCAAAAACTGTTTTCATCGGCAAAAGTTCGTATGTAACCCCGGCTGTTTCAGGGCGGGTTTTTCCGTGAAATTTTCCTTTAGAGTAATTCCAGGGTTTTTTCCTTACCCCACAGGTCTTCGGCCTTGGGTGAATGCGAAACAGTGTTAGGGCTATAGGTAGGGGTCAGCGAATCCGATGCGCCAGGCAGGGATCGCCAGCCTTTCCAGCGAGGATTGGTCCCTGAAACATGGGGCTTCTACGGGAATGCTAATTAGCCTGGATCTGATGCTTCGGCAGAGAGCACCGGCTTAACCAGCGTGGACGTCCTGAAATACAAAGTCCTCTCCGGGGAAAAGCTACACAGTGGCGAGTGGACCCGATGCACCACCGGTGCAGAGAGTGTCAGCTTAACTGGCACGGCAAGGTGTTTCACCGGAGATACTCGTACTCTGCCTATGGATTAGGTATAACATCAGTAAAAGGATTAGAAATGGGTGCGGTAGTACACCCCCATACATAGGTGGTTAGTGGGTGGCTCTGACGACTAGGCCAGTAGGCTGTTACGGTAACCCAGTAAAAAAAAAAAAAAAAAAAAAAAAACAATAATCGCGAAATAACAATATAAAAAAGGGAACGCGTATATAAGTGTGCGAGTGACTGTGTGTAGAAAAAACGTCTCGGGAATTGAACGATGCTGGCGTCAGCGCGTGCGGCTGCAGTCCGCACGTGTAAAGATGAGCCGAGCTAGCCAGAGTAGGTGGATAGATACCGGAGCAACATTCTATCGGTGCTGGGTTAGAAGCTATGGAAATTGTGAAATTCGTGGCTGCAGAATCTCGGCCACAAGATAAAGCGGAGACAAGAGGAGCGAGAGAAAAATTCGTATGCAAGAGATAATATACTGGCTAACTAATCACGAAGCTAATGCGACGAGATGAATGGCTGTACTGACGAATACCACCATTGACCCTTACAAGATGCGCCTCCGCTCCTTCATCCTTGCTGTCGATTCTATGAGATGAGAAAGCCAATAAGAGCGCGTTAATAATCTGCTGCTACCGAGTTGCGTATTCCGATTTAAAAAAAATCCTACCACGCGTTCAATAAATGGAAAGAGAGGGAGAGGGAGAGAGAAAGAAAAAGTCATAGTGAAAGGAATTGATGAAAAGACCGAAACTAACCAATCAAACTCGATGTATTCTCTCTCTCTGTAGAGTTACTAGTAACGCGTGTTAATCTAGATGCTTATAGACATTCGTTCACCATTGGAGCTGCTATTGAATGGAATGCATTGCTCGCTAACCTACGATCCATCTAAACTCCAGCATTGTTTAAAAACAGATTATTTAAATATGTCATTAGTGAAGATTTTAGACTTAAGTATTGAAATTATATATTATTCTGTATGTTGTTACATGTGCAATTAAGCTACTCTACACTCTACTTTACACTCTCTCTCTCTCGCTCGCTCTCTCTCTTTCCCTCTCTCTATCTTTACTACTGAGGCTGTGTTCCAAGCTTCGACGGGACAATCGGCATTTAATAGCAGTGATGGCATCTTAATTTACTATCAAGATTTGTGTCTCTTACCTTCTTTAAGTTTCCTACGTATTTCTGGACGTATAACAACTGAAGATGATGGTTCACTTGAGAGAACAAAACTAGCTCACTACGCCATCTGCCATCTGTTTGAAGTAATACGATATGAACTAAATGGTATGGGAATTGACAAGTGTAAAAATATGAGGTTAACAACTTTAATAAAAGGATAAATATCTTGCTTTTCTAGTGAGAGTTTAATGCTTGAAAATGCTGGTTGGATAGACACTGAAAAAAAAAAATCTATTATCAATGATTATTCTGATTTTGAAGTTTCAATACCTTTAAAGTATTGAATGGATACTTAAGTATGATATTTGGTTTCACTGAGGACTATCGCAAAGTTGTGGTTAATGCAAAACATAAATTGATTCTTACAAGATCAAAAGATGATGTTAACGCCGTTTTACAAGTGGCTAACAATCAAAATTTTCAAAAGCTCGATCTTATTGCTAAAGACAAACCTATTTTTTAGAGTTTCTGCAATTGGGAGTTGTATGAGTATCCTTTACCGCCAAAAACTTCTAGGCATGTGTGGACAGTCAAAACTTCCAAACAGTTAGAAATGCCTCATTTTGTTATTTTGGGCTTCCAGAAAAGCGAATAAATAAATCTGCTTCTAATGCCAGTCTCTTCAATCATTGTAATATCAACAATGTTAAGCTTTTCTTAAACTCACAGTACTATCTTTATGGAAATCTTTAACTAATAAAAATCAGTTTTCAGTATTAAACGATATGTACAAGAATTTTTAAGCAGCCTATGACGGGAAAAAACCAGAACCCATGTTGGACAAAACAAATTTTATCACACACATGCCTCTCACTGATAAGTAGCTGCTCTAAGCAAAATAAAGCTTTAAAAAGCGCGCTAGTCAATGTACACTCACCGGACATTGATTCGTTACGCGCGGAATTTAAAAATGTAATTACTATTGGCTGGTTCCATAACATAACCTCCCCCGACTGGTTGATTTTAAATTTCGCGCGTAACGAATCAATGTCCGTCAAGTGTACGCTTGGATTTCAAAGCACGAGAGAATTTTTCAGAATGTGTATCTGCTTAATGTTTCATTCTACATGATCGCATCGTAGAGTACAATCCTATCAGTGGTGACTTGAGAAAACTTGTTTAAGTGCATATATGAAATTAAAAAAAAAAATATCAGCTGTGAAGACAGTTTATATCATGATTGAGTACATGGTGGATATGCAGGGCTTAAAGAAGCCTGGTAACGATTATGTGCTCAAAGAGTTGTCGATTTTTTCATTCTGTAAAGATAATGAGCTTCAAGTATTTCTTTCCAATCCACCATTTCCTTGCCACAAACAAAATAATAAATACAAATGTAAAAACTTATGGCTTGAGCTATCCTATCATGGATTAGATTGTCAATCAGGTGATATTATCTGCACAGAATTGATAATTTTCTTTGGGAAAATCTCAAAGATGCTAAGAAGATTTTCGTAATTGGAGCATTGAGAAAAAGTTGTCTTAAAAGGTTTAATTTTCAAGTTAATGATATGGTTGATTATCCAGAGTTTGAACTCCCAACATTAGCTACCACATGTCCACGCCATAACGGTGCGTATATATCTATGTGTACCACCCACAATGTCAAACAAGTGAAAAAATTTTATTTTTATGTGGAATGGGACGATGTCACTGATTTTGAAAAAGATTCTGTATGATGAAAAAACTTCTTGAAACTGTGTTTTTTGAAATTATGTCATCAATAAATGTATTGGGTTATGTGATTGTTATTATTTATGTAGCCTTTTCCTTAAAGCTAGCTTAAGATTGAAACAGTAAGAACCAATGGTTAGTTATGATAAAACACACATATACTTGCACAGTGTAGGACGTATATTAAAAAATTTCATCACAGAGTGAGATTTAGTTTGTGACACAGCATCAAACGTGACGGATTCGCGTGTATGTCATAGTTAGTACGACATTTACGAGCTTCAAAATAAGAAATGGATGTACACACAGATTATATTATAGCTATTGAAGGTTTTTTCGACTCTTCTCAACAGTTTTTACTAAAAGTGGCTGTTGCGTCTCTTATAATACCAGCGATTAGTCATTGGATTGTGTGGCTCCCTTGAAACTTTTCTGACTTACCTATGGATGTGGGTAGAAACGACGATAATTAGTGGAAAAAAGAGTATGTAAGCTGATGAAAATTTGCGTATAGCTATATTTATTCTGACACAATTGATCAGTCAACATTAAAAACATGGGTCCGTACTAGAGCAAACTAAAATACTCGAGCCCCAGTAAGGAGAAGGACGAAAATAGCCGAAAACCTCTTGTAGAAAAGCCTGTTGAGGCATCTCAACCAAAACTAAAGAGAAATTAATATTCTGAGAATATTTGCTTTCATCCAAAGAAAGATGGATATGATATATTAAAAAACAATTAAATCACAGGACCACAATAAAAATGAGTGGAAGGGTCCCTTTCAGCAACAATGCATTTCTTGAAATGTCTAAATTGCTGTATCACATCACAATTCTTTATATTAACGAAAAACGTGTCCATAAGAGGCAGTGCTTTTATTTCAGTAATTAAAGTAGTCCCCATGTTAACAAGTGTGAAAAATTGTGATGTGATAGAGCAATTTCGACACTGGGAATGAAGTCAGCGCCTCAAAATACATAAGAGATGCATTGTTGCTGAAAGGGACCCTTCCACTTATTTTTTTTTGTGGTCCTGTGAATCAGTCCCTCTCAGGACCATGAAAATTCTTTGTATTTTTTTTATACTACAACAAATAAAAGTATTAATTTCAATCTTTTGTTATTATTACAACATATTTCCATAGGTACTATCCTAACGATCTCATACTTGCACTTATTATCTGACTGTATTCCTTGGCAAGGTACTGCGCTGAGTAAGCCAGCATTGGTCAGTTGAAGGGGATGTACGATCCGATTTTCGTACTGGAATAGCATAAGTTTTCTCTCCAACAACTCGATACGTCTGCACTCGAAAAGAAAAAAAAAATTACGGCGCAAGGCCAACTGATAAGCGGAAGAAAAAAACATCCACTAATAAGAAACTCTTCATCATGGGTGATCAGCTTCCTCTCACTATACAATGAGCTAGCAGAGATAAGTAGGAAGATTGCCAGTGCCTATGTTAAAAAGTGTGACGATCTTTCGGCGCTGATTTGAGCGCCAATCCATCGTGGCCAGCAGAGGAACCATGCACACGTTTTCTATTGGCTGGCGGCT
This sequence comes from Copidosoma floridanum, assembly GCF_036245765.1. Classification (NCBI taxonomy): domain Eukaryota; kingdom Metazoa; phylum Arthropoda; class Insecta; order Hymenoptera; family Encyrtidae; genus Copidosoma; species Copidosoma floridanum. The sequence goes on along the minus strand of NW_028321887.1, from coordinate 206,576 downwards.
TGTAGGCTCGGCTCGCGGGAAGAGGTAAGGGGAGATAAGTGAGGGAGACATGAGAATCCAAATGTGTGCATCGGTGATAGAGAGAGGAAAAGCTAAACCTATATGTATATGCATACAACGGGCTATATATCTATAGCTATAGTTGTACACTGCTCATACGGAAAAGAGCTGCGCGTATTACTTTTCTCGCTTTTCCTTCCTGAAAGAAAGCTTTTTAAATGCAGTTAATCATTCGTTCAACTATAATAAACAAAAACATAATTGTCAGGTTATTAGCAATTTTTTTTTTCATTTTTCAAAAAATGACAAGCTCAACGCAATAAGTATATTATTTTGCTTTATTAATAAACGAGCGCCTTTATCCCAATAATCCAGTACGCTTAATTGTTCTTTACTTTAATGATAAGTGAAATTATTGAATAATAAATGAAGGCGTTCACCACAACGACACAGTACGCTCCAATATTTTTTTTTACTAAGTAATATTATTTATTAATGTACTGAACGCATTCACCCAACCGCCCCATTGCGCTGATATCTTTTTTATTAAATTTATTTATTCTTTTTCACCATTAATAAATACATAGCTTAACGGCAGTAATGCGATAAAGCTTAAATTAAATCTTAAGCTTCGAAACTTTACGATAAACATATGTAACTTTTAGTCTTCTCCTGCCATATGCTTTGATAGCTCAGATGGCTAGAGCATGAGCGAAGACTTTAGTTTTGAGGCTCCAGGTTCTAATCTCACGCGGAGCAATTTTTTTTTTTATTATTACAACATTACTTTAAATGTTTAACACTTCTTTTTTATGATCACTTACGTATTTTGTTTTACCAGTGACTAAAATTATTTTTTTATTTTTTTCATTATGGGTGTACGATCCAATAAAATTTTTTTTTCATTCACGGCTAAAAAAATCATTTGACGCATCTAGTAAAAGCTTTCTAAGTGCAGTTGATCCTTCACTCAACTATGAAAATAAAAACATAATTGACAAGTTATTAAAATTAGTAACATTTAAAATTATATTGTACTATTCAACACTTTTTAATTCTGTATATAATTTAAGTTTCTAGAAAATAAATTAACATTATCAGTTATTTCTTGCCAATTATAAAAAAGCATACAAAAAACATTTCATATCTACTCGGTGCGCACCGTGATGCGCGCATTATAATACAGTACGCCCATCCATATATATATATATATATATATATATATATATATATATATATATATATAACTATATTAGCGCGTTACTACCCGCAGCGCTGTTGTTTTGTTCTCAACCGCGTCTGTTTTGTTTTTATCATACTGATTGACGGAGCTGTCGATGGCGCGAATCAGTCTTGCTTAGAGAGTTTTCTAGCATTAATCATATATTACCGTGACACTAATTGTTAGTAATTAGTATTCAGTGTTGTGCAGTTTTTGGCAACGATCACCTCAAGACATTTATACTTTATCATGGGAGATTTATCTTAGCAGGAAGAGTGTTAATTACGTTTACTTTCTGACATTTATTTTTTTTTTTTTTTTCACAATGCATGCTATTTTTCAGTATACCTGCTATTTTCTTGCTGTGCTTTACTACTATGTAGCATTTTTCTGCCGTTGTATATACTTGTTGTTATAGTTGAAGTGAGTAAAACAGAAAAATGGAGAACAACAGCGTTTATGCAAGGTGCCAAAATTGTCTCTGACACAACGGCCCTCACAATGGACATACGTTGCGTCGATTCCCTGCAGACAAACTATTTAGATTACGAATTCATGTATTTCTTAATTACAGATGTAAATGTGTGCTTGTATAAATTAATATCAAGTAGTTTGGTGGTACGGTATTTCTGTACGTTATTAGTTGTTATGTACACTCGCCACGGCTTAATTCGTGTTCCATATGAGAAAAATTACTGCCAGTGTTGCTGCATATATTTGCGCTCCTCTCATCTTTCAGAACTTTTCTCCCGCTAACTATGTGATGTACGTCCTTAAGTCACAAAATCACCTCAATCTCAAAGTAAAAATTGTGAAAGAATAAAACGCAATAAAAATCAATTGTTGTATTTATAGTATACAAAAATTTTTTTTTAAATTCTTAAAAATGTTGAAAAAATATGTAAAAATCGTATAAGCAATTATATGTATTGCAAGTCATAAATTAATAATAAATTAATAATAATTTTTTTACATACAAGAAAGCTACTCTGCTAAAATATACTAATTTTTAAGTTTTCGAAAACATTTTACAAAAAATTTAGTTCATTAAATAAATTAATTATTTATTAAAAAAATTTATAAACAAACAATAATAATTACTAAACAGTAATCAAAACTTTAACAAAATCAAAAATACACTAAGAATAAGTTACGAACCACACCATAAGTATAAGTAATTGAATTTGCAATATCGGGAGCGCTCATAGCAGAATGGGCGAGGGCCTCGGCTAGTGTGCAGGAGGTCAGAGATTCAAATCTTTTTGGAAACTATTTGCTAAGGTGCTGTATGGTGCGAATGGAACCGGAAGTACGTCAAAGGGGGTGGGGTGAAGGGGGAGTAACATGCAAAATCCACTTCCGTTACATATTTTCTCAAGGTCGCCAATCTGAAATCGTTGATTTACTCTCACGCATAACGCGCATACAGAAGTATAACTTCAAAAACGGAATTTCTTAAAACTAATGAATATCTTTCCCAGAAAAATTTGAATGTTAGTTGAACGTAACAATCCTAATAGTACATCATAAATTTTCAAAAGCAGACTTGTGCTTAAGAACGGCATGGATGGGGTAGATATATACTCCACAATAATTTCAAGTGTAGGATTTTTCCGTTTAGAATAAAAAATACTTGAAATATTCAGATAATACTTTTACATTTTTGGCTATCATTTAAGTCAATGGTAGACGCCATTCAATCAATCAAGAATAATTTTGATATCGAAACTAATTGTACCAGCCAGAAATATTTTTTCTAACAGGTAACACTACAATGAAATTCTGGGCACCGTCTTCCAAGCGATCTGCGAGAATTTGTGACGAACATTTTAATGATGCTGATTTAGTGAAAGACAATACCGGTAAAATAAAAGGTTTAAAACGGAACAGTACTCCTATTCATTGGCAGGCTCCTGAAGCAAAAAATGTTTATGAAAATTATGTGCAAAAATATCACGTAGCACACACACAGCAGCGATCCAAAGTAAAGAATACGGTACTTACAGAAACAACGGCTTCAGTTGACAATGCGTCTTCAGCATCATTTAGTAATGCTGATGTCTCGTAAGATTATACTGATGGGGCATCAGAATCGCTAAATATATGTCAAGGCGTTCAAATTAATCATATAGAAGAATTATCAGTTGATTTCCATATCGAACAAAGTTTTGCTGTAAATAGTGAACAAACTTTGGACGTAAATGACGTAGTAGAGGAAATTTCGGTTCTCAGAAAAAGACCAAGGGATGTTACGTATCCATCCGAAAAAGATTATTTTTTGATTTTGAAGATGTTGAGAGTAATGAAAAATACTTAAGTTATGAGAGGGACAGTCAAGAGAATAAGACTGAAAAATTTGATAGTCGCATCAACAATGTTTCTAACGTTTGTAATTTTCCAACGACAGATTTTAAAGTGTCTGATACAACTAATTCTTCTTCAAATATAACTGATACAACTTCTTCAAAGATCAAATCAAAATCTACTTTACTCAAAGATCGGCAGATGATTCTTAGACTCCGAAAAAGAGTTGCAGATTTAGAAGACGACAAAGCCAAGTACCAAAGATTAATTAAAAATTTAAAACACCAAGGTAAACGTAAGGAACACTCCATCCAAAATTTAATGAACACAGAAATTCGTACCATCGACGACATTTTAGAAGGCAAAGGTCTTTCTGAAGCTGCAACTACTTTAATTAAAATGCAATTAAAACGAGACAAAACCGAGTATAATGAAGAAGAAAGAAACCTTTGTAAAATTATTTATTATCATTCAGCAGAGTGTTACAGTCGGTTGCGGGACCTTAAAGTGCGATTGGCCGGAGAATCAACGGTTAGAGGGTGGGTCACTGAATACTATGTTTTCCCGGGATCAAACAATGTAGTATTGCAAATGCTTGATAATATGCTTACGTCGTTACCTCCTGAAGAACGTGTGTGCGCTTTGAAATTCGATGAAATGTCTCTAAAATCCGGTGAAGAGTATTCGAAAGCTCAAGATTTAATTGAAGGGTTTGTTGATATGGGTGAGAATCGAAGGGGATCGAAATTAGCAAATCACGCGTTATTATTCTGTTTGGATAGTATAAATGCGAAAAATCCTTGGCGCCAATTATTGTCTTATGGATTTAATGAACATGGCGTATTGTGCGAAGAATTATACGATATTTTGTTGGAAACATTAAGGGCTTTATTTAAGATAGCAGCGAATGTTAAGGTCATTGTTTGCGATCAGGGTTCTAATAATCAAAAACTTGCCTGGAAATTGCTAAATTCATCTGTTAAAGAACCTTTTTTTCATCTTGATGATCGTAAAATTTATGTAATTTTTGATTGGCCTCACCTTATTAAAAGATTACTTGTTCAATTGAGATCTCATAGGTATATATATGTAAATGATGAAATTGTCATAAACTTTAGAGATATACTTGAGACGTGGAAGCTTGACTCAAATAATTGTACATCAAACGTATTAGGATATTTAAATCACAGCTATTTCACACCAAACAATTTTGAAGTTATGAATGTTAAATAAGCTATGCAACTGTTGAGCCGTCGAATGGCTGCTGCTGTTTATACTGCTTCTCAGGATCTTCATGGGTTGGCATCTGATACTGCGGCAAAATCTGTACAATTTATCGAGACGTTAGATGCAGTAATAGATGCTTGCAATAGTTATTCTTTGGGCACAGTTGATGAACAGAAACGCTCTTTATCCAATGACAATCCAGAGATCCTGTAACGCTTAAATTCATTTATTGATTGGTCTGAAAAATGGTATACTGTGGTTGTAACTAAAAGTTCTACAGGTAAAACTTGTATAAGACGCTCGAGACCACCTTGTTTTACTGGTTTATCACAAACAGTAAGAGCTTTAACTTTACTTTATCAAGATTTAAATTCAGATTTTCCCAACTTTGCACTCGCGACAGGTCTTTGCAACCAAGATAGCGTTGAACATGCTCATTCTAAATTTCGAGGAAGATGCGGTTTTAATTTTAATCCTACCTGCAGAATGTATTGTTTACGTTTTAGACGCGTCTTATCAACTGATGATATTGGTACCAGTAAGCAAGGTAATGTTATTTTAAATAAAACTCACTCATCGGTTTCACTGAGTGCAAAACCTGTAAATTACTAATGAAACAACATCTTTGGGTACAACTGAAAACAGTGAACAATCAAATTTTGATCTAAATTTTAATCCACATATAGAAGAAAGTGTTATGTTACCTGAATATAACTCTGCTAAAGTTGACGAAATTCATGAACTTTTAAATGTTGCTGAAATAATGCAATCATTTGCACCCATCGATTCTAGTACAGTGCCAGATTTCGAAGAAGAACACTTGTTCGAACAAAACTCGATTACATTTCTCAGTGGCTATGTATGTAAAGCGTTGCTAATAAAAAATAGGTGTTCTGATTGTGAAAAAATTATGTGTAAGCCTTTGACAGAGCAATCAGATGACAGCAAAATATATTTAGAAAAAAGGGAACATCCTCATTCAGATCCAAATTTGCCCAGCATCACTTATTTAACTAGAGCGAGTGATTACTTTGTTAAAATAATAAGTTGCCAGTTGCATGCTTTTAACGATCACCACGTGAGTGTTTGGTATCAAAGAAAATTGCTTTTAACTTTAAAAGAAATTGTCGTAAAATACACGAATGAGAAATTTTCTGAATAGTTTGATAAAACCAACAAATGTTACAACCACAGATTGTTTGCGTTAGAAAAGCTGTTATTAGTCAAAATTTATCGGAAGACAAGTGATCATTCTGGCATCTTATTTTTTAAATAATTTATAACAAAATATTTGAGGTTCAATGTCGGTTTTAAGTTTAAAAACATTGATAATTTGGTTATTCGTTCAATGCTGCAAGGTAACCTTTGGGTGACGTTTTTAGTAGATATGGTTATAATATTAAATAATTTTGTTAAGTTACATATGTTAAATTCTATTACTAGTGCTAAATAAAGTAAGCGTACTGTATTTTATCGTAGAAGAATCGTACAGCAAAATTTCATATTTTAGTTTGCATTACACTTAATGACATTAACGAATTCTTGAATTGCTCGAAAGTATTTCAAAAAAAAATTTTAAACTTTTTATAAAAATTATAAACAAAATACTTCTTTTTTTATCTTTTGTACATTAAAAATCATTGATTAGTGTGTCTTAGAAAGTCATGTAGAAAAAGTTTCTTGTTTTAGTGCCAAAGAATGTAGACTGTTTTTGTGTTGTACATAACATATAGTAGACAGTATTATTACTATAATTATCATTAGCTGTAATAAATGTAAATAATTTCTCGCTCTAAATAGGAGACAAACGAGATAGGATGCACTGCTGTGTGTGATAGGAGTCATGAATTTAAATTTCTGTAAAAATTTTGTTCACTACACGATATTTATAATTATTTTTATAATTATGTACATAATGTTTGCGTCACTGAAAATTGTATTATATTTTTCAATTCAAGTCGTAAAATAATCACTTAATAAAATAATTATAGTGCTTTCGAAAAACAATTTAACTTACAAATCAGTACCTCAAATTATAAGAGTTACAAAAATTCGCAGCTTTTATTAATTCGTTGTATCACTTAATCAGTAGTTTTCCTTATTCAATTTGTCTTAGAGTAGTATTTTCAATAAATTCGTCGAGCACTCAACAAACAATAAAAAAAAAAAAAAAATAACGCGCGCGTAATGTGGCCACATTTAGTGTGCCGGTCTCAAGCCCGGAAAAACTATAGAGAGAGCGTGCATTTTTTCATAATAATATATGACAGGTATTACCGCAAACAAAGCTGTAATGACTTTCTTTTTTTATAACTACTTTTTCGTGAAAAGTAATTTAGAAAAATGTTTCTGGTCACTGGTAAAACAAAATACGTAAGTAATCATAAAAAAGAAGTGTTAAACATTTATAGTGATGTAATAATGATAAAAAAAAGAAAATTTTTCCACGTGAGATAAGAACCCAGAGCCTCAAAACTAAAGTCTTCGCTCATGTTCTAGCCATCTGAGCTATCAAAGCATATGGCAGGAGAAGACTAAAAGTTACATATGTTTATCGTAAAGTTTCGAATCTTAAGATTTAATTTAAGCTTTATCGCATTACTGCCGTTAAGCTATGTACTAATGGTGAAAAAGAATAAATAAATTAAATAATAAAGATATCAGCGCAATGGGGCGTTTGGGTGAAGGCATTCAGTACGTTAATAAATAATATTACTAAGTACAAAAAAATATTGGAGCGTACTGAGTCGTTGTGGTAAATGCCTTCATTCATCATTTAATAATTTCACTTATTACTAAAGTAAAGAACAATTAAGCGCACTGGATTATTGGGATCAAGGCGCTCGTTTATTAATAAAGCAAAATAATATTTTAATTGCGTTGAGCTTGTCATTTTTTGAAAAATGAAAAAAAAAATTGCTAATAACCTAACAGTTATGTTTTTGTTTGTTATAGTTGAACGAATGATCAACTGCATTTAAAAAGCTTATCTTTCTTTCAGGGACGACGTTCTTTTTCGTATGAGCAGTGTACAACTATGGCTATAGATATACAGCCCGTTGTATGCATATATATATATAGGTTTAGCTTCTCCTCTCTCTATCACCGATGCACACATTTGGATTCTCATGTCTTCCTCACTCATCTTCCCTTACCTCTCCCCGCGAGCCGAGCCTACAAGCCGCCAGCCAATAGAAAACGTGTGCATGGTTCCTCTGCTGGCCACGATGGATTGGCGCTCTAATCAGCGCCGGAACATCGGCACACTCTTGAACATAGGCACTGGAAATCTCCCTACTTATCTCTGTAGCTAGTTAGTAGCTTACAACTTTCGGGCCATCCTGACGTCAGATCTGACGATTCGCAGTGGAAAAGTAAGGAAGCCGTCTCTCGGTACCATCCGACGTCGTAGCATTCGAAACCCAAGGCCCCCTGACTTTACCGCCCAAGTAGCCCTCATTACACACTGTTCCAGCCTCTCCACTCACCGTAAGACCTCCCCTACCGCTGAGTGGCCCAATCCTCCCATCACCGCCTCTCCCCAACCCACCACTCGATTGTGTTATAGCTTGAGCCTTTCCCCTTACCACAATCTACCACCTCTTTCTTTCCCATTACCCGATCGACTTATCTCCCTCTCACTACCCTAGGAGGGAGCTTGGGGGCTGACCTGGAACCGGCACAGTTTTCTACTAGCGAGGAAACCGCTGGAACGATTAGACCATCCAACTCCTTTCTCACACCACGAGCGCCCACAGAATTCACCCCTAGTCACCCTGAGCTTAGAGACAACCACGAGACTCGAGAATATATCCCAGACAGATTAATTTTGAAAAATTGAATTGACCGGGAATTGAACCCTCGTTCCTACTAGAGCAACTGCATCTCAGATTGGCTTCCAACCAACTGAGCTTTAACCATTCTTGCTTTACCCGTTGAGTACGTAAATTATGGGGGTTGTGCATTATCTCCTAGCTCCTTTGTAGGGTAGTGGTCAAGTCTGGGGAAAAAATGTTTATTTTATAAGTGCGTAAGTCACCGTACAATTATAGCAGTAGTTACGCCTGAGTCGCCGTCCTAAGATAAAAGGTATTCACATCGCCTCCGCTAGCCGAAGGTATCTACAAGACTCATCGAGTACACAAAAATAAGAGAAAGATAGAGAGAGAAGCCAAGGCCACCAAGTCGAGGAGAAGAAGCCGCAACAGAGCCCGGAGACAAGGTCACAATCTTGAGGTAGAGAAGAATCACCCCAAGCATACCGGTGTATTGTCCAGTGACAGTAAGCCGTTCACACCAATGCACCACGAAGCAGTTTGGCTAAGTGTCAAGGTAATTGTAGAAGGTGAGGTAAAAGAGTAAGCCCAAGTACGGGTGGTTCGTGCATAAGCCATAATCAGGGAAAGTAACGTAACCTACGGTGCTTAACTGCCAGTGAAAGGTTTTGCATCAACGCGCGGTCTCCGAGAGGATGTGACCGGCGTTCCAGAAAGTGAACACCGAGAACGCTGAAGCCTTTGGGATGCCATGTTAGAAAAAACCGAAAGTAAGTTTCATGAGTAAGAATATAACGTTAAGTGTGCTTTAGTTATTAATCGAGAATTTTTTTTAGATTCTACTCGAACTCATAACTGATATTAATATGTTTATGTTCATTGAAAAAGGCATTTGAAGTGGAATAAGCCAGTCGTGTAACAGATATGCAGATTTTAATAACCACTATATGGAAAATTATAAAAAAGATGAAACTGAAAGATATGTGGCATATTTTAATGTAAATAATCTGTGTGGCTGGACAATAACTCAAAAACTTCATTACGTCGGATTTCAGTGTATCGAAAATGTTGAGCAGCAACTTCATGATTTTAATATTATTGACAACAAAAGTGCTTACGGATATATTTTAGAAGTAGATTGTGAGTACTCGGAGACGCTCCATGATTCTCATGAAGATTTTCCATCTGAGTTCTGAACACATTTGAGCTCCAGGATCAAAGCATCTTCAATTATTGATAACATTAAACTACAAGCAGAAATATATTGTGGCAGAATTTTTGTTTGTATTATACTAGAACATTTCACTAAACATATACACGAACAATTATTGTAGATACATATAATTAGTCACACGCGTTATTTGATATCAAGTTATTTGAACAGATTACGCGGCTCAAAAGACCAAAGTAAAAAAGTAAGCAAGGGTCGGCAGCGCACAGCAATCTCAGCAGACAGCTGATAGTGAGTAGTTAGGCTCTTATCTCAACTCTTACCGTTCTTTTTCTATGACTCTGCCAAAATCGATGAAATACTTCGTAATACATAATGAAAACTTTAACTATTTTGTCTAAGGAAACTCCAGTACAACTTAGTAATTAAATAAATAAAATGAGTGTAAACTTGATTTCTAATTACAGAGCGCATTAATTGTTTGTTATCTTTTCATAATGGAATACATGTTGCAAGGAAAGATTTTAGGTTTGTACCCTAAACTAGGTCTCTCAGTCCATACTTCTATCTACTGATTCTCCCCTAAGCAGAATACGGCTGTCTCCTACAGTATATGTAGATAACATCGACACAGAGAGCACTCGTACTGCGAACACTAAGAAAGCTCCCTTTCTATTTTAAATTCCTCCTAATCATTTCTTATGAATCTATAAATCCTATAAACCATCTATAAAATATTTTGAACGTCTTAATCGTTGAAACGAACACTATGGTGCAGCAAAAAGCCAATATACATGAAGCTTAGTGTCTTAGAATTATTTAAGACAATTGCGTATCGTTTTCACTACGATTATGTGCTCTCTAAACTCAAAAATGATTGTAAGCTCTTATGCACGGATACAGACAGTCTGATGTAAGAGATAATGAATCATTATATTCCAAAAATAATGAAATTGAATATTAAAGAATTTGACACATCAGGTCATTCAGAAATATTTATTTAAACATAAAAGGACCCCGCACAAACCCTTAGGATATTCTCTCTAGGTTAAATTGGCTGAAAATTTTATTTGTTACAGATTAAGTTATCCTGAATAAGATGCAACTATTTTTTTTCCAAACAAATGGCTAGTTTTTAAGAAAAAAATTGTTAAGGATGGCGATTTGTCATGAGGTTAGTTTGACAGGCGCCATGAACCATTACAACCTTGTAATGTATTAATTCACACATATATATGTATATTTATTGTTTTTGACTCTTGATCGCCGTTTGCACCTGCTGGAGAAGAGCGCGTGATAAATTCTTAATGAAGCAAGAGTCGACAGAGGGGTTAGGCTAAGAGAGGAGTGAATAACCCCAATGAAATCATGGTCTTTTTTGTAGATTTGTAGTTTCTATTTACTAAACAAATGTTGACATTATGTTCAAGTCTTTTTAATAAAATTTTAGAGTTTCATCCAGACATAAGACAAAAATCAAAGCCACACTTTTAGTCAGACTTCGTAAAAGACATTTAGCCAGACTTCAAGCCATACTTTCTGCCAGACATTGAACAAGACTTAGAGCCAGACTTCCAGCCAGACTTTCTGACAGACTTTGAACCAGACTTCCAGCCAGACTTTCTGCCAGGCATTAAGCCAGACTTCCAGACATACATTTGGTCATTTTATCTGCCAGACTTTCAGCCAGACATACAGCCAGACATTAAGCCAGACTTCCAGACATACATTCGGTCATTCTATCTGCCAGACTTTGAGCCAGACTTCCATCCACACTTTAACAGTTCCATGACCAACTTGCTCACGGCGGAATTTCTGGCGTACAGGATTATGTAACTATGAACCACCGTGAGCAAGTCCTATAAATCTGTGAGCTAGAGCAGCCCACTGAAGCCCTGTTTCGGTGGTACGTGTACCAACTCCGTGCTCACCTGCTGAGGGAGGCTCAACCAGCTCTTGGCGAACCCTTGGACCTCCTTGTCCGCCGCTGTAAAGCATTCCTTCTCGATGCTCGCCCCCTGCATGACGAAGTCAAGGCGTGGCAGCAGGAACGTGCCCACCGCATCAAACTTCAGCCAAGGGGCGAGCAAAGAGTTGCCGATCTTGTTGACACCGGAGTTTGTCGGACCTGGTACCCTGTGGGTATATACCCAAATGGTTGTAGGCATAGGTGATGTCGAGCGTGAGCAATGGCACGCCCTGCAGCTCAAACGTGGTCGGCCACACAGTACCCCCTCTCCCACCGAAGGTAAGAGCCCACGGGTTCATGGACCAACTCGGAGACATGCATATTTTTTGATGTAAGCTACTATTTCACTTTCTCTATTATTTTAAGTTTTTGTGGTTGAATTTTGTAAATAGCAGAATTAATAAACATGTGAATTTGATGTAAGCATTTAAAATGATGCTGAAATTATTTATTGTATAGTTTTACAAAATCAAAATCCTTCTAAACTTATAGAAAATAATTCATTTCGTATGATTGAAATTTTTCACTGCCGTTTATCGAAATAAAATTGAAAATAATGTCTAATGCTTTATTTTTGCTATGTTGTATTGCTAAAATTGTTTTTTATTATTCTGCTCAATTCTTCAGTGATATCTTTTGTAAATTTGAAAATACATTTTCTCCCTCATTTAAGTCGAAAAAAAACTAACCAAAAAATGTTTACAGTCATTATCTTCATATTGTTTTTATAACAATAGTTTGATACTTATTATTTTGTAAGTTTTAGTTGTGCGATTGAAATCTTACAGTACTGCATCAAGTTACAAAGTTTGCCGGTGAACCAACGATCAAGTAGACGTGAAAATGGAAAAAAAACAATTGACAAAGTGTGAAGTCCGAAGTCCGGATAACACGTCACAGTCATACCATTTTCACAACGACGCTAACCTTTTTTCTACAGTATACAAAAAATTCTCGTATCCAACATTGTTACCGTTTTCATTATTAAGAACACGTAAATTATTTTTTAAAGTTATAATTTGTCAGTGACGTGAATAAATAGTGTACTACTAGTGATAACTGCATGCTGTATCTTTGCTATTTAAAAAAAAATATCTCTTGAAAAAATCAAATGGGGATATGTAAAAAATTATGAAAGTCTGGCAGAAAAACTGGCTCAATCTCTGGCTGGAAGTCTGGCTGGAAGTCTGGCTAAAAACATGCTGAATGTGTGACTGGAAGTTTGGCCTAATATCTGGCAGTAAGTATGGCTGGATACCTGACTTGATGTTTTGATCAATGTCTGGCAGATAGAATGACCAAATATATCTGGCTTAATGTCTGGCAGAAAATGGGGCTGAATGTCTGGCTGGAAGTCTGGCTAAAAGTTTGGCTGTATGTCTAGCTGAAAGTTTGGCTGTATGTCTGGCCGAAAGTCTGGCTGGAAGTCTGGCTCTAAGTCTGGCTGGAAGTTTGGCTCAATGCCTGGCAGAAAAACTTGCTAAATATCTGACTGAAAGTCTAGCTGTATGTCTGGCTGGAAGTCTGGCTAAAGGTCTAGCTGTATGTCTGGCTGCAAGTCTGGCTCAATGTCTGGCTGGAAGTCTGACAGAAAGTCCAGCTGGAAGTCTGGCAGAAAAACTGGCTAAATGTCTAACAGTGAGTCTGGCTTAAAGTCTGGTTTAATGTCTGGCAGGAAGTCTAGCTGTAAGTCTGGCTGGAAGTCTGGCTCAAAAACTGGCCTAATGTCTGGCTGTATGTCTGGCTGAAAGTCTGGGTCAAAGTCTAGCTGTATATCTGGCTGAAAGTATGGCAGAAAGTCTGGCTGTATGTCTGGCTGAAAGTCTGGCTGTATGTCTGGCTGAAAGTCTGGAAGAAAATGTGGCTGAATGTCTGGCTGGAAGTCTGGCTAAAAGTCTGGCAGAAAGTCTGGCAGATAGAATGACTGAATGTATGTCTGGAAGTCTGGCTTAATGTCTGACTGTAAGTCTGGCTGTATGTCCGGCTGAAAGTCTGGCAGAAAATCTGGCTGGATGTCTGGCTGGAAGTCTGGCTAAAAGTCTGGCAGAAAGTCTGGCTGGAAGTCTGGCTTAAAGTCTGTCAGAAAGTCTGGCTGAATGTTTGGTTGGAAGTCTGGCTCCAAGTCTTGTTGAATGTCTGGCAGAAAGTATGGCTTGAAGTCTGGCTAAAAGTGTGGCTTTGATTTTTGTCTTATGTCTGGATAAATATTTAAAATTCTATTAAAAAGACTTGAACATATGTCAACATTTGTTCAGTAATTACAAACTACGAATCTACAAAAAAGCTCATAATTTCATTGGGACCCAAAACAAATAGCGTTTTCAAAAAGATCTTGATTCATGTCTCTGAGCTGGTTACAAATACATCTAGAAAACATTCTTATTATTGATATTACAATGTATTGAAACAAGTTATATGTATTAAACATTTTGTGACAGCAGTATTCAAATAGTTCTTGAAAAATTATTTTAGTTACTTTAAAAACTGGTCGGATATTAGGTCTTATATCTTGTCTTAAATCTGGTAGTTAGATAATTTTTAAATATCATAAAAATATTGATCTGAAAATGGATTTTAATGTTTTTCTTATGGTTTGCCTTCAAGTTGGTTTCATGATACGTCTCAAAAATTTTTTTGGAACTGGTCATGTAAACGGTTTCAAAGAGAGTCAAACACTTTATCTCAAATCTGGTCTTATATTACGCCCTATAACGTATTTTTTAATAAATCTCAAGGTTTAACTTAACGTACGTCTCAAATTGGTCACATATATTACAAGGTATGCATTAAATCTGGTAATTATGAAGGTACTAAGATCAGTGAAGCAACAGATATTTGAATAGATCTCAATACTCGTCTTTCAACTTGTTTCGAAAAACTAGAGTCCAAACAGTTCTCAATGCTAATTGGATCCTAATATTCGTCACAAAAGTAATTGTTTAGAAGAAAGTATTAGGGTATCAAAGAAAGTATTATTCTAGTTCTTCACTTAAACAAGAGGCAGAGCACGATCGTTAACAGCCCTGCAGTTGTTAGCAAATAGGTTGGATTAGAGGTGACGGCTTCTCATCAAAGCCAGCTGCAAGGCAAGGAATAGGAGTTGGTACTGGTGTATCTAATAAAAATATTGAAACAAAGTAACGCGTTACTATTACGATTATTTATACATTAATAATTTATTGAACTTATCTGAGTGTTAATAGGAAGGATTGCAACTCAAGGACATCAACCGCTTCTAAGTTTAGGGCTTGGATCGGACCAACGGTGAATAGCATTAGAGCGGCGGTATTGTAGTAACGGCCACCCAGGTAAAAGGAAGAGCACGACCGCTCATGACACTGCAGTTGTTAATAAATAGGTCGGATCAGTGGTGACGGCTTCTCATCAGAGACAGCTACGAGGTTGGGAGTGGGAGGGGGTGCTGGTTCATCTAATAATACAAAGTAAAAGTATAGTGTACTTACTATGATAATTATTTAAGAGTAATATATAGAAATTCATCAGAGAAGGGGATTATTAATAATACATTTTTAAATCAATTGAGAACAATAAAATGGGCACTTAGTACTCGGAGACTCTTATTAAATAAAAAATATGTTCTGGGCTTGTATTAGACCTTTAGACTACAGTAAAAGAGCAGAAACAGAAAGGAACTTTATTAGTGCCTTAAATGAAATAGGAAAAATATCACATGTAAGAATAATTGAATTACATATCAAAGTTAAATTTAAAAAAAAATAATAATAGAGTTTTCATGATGAATAAGACAGTGAGAAATTGTAACATATTATAAATGGTTTTAACAAGCATTTTCAATTGAAGATGAGCACATACATAACAAACGTCTATTGCACAGTTAATTATGCCTATCCGACCGTTTAAACCACTTCGTTAAGGCTATGGGATTATTCACTCCTCTCTTAGCCTAACCCCTCTGTCGACTCTTGCTTCATTAAGAATTTATCACGCGCTCTTCTCCAGCAGGTGCAAACGGCGATCAAGAGTCAAAAACAATAAATATACATATATATGTGTGATTAATACATTATAAGGTTGTAATGGTTCATGGCGCCTGTCAAACTAACCTCATGACAAATCGCCATCCTCAACAATTTTTTTCTAAAAAACTAGCCATTTGTTTGGGAAAAAATAGTTGCATCTTATTCAGGATAACTTAATCTGTAATAAATAAAATTTTCAGCCAATTTAACCGAGAGAGAATATCCTAAGGGTTTGTGCGGGGTCCTTTCTGATACCATTAAAGAATAAGAAAATCATTGAGCTCATAAAATATTAGTGCAATAGAAATATGACGTTCAAATTTTTTGAGTTCAGAAGTAAGAGGTATAGTATTCTCAGTAAAAATAAAAATGTAATTAGGAAGCAAAGGGTGTTGAAAGTAATGTTGGTAATGTTGTAAAAGAAGCTATCAGTTTCAACGACTACATTGAGTGCTTATGTGACCAAATTATAAACATTAATCAAGAACAAATTAAGGTAGATCACGTTGTCATGAGCTCGACACTAAAAGGTACAATAAAATTGCTTTTAGTTTACGAGATGAATGCTATCTTTCATCAAACACTACAGATATGCTGCCTTGGGTTCCATGTAGGATTAAAATAATAAAAGAATAAAGAGCTAAAGGGTGTGTAAACGTTATGTCTGGACTTGTTTAGAGTATGGTCTTAACCGTTGTATTTTAGTGTCATTTGTGGGTCTCCTAGTATTTATACGTGGGCTTTATTTTTTCTCTTTTTATTTGGATGGAAAGTCTTAATTTAAAAGATACGGATGAAGTTAATTATTATGTTCTTTTATTTAAACCATTCAAATTAATTTATTCTTTAAAACACAATTTATCAGATCACACCAACAAGGTTTACTATTAATTATATTACTAATAGCTAACTTAGATCTAGCACTGTCGATCGATACTGCTGCTTTAGAGTTTCCTAGTGCTTCCTGCAGTATTTTTTAGCGGTCTCTAAAACTACACGGATGAGTTCGTAACCAGAAAAGAACATGTTATGGTTTCTACTTCTCTGCTATCGCCGGAACCACTTCCAGTGGGCCTCTTTCACTATTCCTCGCTCCTTAGCGTAGTCCAACACTACTGATGTCTTTAAAGTATACTCGAGTTGCCTCAGCTACTACATTATAATTTGAGCAGAATTTGTCTGCTAGTTTCAGCTTCATGTTATGTCTTACGTATATAATGTACTCGCAGGAAGCGGGAGTCAAAAGTTGACTGAAACTTGAGTGTACAGATGATACACGTAAAAAGACAAATTTTTCTTTTTAATGTAGCGTTTTTATAGTGTCCGAGCGAGTAAAAGAGGATTTTGGTTAAATGAGGTCAACCAATGAGCGATGTTCTTGCAAAACTGCGTTGACAGAAAAACAGAAGGTTGAAACAATGATGCTTTATGTTGCGATTTTATGCATTAGGAAATAACAATACAACAGTATAAATCGCATCTTTCTGATAAGTGAAATTGAAGTTTTTTAATCAGTTATGATGCAATCTTGCATCAGTAATAAAAAAATACCAAATACAAGTTCAAATGTGACTTATAAGTTTAAAAATTTCGTAATTAATAATATCAAAATTTTCACTATCAATTTTTCATATGATAAAACAATTTGTTACTATTTTAAAAGTGGTAAAAATTATTAGAATTCAACGATCAACGCGGAAATAATCTATTAATTCATACAAATAACACAATTTCAAACATACGATTTCAATACACACATGCATTCTAACAATGAGCCTGACCGAATTATAAGTCAGTATAATATGACACAACTTTATACTTCCAGTAGACACGTTGTTATACTTATATATACGACTATGACATATATAAGTCATGGATACATGAGCGAATGTGCACGTAAAAGATGCTCCTCAAAGCTAATGCACGCGAGCACACACACACACGCGCACGCATACGCCAGTGGGGCCCCACCCCCACTGCGCGTGTCAACCCGCCACTACTCCAACTTGAACAAAAAGTCTTTTCATTTAATACATGAAATGGAAATGTATATAAAATTGGAATTTAAGATGCTCAAAACTGACGGTTTTAGATTAATGACTTGAAGAAAATGTGTAACTGAAGTGAATTTTTTATTTTATTTCGCTGACTCCACCGTGCTATAGGACACTATCAAAGCGCATACTTATACGAAGAAAGAATATTTTGTAATTTTGATCTCTATTTTGCACCTAATTCTAAATAGTTTCCTTGAAAATCTAACCAGCGATCATCAGCGCTCTAGTTGAGTAGCCTATTCACTCTGCTACGAGCGTCCCCTATTATACATTAACCTCTTTCTCCTTGTTCTAGTGTGGTTTATAACTTATCCCTAATTTTAATATTAATTTACTGTTTATAAATTAATAAAGTTCGATTATACATTATATCAATTGATAAATTGTTTACTTAATTAACTGTTTTTTCTATATAATTCAATAGCTTATTCAAAAACTCGCCACAAATGTTTTATATGTTACCTGATCCTTCGACGTACAAGTGTTATAAATCAAAGATGTATGAAAAATGATGGTAAAACTAAATTAAGTTTCTTATTATTTTTATACATATTAATATATCTGAAGTTTCAAACGTTAGAATGAAACAAAAATCCGAAATGATTTTATTTGGTTTTAGCAACTAAAATAACTAATATTTGAGTCTTTCTCGCCCTCCATATATATATATATATATATATATATATATATATAAGTTTATTTCGTTGATCTTCTGGGGCAAATGAAAACACTTAGTTTAAGCGACGTTTCGTCGACTGGTGTGTCGACCTCTTCAGGCTTTATTAACAATAACAAATTATTACAATGACTAATATAGACAAAAGATACATATAATGTAGAACTGACAAATAAATTACCTTAATTTAAACCGTGAAAGACAATTTATTTAACGTATCGATCAAATGGCTCACACGCAAGTCAAACTGGCAAAGGCCCCCACACCGCAATGTACCCCGCTTTTATAACAAACACACACACACACCCAAACATATACAAGTTTCGCAGTGCGATGACCCAAGCCCTCAGTTCACACATCACATTATCAGTATACAATTCTAAGAACGTACATAGTCCTTAAAAACGTACAGAATTAATGAAACTTCGATAAGTGCGACTTAAATTATAAACATCTTCTTTCTTATTTATATTATGAATGTTGGAGGTAATGTGTAACATTTCAGAGATCAAACGTTTACCATAATTCGGCTTTTTGTCTAATATTTTTATATTGTCCCACTCAAAATTATGGTTATTAGAAATTTGGTGTAAAGTAACTACCGATTCCGGTTTGTAGTTGTTTTGGTGTTCTCGTTTTCTCTCTTTTAAAGCTCTCTTCGTTTCACCTGTATATTTTGCTGAACAGTCACTGCATGAGATCTCATATACGACATTAGTATTACCCAAAGTATAAGTAGTATCTTTTCCCAACTGTACTATATGATTCAATTTTTTGTTTATTCTAGGAATTACTTGTATATTGAATTTTTTTTAAAAACGTTGTATCTTATCAAAATTATTTGGAAAAAATGGTAAGCTTATAATGGTTGTATTTAAAGGTAATTGCTCTGGAATTTTCTCTGTAACATCATTATTGATCTTACAAAGTCTTTTCTTAATATGTTTATTAATAAAATGCTTAGAATAGCCATTCTCAAGCAGCATCTGTCTTACAATTTTCACGTTTTCATTATGGAATGAACTGTCAGAGAGTCTTATGGCCCTGTCTATTAAATTATAAATTATATTCTTCTTTTGTTGCCCACTATGATAAGATTCAAAATGTAAGAGTCTATTTGTAGATGATTCTTTTTGGTACCAATTTGTGATAATTTTGTTGCATCGCTTTATTAAAGTCACATCTAAGAAATTAATTTGGTTCTTTTTTTCAATCTCATATGTAAATTTTAAATTTTTGTTACAACTATTAAAGATTTTAGTAACAAGGTCAATATGATTTTCTTTTATACAAGTGATTGAATCGTCAACGTATGAAAAATAGAAGAGCGGCTCAACACTATGTTTATTTTTAAAAAATATTCCAACATTCATTTACACAGTCTTCAAGAACTAAGTCCGCAAAAAAAAAAGAAATTGGTGACCCCATCGGGGTACCAAATATCTGTCGATAAAACTTTTTATTGAAGGTAAAATATGTATTTTCAAATAGAAACTTCGTTAAATATATAATATCAATAAACGGGATTCTTGACGCACGACGAATATAATCTACACGTCTCTCAAGGCTTTTCAAAACCAAATCACACGATACATTAGTGAACAATGAAGTAACGTCTAGGGACACCAATACATAATCGTCTGGTATCTTGAAAGATTTAATTTCGTGTATAAGATCTTGACTATTGTCGATATGGAATTTTGATTTTGGCATACATACTTTCAAGTCGTTATATAATATCTTTGAAAGTAAGTAAGTTGGACTATTAGTTAATAAAATAATTGGTCTAAGAGGAATATCTTTTTTATGTATTTTCGGAAGTCCATATGCCTTGGCTAACTGTGTATCCGTTTGTGTAATTTGTGTATTATGAAACTTACATTTTGAAAATTCATTGTCATTAAGATATTTCAATTGTTCTTGTACCTTTTTTTGTAAAACTTTTGTTGGATTATTCTTTATTTCTTCGTATGTGTCAGTGTCAGCCAGAAGCATCGTCATCTTGTCGATGTAATCGTGTCTATTCATGCATACCGAGGTATTGCCCTTATCGGATTTTAGAAAAATTAAATGTTGATTCTCTTTTAAAAATTGTGTTTGATTGATTTTTTCATTATAGACTAAATATTTATGATTTTGATGTGTTTTATTTTTTATGCTAAAGTTAACTATTGAACAAACAGTTTGTCTTACTGTTTCTTTTAAGCTTACATTTATTTTCATCTTTTTTAAACCATATTCTAAATTTATTAATATATCAATAGCGTCTCCCTTTTTCAAATTGATGTTGTTTTATTGAAACCTGGTCCAAGTGATACTATTTGGGCAACATCTTCAGGTATAATAGTTTGTGTTAAATTAATAAATTTATTTTGCCTGTTTTCAAATATTGGCGTGTGGGTTTCTATTTTTGAATACAAACGCGCAAACTTATTTTTAAGTGAAAATTTGACATGATTTTTTATTTTAAAACATTTTTTGTCGACACTTATGAAAAATTGATGTAATAGTCTTTTGTCAATTTTGTATTGTAAAAGCGAGGTACATTGCGGTGTTGGGGCCTTTGCCAGTTTGATTTGCGTGTGAGCCATTTGCTCGATACGTTAAATAAATTGTCTTTCATGGTTTAAATTAAGGTAATTTATTTGTCAGTTCTACATTATATGTATCTGTTGTCTATATTAGTCATTGTAATAATTTATTATTGTTAATAAAGCCTGAAGAGGTCGACACAACAGTCGACGAAACGTCGCTTAAACTACGTGTTTCCATTTGCCCCAGAAGATCAACGAAATAAACTTATATAACTAAAATAACTTACAAAAAAACATTATACGCACATATAATATAATAAATAATGATAAAAACTGCCAAAAAAAGCTTTACAACAAAAAAACAACTGTGAAACATAACATCAATTATTTGCAAGGAATTTTACATCTAAAAGATATTATAAATCGACATTTTCCGGGGATAGTTTTCCATTCGCTGGTGATAAAATTACAAAAAAAAATTTATTATAATTTCTAAACACTAACACAACTGAACTGTAAGTATGAATTTCCGCGATCATAACCTCTATTAGTTATGGACACTTACATTCCCAGAAAATTAAAAAATAGCACTCTTTCGGCTATAGTTTTTCATTCACCAGTGCTAAAATTACGAAAAAAAATTTATTACACTTTTTGGACGCTGAAACAACTAAACTGTAAGTATATATTACTGCAATCACAACCAGGCGCTTACTGGCCACTCTAATAAATAATAAAATCTAAAATAATAATGCAAACGCCTATTACCCTATGAGCTGGGGCACTTACTGGGCACTCCGGTAAATAATTAAAATGTTACATAATAATTTGTTTAAAAATTTAGTCTTAATCTTTTTATAAGCTTTTATTTATTGATTATGAAATTTATGATAAATATAATATTATTTACCTAGGAGTAGAGATACAAAGTGAGATAAACAACTGTTTTGTTTAAACAACTTTTTGTTTGTTTTAACAATTCCAAGATTATAAAGTATTGATAATCCAAGGCGTAAATTACATCGTACAGTTTTTGACAACAGATTTGTGTAGTTTACAGAGCTCTTATTTAAATAACTATAGTTTGGTATTACGAATTATTTACAAATATATATTAAAAGATAAGAATGGTAAAAAATTAATTTAAAAAGCAAATTTCTAACCTTACCCATCACATATACTACAGTAGCACTGCAAAGTAACAAACGTACTTCGTTTATGACCACATTTGATTATTGACAGTAATTTACGTAAAGTATTAGAGAATACATTAATATATCTAAGTTGTAAATAATGCTTGAATGTGTAATCCTACTTGCACGTTCATTTACAATTTTTCATTGGAATGGGTTAACATATGAAAGAAGAATGAGGTGCTGTACAAAAGCTAGTTTAAAATGCAGTAAGCAGCTCATTAATCGTGATTAGCAATAAATGAATCGACGGACACAAAGCTTCCCCAAGACTAAATTGCCCCGTGACCAAAGTGCCCCACTTAAATTCCATTACTATCGCCATGATGAGACGTATTATTTTGCACCAAACATATTGTTCTGCACCTATTAGTATTATATTCATGTACTAAATAAATGTCAAACTATATTTTGTTTACTTACCTTTTTTTATCTGTATGCAAAGAAAAAAAAATCATATAATTAATTTAAACTATAATAATAATGCTTAAAGACCATAAATAATGATAGTATGATCATAAATAATATATTTTAGAATATTGTATAATAGTATAAAGCGTGATATGACATTTTTTAATCACTTTTTTATTGTACTGGTCATGACCAAATTTGAATTTTCATGCATAGTAGGTACCGTCTTTGGGAGTGCTTGTGCTGTTAATAAACATTTTGTTGTTAATTAGAGTGGCCAGTAAGCGCTCTAGGTTATCAGGTGATATGCACTCGTGTTATTATTCAAGAGTTTATTATTTACTAGAGTGGCCAGTAAGCGCCCCGTGTCATCGGGTGATAGGCGCTTGCGTTATTATTTAAGATTTTATTATTTACGAGAGTGACCATTAGGCACCCTGGGCTATTAGGTGATAGGCACTTATGAATTTAAGAGATTTAAATTTTCGCACGTTGCCGGTATCGTCTTTGGGAGCACTGACTGAGGGTGCTAATACATTAAGATAAGCTATGCTATAGTGTACAAGTACTATAAAGATATGTATTTTGTATATTTAAATTCTGCTAATAAAGGAGTATAGCCTAAAAAAATCAATTGTTTGCACATTTTGGTATTTTTATCGTGTGCAGTGAGGTGAGCTTAGGTTTGCAGGAATCGAAACTTATTCTGGAAATGTAACTATACCGCTACTCGGTAACGTGTGTCATTTAATATTACAACTACTTGCTGATTCTTTATTATTCACAAGGATTTTGGATTAAAAACGTTTTTAAGGCGTAAAATGAATCTTAACTAATCGAGTAGTTGTTTTAGTTTACAAGAAACATAAATTTTTGAAGTTATACTTATGTAGGCGCGTTATGCACGGGGGTAAATCAACGATTTCAGATTTTGACCTTGAGAAAAAGTGTGACGGAAGTGGATTTTGCTTGATTCTCCCCCTTGGCCCCACCCCTCATGACGTACTTCCGGTTTCCTCTACACTACATGATGCCACACCGCATCACCATGCCACACATTTTAAATTTTATGAATTTTATTACTTTTTCTTTTAACCAATTCAAAAAAAAAAAAAAAAAAGTTTCCAAAGAGATTTGAGCCCCCCATCTCTTACTTTCTGGCTACAGGCCCAATATAGGTAAATCAATTACTTCATCTTATTTTACAGTTTGTAACTTATTCTTCACAGAAATTTTTATCTAATGTAGATTAATTGATTTGTTTTAAGTATAAATTGAATAAATAAACAATTTACTTAATAAAATAATTTTTTTTTCATGTTTTTTTAAAAACTAGGCAATTAGTATATTTTAGCAGAGCACCCTTCCAATTCATTAATAAATATTTATTCCCACGTATTCAATGTGTTACTTTTAGAATAAATAAAGAGTTTTTTATACAATTCATTCATATTTTTTCAAAATTATAAAAAATTATAAAAAAATTTTTTGCACTGTACGAATACAATGATTAATTTTTATTATATTTTATTCTTTTAAAAAATTTTCATTCGTGCTTCAAGTGGTTTTTTGATTTAAGGACGTTCTTCACATAGTTTGTGGGGGAAAGTTCAGAGAAATGACAGGAACGCTAATGTGTAGAGTAAAGCTAGCAATTCTTTTTCTGACATGGATTTACTCATATACATGCTTTTACGCACACCTTATCCCCTCTTTCTAAATTTATTTAAAATTCAATTTGTGGGTCTATTTAAAAATTCGATAGGTTTTTCTAAAAGTAATCTTTTGTGCCCAAAAAATTAGTAGATTCCTACAAATCATATACAAGTACAGTCAAACGAGCTGCAATGTTCGTGGGTATTTTTTATGCTATTTCAATATACGTTTAAAGTTTGAATAATATCTGTCCAAAAAACCTATGTCTGATGAACGTCTTGAAGAGACATGCACTGGCATGTAATACTACCCTATTGAAGAAAACTATATTGTAGGATGATTTTTTTCAATTTTCTATGTACAATTATATTTTGGGTATTAAATATGGACGAGAAATAAGTGTAGGATCGTACGTGATAGATGTGAGCGTGACGGTACAGATGTAATCAGCGTAGGCAGTAGAATATTGTTCATAAATCACCGGCAGATTCGATGAAAGTGCACAGTCTTGGACTGGTCAGCCTATATGTTATTTTTATTGTATTGTGCCATAATATATCGTTTATAATCATTAACTCATTACATATTAGTTCAAACCACACCTAATCAACGTAGGTATACTCATTCCCACGATAATTGCACCACCTTTGTACACAATATTGTTTCATAGAAGGTATTGTTATACTCAAAATTGTATTGTTTGCCATATAATTTTATAGAAGTATAACTTCATACTTGGGTATCCAAGCACCCACTGTCCATTGTTTTTTTTTATATTTTTACTTTCTGCTAATAAAGAAATATAGCCTATAATAGTCAAATTTTTGCCTATTTTGGTATTTTTATCATGTGCGGCGAGGTGAGGTTAGGTTTGCGGGAGTCGAAACTTCTTTTGGTATCATAATTGTACCGTAACTCGATAACGCATGTCATTTTACATTTAATAACTAGCTAATGCTTTGTTATTGGGGAAAATTCTTGATTTGAAACATTTTTAAGGCGTAAAATGCCTGTTAACTAATTTAGGGTATGATTGCCGGCATTTACACTCACAGTTTAGTTGTATTTGTGTTCGAAAAGTATAACAATTTTTTTTTCTTATTTTAGCACCGGCGAATAGAAAACTATTGCCGAAAAAGGGCTATTTGTTCAACTTCCTGGGAATCTAAGAGTACAAAACTAATAGAGGTTATGATTGCGAGAATTTATACTAACAGTTTAGTTGTATTAGTATTCGAAAAGTATAATAAATTTTTTTTTTAATTTTATCACCAGTGAATAGAAAACTATTGCCGAAAAAGTACTATTTTTTCAATGTTCTGGGAATCTAAGTGTCTATAGCTGATAGAGGTTATGATTGCGGACATTAATACTTATAATATAGTTATTTCTGTGGTCGAAAGGTATGATGTTTTTTTTAAATAATTTTAGCACCAGCTAATGAAAAACTATCTCGGAAAATGTTAAGTTAAATATCTTTTAGATGTAAAATGCCTTGCAAATAATTGAGGTCATGTTTGAAGGTGCTTGGAACTTAAGTATAGCTGTACTGGAGTACACAGCTAATGATCAAAATATTGCTATCCCAATATCACAAGCTAAGCAAATATAATCAATTTTATTATCAATAGATCACGATTTTAGTTCAAACCCTCCACCGATCCCACAGCCCCCCCCCCCGCCAGAGCTGCATAGCAAATTATTCTTGATGTCCCAATCGAACTGATTTGGCGCTATCCATAGTAAACAGCACAGTTAAGTACGATAAGGATAAAATTCAAAAAGTGATTCCAGAATACCGGAAAAATTAAAAAACCTTAACCCAAGCTCTTTAATCCAATAAACGGGTCACCCTGAAGTCTTTAACCCCTTAGCCTAGAAATCTCAAAGCCTATAACCACATAACCCAATTTATCATGAATAATTCAACCCCATTACGTGGTGCCATAAATAATCATACATGCATTAATCAAAAATTATTATTACGAGCACAAATCACCAGATAATTCTGAGCACTTACTGTCCACTTTATGAGTTAGAAAATTATTATTTTTTAACGCAAGCACCAATCTTACTAAT
This sequence comes from Copidosoma floridanum, assembly GCF_036245765.1. Classification (NCBI taxonomy): domain Eukaryota; kingdom Metazoa; phylum Arthropoda; class Insecta; order Hymenoptera; family Encyrtidae; genus Copidosoma; species Copidosoma floridanum. The sequence continues at coordinate 180,300 of NW_028321887.1, read as the reverse complement.
ATATAAAGCAAAGTCGCTAAAACCGTTGTAATCGCTAACCGCGAAAACTACTGAACCGATTTTGCTGAAATTTTGCACACTGATTCATGATACTTCCTAGATGGTTTTAGTATAGTTTTTATCTTAAAAAATTTAATAACAATAGCAATAAATGAGCTCAAAGTTTTGCAAAAATACGCCAGCTTTTCACTTTAGTTCAGTAAAATCCGCTAGGTGGCGTCGACATAAAATCGAAGCTACCTGCAACATAATTAAATAAGTGTGGTTATAATAGGCCGGAGCGTATCGATAGCTGTACAGTCGAGCTTCGGCAGCTCATCAAGCTGTTTAGAGGATGCTGGTGATAGTCCTGCAGCTGGGTATCCCGGTTACGGACGACACTCTTCTCCAAGGGGGAAGGGACCTAAGTGTTCCTTCACCCTGAATCTCGACGAGTGTGATCAAAGAATAATAAATTACTTCCAACCGATGCCGTCTCTGCCAGAATACCAGGAGACATATTTAGCCAGAGCACAATCTGCACCAACTCTTCAGAGTTGTGTGGCAGTCCCACCATCCCACCTGTTGTAGTTAGAGAATTTGTGGCTACAAATGTAAGCAAGGAAAAACAGCTCTGAGGGTCACGGGAACCACAACGGCTTTCTTCTTGGTCGTCGCGTCCCCAACGCGCTTACCCATATGTTCCCGTCTAAAGATGAGCAATTGAGCAGTTGGTTATCCGGGGAACGACCCAAGACGAGATATTCTTTGGTCAGCGGCGTATCTCCCTCCATCACAGTCTCTGTACATCGAGACTCCCAGGGTAAGAATCAAGCAACCCGTAGCCAGCTCTTCATCATCAGGAATAATAATGAAGAATAGCCTGGAAGTTTCACCACTGGCGCTTTTTAGGGCCATTATAAGTATTTACGTTCCCTACTTAACCATCAATTTCATCGGTTCTTTTTAGGGGCCACCTAAGTGTAAACTACCTTGCCAACAAATACATTTTTATTACCATTTCCGGAAGCGATTCGTCGACTAAAAGACTATATTAACTAAAGACGGGCACTATTAAACCAAGTCAGCTATTCACTGGCAGACGTCACCTGCGGAGTTGTTCTTCGCAAGGCTGGAAAACCCGGTGACCGACGACTCTATATTACCCTCTCGACTCTAAGCATTCAACCAGGAATCACTGATCCTCTCCAAGGTCTGCGCTGGGCAAACCTATAACAGCTATAAAGGAAAAAAAACTTGAGCCAACGGGACAGCCTCCACTGGACAAGTATCACTAACCAATCTCCCCATCTAAGATCACCAAAACAACTGAATCTGAAAATAAAAAAGGTGCTTTAGACACCAACGTCTTCGACGTTATACCGGGAGACGTTGGGAAAGAGCACTACAACTAGCCCCAAAGCTTCGGACTTTGTAATTTTTCTCCCAATCAGTCTGGGTCTTCAACAGTAAGCCAGAGAAGATCACCCTGAGGTATCCAGGTCACAATTTCTGTTAACTGCAGTCAAGAAAGAGTTAACTTAAGAAGCTCACCGGTCTTTTTTAGGGCCATCGGACGTCGAACTACCTTGCCAACAAATGTATTAAAATTAACAAAGTTGACTGAAAATAGCCTTTAGGGGTCATAAAAGTCGTAAGCATACCAATAGTCGCAAAAGGGTATATTGGAAAGAAAACCTCAAATGTATCTAATGAATACAATTTGAGGCGTCAAGAAACTGACGCAGAAAATTTTTCGAGATTGAAACAGCAGCGTCAAAATCGTCAACTAAAGAGTCCATTACGTGAGAGATCAGCTTTTCATTGTACCCTCACAGCAATCTCTGAAATCTTTAAAGATCCTACTTCAGATTTTTTAATGAGTAGAAAATGTATTTCTGTTTTTATGGCAATAAAAATGTTGGGTTTAAGGTCCAGGACTTTGTTGCTCTGGTAATAAAATAGTGAGATATGAGAAAAAACAATTTTTTTTTAATATAAATTTTTTGGGGGTTTAAAATCTTAACAGCTTTAAAAAATAGCCCTTTTCGTGAATTACACAGAAGAAACTAAATCAACAACTTCTTATAGCCATCGATTATTTTATGGCATAAATTTTCAGCATAATTATTTTTTTGAATTTTCACACCTCATTATTTGACCAAATAAACTATATGGATTCCGAAAAAATATGTTTTTAATAAGAAGATTTTTGTTCTGAGATGTATCGGGAGTATGTGTAAAATTTTCTAACTAAAAATGTTTCACATCACATGTCAACACACTACGGTGTTTTATTTAGTAAGTCTCGGGCGAAGCCGAGACGGGGGGGCTGCTAGTCACCATATAACCCAGGGCGCCTACTGGACACTTTATTAATTGATAAAATACGATTAGACAACACAAGTGCAAATCACCAGGTAACTCTAAGCGCTTACTGGACACTTTAATAGTTAATAAGTTATTACTTCGTAATATAAGCGCTAATCATTAAAGAGCGCTTGCAGGAAACTTAATAAATTTAAATAAAAACAATAAATAATGTAATCGCTAATCACTAGGTAACTCTGGGCACTGACTGGACACTTTTTTACCTAATGAAGCATTAGTTAATATTAAAAGCACTAGTTATCAGGTAAGCTGGATCCCTTTTAGGCAACTTTATTTCAATATAAACCATTTGGAAAACTTTTACTCTTCATGTCAGATTCGTGTTTAGCAGAAGAAAATACGAAAGATAAGTATAGTCAGACTCTAGCGCAAGCGAAAATAAGGTTCTTCGGCAGAGCATCTGGTTAAAATGAGAATTTTAAGGAATTTCCTGAGTATTTTTTAAATTAACTTAAAAACCTTTTTTTGTATATCAGATTCGTGTATAGCAGAAAAAAATACGAAAGATAAAAATTGTCAAACCCTTAGCATAGACAACTTTTTTTGTAGACCTGTTTTTTTTTTTTTTTTTTTATACCGGGTTACCACGACAGCCTATTTGGCCTAGTCACGGGGGCCACCCACTCACCACCTATGTGTGGGGGTGTATTGCCACACCTATCTCTAAACCTTTTTCCTCGCATCCTACCTGAATCCATGGGCACAGTGTGAGTATCTTCGGTGGAACACCTTGCCAGTTAAGCTGACACTCTCTGCACCGATGGTGCATCGGGTCCACTCACCACTGTGTAGCCTTTCCCCGGAGAAGACTCCATTATTCCAGGACGTCCACTCCTCGCCGGTTAAGCCAGCGCTCTCCGCCGAGGCATCGGATCCAGGCTAATTAGCATCCCCGGAGAAGCCCCATGTTTCAGGGGCCACTCCTCGCCGGCAAGATCGGTGATCCCTACCCAACGCCTGGCATCGGGTCCGCTAATCCCTACCTATAGCCCTAACACTGTTTCGCATTCACCCAGGCCCGAAAACCTGTGGGGCAAGGAAAAAACCCTGGAATTACTCTGAAGGAAAATTCCACGGAAAAACCCGCCCCAAAACAGCCAGGGTTACATAGGAACTTTTCCCGATGAAAACAGTTTTTGAAAAAATCTGCATTCACCAGGAATCGAACCCACGACCCCTAGAACTGCGTTGTATCAGTAACAAGCACGCTTACCACTGAGCCAACGCCACTCCTGACCTGTGTTTTTGTTATTATTATGATTATTATGATTATGGTTGTGATTATGATTATTATTATTAATTTATTATTATTATTATTAGTTTATTATTATTATCATCATTATTATTATTGTAGAAATTAATGTACGTAAATCACAATACCCAATTTTACTGTATTCATGTCTCATGATATACGTTAAAAATGATACGAAACAATAATATTAATGATAGAACAATAGTAGTAGAATTGTTAGAAACCTCTTTGACGCTGAGAAAACCATCAGGTTTTGTGGCTATGCTAGCCCGGTCATCGGCTTTAAGATTGTCCAACGTGTGGTTCTGCATTTCAGGTTGAGGTATAAGAATCAAGTCCTTGGAGCGGGCAATTAGATTGGAATTGCCAATTAAGCCATTCTGTAGTTTCTTCTCACCAGCTACATTAATCTGAGAACTTGTCGCTACTCCTACACGGTTGGTGCTGGCATCGTCTTCGCTGTCTTCGCCTTTTACTGTCCAGTTGCCGTTGCGCTTCTTTACATGTTCGATGTTTTGCCGGCCATACTGCAAAAGAAAATCTTTTTATTGGTAAGCGTACATTATTCTTAAAAATAAACTAAGCGAAAAGGTATCTGTGGATAACTGGTAGGAACAAAGTTCCTTTTATAGTGTTTTTACCTTACATTCTGTTCATAACGAGTATACTAAGTATAATATTATAAGTACTAAAAAAAATGCAATTAAAGGGTTTAAAATGTGCGACTGAACTGAAGTAGTAGTTTTTGTACCATTAGCACAAATAGTGTAGGCGCCAGGTTGGGTCCTGTGGCTTTTTTAATCAGGAAAGACCCATCAAGGTTTTTTTTTAAATATATTTTTACTTGCTGAACGCGATTTTTCATGGTGAGTCACGATCCTAATGGTCAACTTTTTGTTATTAACAAATTTTACAATTTTACAAACAATAATGAAAAAAATTTAACGAGGTGGTACATTCACATTAAAAAATCATGGAGAATTAATTCCGTAGAATAAAAACAGCCAAATAAAATTGCTCTTTACGTATTTTTAAAATACTATATAAGGCTTACAATTAAGAAGATGTTGTATTGTAATCAATGAATCCTAAGAAATTTTTTATTATTATTATGAAATTGCGAAATGGCCTTGCCAACGAGAAGTATCAGCTTACTAAATTATTTAATAAAATTAGCGTTATAAATATATTTCTTTCAACGTATCAGAAAAAAAATGTTTGCAAAATTTTTTATAAACTGAAATAAAAGATAAAATAAAGTAATTAAACCAGAATGATGAGTTGCATTGAAAGAAAAAAATCTGCTGACAGTTGAAATCGACCCCAAGATAGCAAAACATTACGAGCAGCGGCATAAACCTGAACCATCTTAGCCATCAAAACTTCGGTTCAGAGGGACCTTGAAGTCACATATGTTCATTGATAATCTCTAGAGCTTGTTCTACAGTTCATAGCAATTATGAATGAGAAAAAATAATAAATTAGTGGATAGCTTAACTACTATCCTCAAAAAAAAGCTGAATATTTTTCAAAATAATACTGGATTTCAAAAGTATTAAATGTACGAAAAAAATAAATAAGAAATGTTTTCAAATTAAAAGTCTGTGTTTATGGTTATAAGGATTTAGTCCCACGATTTAATTAAATAAGATTGGTAGATAACATTGAAGCAAGAGCAAGAGCGAGAGTCAGTTAAATGTATGTAGCATATACTCGGTTACAGTTGAAAGAGAAAAACTCGTGTGGTCGCTTGCTTTGGCTGTGCGCTTAGCTATATAGCTATAGTCGACATTTTTACTCCTCTTCTCGAAGGCGCACACTCAGTATACCCCTTCCACGTGTCTCCAAAATGTGCGCCTATTGGGCATATGTCTGTCATGTCGATGTATATATCACACTGAGAGGAAAAGTAATACAGGCCTTACGGGAGACATAAAGTTTTTACTGTTTTTTCGTGGTGGAAAAAGTATTGAATACAAAAAGTTATTGCATGACATATTTTAAACATTATGAGAGTTAAGTTGTTATTTTTTTCATACGACGAAATCGTTTATTAAGGCCGTAAACAGCGTTTTAAAGGTACAAAGTACAGTTAACCCTACATTGAGCTACTCGTTTCTGCTGCTGCTGCTATTGCTGTTGCGCCTGCTCAGAGGTAAAAAAGCAGCTCGATATTAGGTTAAACTGTACTTCGAATCTATAAAAAGGTGTTTTTGATCTTAATAAACGATTTTCTTTCATGAAAAAAATATCAACTTACCTCTAATAATGTTAAAAATATAAGTTCGAATAACTTTATACGTTGAACACTGTTTCTTCCACGAAAAAAAGTAAAAATTTAATGTCTCCCATAAGGCCTGTACTACTTTTCCTCTTAGTGTGATATATATATCGCCATGTCACGTGGTACAGGCATATTCCAAGTATGCTCATTTCCACTCCACTCCTCTTCTCGTTGGCACACGCTGTTCGATACAAGTCTCGCACTCTTGAAAAATGTGCGCCCGGTTCAACGGCTGGCCACAGCGAATCGCCCCGATGAGTGCCGGAAAGTTGTCTCGCACCGTAGCATTGGCGTTAGCAATCTCTCTACTCATCTCTGCTACCGAAGAGCCGTACGTTCACTCGCACCGTAGGTTTGGATAAGTTCTCGCTCTTAATATGAGCTGTTTTTACTTCCAGCTTGATTTTTAATAGATGTATTAGAAAATGATTCTAATACTTCTAGATAAGTAAGAAATTTAATATTATACATCTATCATCGCATCGGCACCTACGTAGATGGCTGCACTTTTATATGAGCATTCTTAAAACGATCCATGATAAAAGAGGACATGGGTGGTTTAAGAGTGCTCATATAAAAGTGCCACTATCTACACATGTGCCGATACGATGATAGATGTATCATTTTAAGTTTCTTACTTATCTAGAAGTATTAGAATCATTTTCCAATACAACCATTAAAAATCGAGCTGGAGGTAAAAACAGCTTAAATTAGGAGCAAGAACTTATTCAACCTACGGTGCGAGGAAATGTACGGCTCTTCGGTAGCTCAAGTGGTAGAGCAACTGTATAGTAAATTCGTAAATAGGAGGTTGTGCGTTTCATCCGCACTCGGGGAGGATATTTTTATTGTTCTTACTTAACATCAAGATATATATAGTACAAATTGCAGTAATTTTCTTAAAATTATTTTTGTGCCATTGATAGGTGTTTTTTACTAGGTGAACCAAGGATGTTATTCTAAATTAGCAAATATAATTGATAAGCATTTCTTACAAAAAAAAACAAGGTTGTTAAGGCTGAACCTTGCATTTGAACTGCTCCATTGTATCCCACATTTTTATAAAACCTTAAAAAAAAGGTTGGTACTAAAAAATAGTGAATGTATTTAATGCTGACATGGAATGCATAACATTTAAATAAATTTAAAAATTGTAAAGATTTTTAGAACGAAGTTTTTTATGTCGCGTTACTCGGGGGGCTGGAATTTTAAAACCGACAGATTTTTTTTTTTTTGAAACAAAAGTGGTTTACTTTTCCTCTCAAGTTTCCCCCCTTACCCCCTCTCCCTCACCGACTATTCTCTATACACTTCCCCTCTCCCCACTATATATGTATATCGGCCAACCGTGCCGTGTTACTCTACTGCACACCTATGCCCACCATTCTCCCTCACACTCCTAATTTTATTTTCTCACAATAATTTTTATTTCACTTTGAATTTTTTTCTTTTACAATTCTAAAAAAAAAAAAAAAAAAAAAAAAAAAAAAAAAAAAAAAAAAAAAAAAAAAAAAAAAAAAAAAAAAAAAAATTTCCAATAAAGAGTTTAGAACCCTTGACCTCCTGCATGTAAGTCCAGTACCTTAGCCACTCTGCTACGAGCGCTGTCGTCTATAGAAATTCGATTTCTTGTACTTATGGTGTGCTTCGTTACTATAACATTCCATTTTTACATGCATTCACTAATAATACATTCGATTCATAATAAATTATATTTGTATTTGTTTTCTAAATACTTAGAACAAACAAACAAAAAAAAAAAAACAAAAAAAACATGTGAAATAGAGTTGAAGAATGTATCAATGGTTTTAAAAGGCGCTTATTTCGGATTCGACAAACAAATTATGTTACGTTATCACATAATTATATAACTAAAGTAATTCAAAGTAAATCAATTATATATGAATTACGTAAGATCATTATATAAATATAATTCGAGTTTCATATCATTTTAATGGTTTTTAAGAGTACTTATTTTGAATTTGATAAACAAATAATGACACAATGTCATTGAGTAATTATATGAAAATAAAATAAAAATTGCATTAATAAGCTATAAAATCGCAAAAAAATAAGTGAAAAAAAAATTTCAAAAAAAAGTAATGAAATGAAATATGAAAATAAAATGAAAAAAAATTACAAAAGACATGAATAAATAAAATGGAATGAAAAAAGATGAAATAAAAAAGGGAATGAAAAAAAAAAGATTAAATATAAAAATTAAAAAAGAAATTAAATAAAGGAAATACAAAAAAATGAAAAAAAACGTAATAAAATGAAATATGAAAAAAAAAAAACAAGAAATGAAAAAAAAATAAACAAAACAAGAAACAAAGAAAAAAATAAAACAAGAAATTAAAAAAAAATAAAAAAGGAAAAAATTATAAAAGAAATTAAAACAACTAACCAGGGGGTATTAATGGGTCATGGGACCCACGGTAAGAACGAAGTTCTTTAAACATAAGATGAGTATAGACACAATTTCTCAGGTAACAAGGGGGTCGCCAGACCCACAGGAAGAACGAAGCTCTGTAAACTTTAGTACTGTATTCATGTTGTTTACTAAAACAAAAACTTGAAAAACGAATAAAAAAAAAAAATTGGTTTACTACTTACGATGGTTGAACTTCGTGAGTACTGTATTTATGCACGATGTTCTCACGAAGTTCAACCATCGTGAGTAGTAAAATATTTTTTTTTTTTTTTTTATTCGTTTTTCAAGTTTTTGTTTTAGTAAACAACATGAATACAGTACTAAAGTTTACAGAGCTTCGTTCTTCCTGTGGGTCTGGCGACCCCCTTGTTACCTGAGAAATTGTGTCTATACTCATCTTATGTTTAAAGAACTTCGTTCTTACCATGGGTCCCATGACCCATTAATACCCCCTGGTTAGTTGTTTTAATTTCCTTTATAATTTTTTTCTTTTTAATTTTTTTTTAACTTCTTGTTTTATTTTTTATTTAAATAGGTAGAAATAACTACTATTTAGTAAATAAAAGAAAAAAATTGATTTTTATATCTTATTGATAAACTGAATCGAATCTTTAAAAAAGTAGTCAATAAATAATAAAAGAAGTTAAAGTTACAATTGATCAAGAAGACTGTATACACAATGATTTATCGGAAATACCTTTAACCCTGGACAAAATACCAGACAGAATGTACGACGAAACTGATACCAATTTAATGCAAAAGCATGTTAACAGACGACAGTTGTTGCGAAAGAAGATCATAAAAAAAGCAAAATTTTAATGTATTAAAAAAAAGTAAAATTCAATGTGCACAAAAATTTAAATAAATATATATATCTTATTACAATTACTTTTTGTATTTAATTTGTCAATAAAGCATACTCAATGTTTAATACTATGTTTGTAACAGAATAATTATACACAACTTATTTAAATTCAAACACCATCCGTACCCCGTGTTTTGACCCATGCGCACTGCTACCGGTTGGTAACCTAGTCGCAAAAGAGAGGTACAGATAGAAGCGCTTAGCAGGCCCGGCTGTTACAATGTGAATTTCTTGATTTTTTGTTAGCTTTCCTTTCAATAAAACTGATAAAGTGATTTGGCAGTGTGATGCAGAAATACATGAGTATAAAACACAAATTTTTTCGTAATAAAAAATTTAAATACCAGTCCGTTATTGCAAAAAACATCAATTTCTTGTAGATTAGCTTCGAAGAGAGTTAAAGCATTCCTTTTTTTTCTCCGAAACAATTGTTTTTTATGACAAATGTAATGACGTTTGTTGGGTAAAAAAGTATGAAAAATTGACTGAGATATTCGCAATTGTTCAAGTTGCAAAATAAAATTTTTGGAGGCATCACGACAGAACTAAAAAAAATCAATTTTTTTCATTTGTTATTATTACTAACATTAAATACAATGTTCTAACAAAAGCAAAATGTCGATAAACCGAGCGTAAAAACTGTGGTACCATTTCAAAGATTCACTTTAAAATATTAATTAACAGACAAACTAATAATTACTTTAAAATTTTACGAGTAGCTATTTATTTTGCAACTTAATATCTATGTTTTTTTACGGTTACAATCAAATAAACATGATTTTTCTACATTGATTAAAAGTGTTTCGGTAGAGAAATTTTTTTTTTCGCACTTTCTCGCAATCGATGTGTTATAAATAATGCATAATGGATTTAGAAAAGTATCAATTTTATAGAGAATTTTATAACAAAAAGATTGACGATCGTAAAATGACTCTAAGAGCGATAGAAGCGGAGATATCAGCAATGTAACATAGGTCCAGACAGACTTGAGAAGTCTCTAGGACCCATCCTGTCTGATGTAAGAAATCACCAGACTCGAAACTTTTCCCAAAAGTAGTACCGAACGTAAAGCGCGAAATTCAATCAAGGTCTAATAAGACAAGCACCTATTACCCGATGACCCAGGGCGTTAACAGACCCTTAATGAATAATAAAATAATAATCAATAACACAAGCGCCTATCACCTGATGATCCAGGGCGCTTACGGGCTACTAATAAATAATAAATTATTATTCAATAACACAAGGGGCTACCACCCAATAACCCTAGGCGCTTATTGGTAACTATATTAAATAATAAATTATTTATTAATAACACAAGCGACTATCCTCTAACGACCCGGGGCGCTTACTAGCCACTATTAAATGATAAATTGTTAATCAATAACACAAGCAGCTATCACCCGATAACCTTGATAGCTCACTGGCCACTCTATTAAATAATAAATTAATCATAACATAAGCGCCTATTTCTCGATGACCCAGAGCGCTTATTGTCCGCTTTATTGAATAATAAAATACTCATCAATTACAAGAGCACCAATTAGAGCAGATCTTTGTCGTATTAGACAATGATTCAAGTTATTAAATTACTGACATGTGTTATAAATTACTATTATATTTGTTCACGAGGGAAGGGGTTTTATGCTGCTCCCAATCCAGTTCAGTCGTGTGGAGGTGGAAGTGGTTTACGGCAAAATAAATGTAACGCAAATGTGCAATAAAAATTTATACAATATATTTACAGTGCTTAAATTAGGAAAATGTGCTCAAGTGAAGGCAAGCGGAGAGAAGCTTTCTCTGCCGCCGCGGCGCGCTAACTAACATACTATGCTCGCAGAGCAATATTTATAGAGACAAAAGTTAAAGTAGAAATTCTAGTACATTGATAAATAAAGGTACAAGAGTAAAGGTAAAACGGTCTCTTGGGCATTGCAAATGTACGCGATGATAAAGGCGTATGATCGGAAAATTACTTCAACTTTAATATAAAAATAACGAACGTGACGCAATGTGAATTTAGAAAAGGTTTGTCGGCAAATATTCAGGTACAAAACTGAACAATATTATTTAATAGTGTGGCAAGTAAGTGCCTCGGGTTATCAGCAGATAGACTCTTGTGTTATCAATGGACTATTTATTAATTATTAGAGTGGCCAACAAGCACCCCGAACAACGAGTAATAGGCGATTGTGTAAGTAATCAATAATTCATATTCGATAGTGTGGCCAGAAAGCACCTTGAGTCATCGGCAGATAGGCGCTTGTGTTATTAATTAATAATTTTTTATTTAATAGTGTAGCCAGTAAGCACTATAGGTCATCGAGTAAAAGCCGCTTGTGTTATAAATTAATAATATATTATATGAAACAGTGGCCAATCAGCACCGTTGGTCATTGAATTATAGGCGCTAGCATTATTATTAAATCATTTATTTTGAACAGTGTGGCCAGTAGGCACCCTGAAACGTAGGGTCATAGGCACATGAGTTATTGATTGATAATTTATTATTTAATATTGTGGCCAATAAGCGCCCCGGGTCATCAGGTAAAAGGTGCTTGTGTTATTCATTAATAATTTATTATTTTATGAAGTGGCCAATAAGCGCCCAGAGTCATTAAGTGATGGAAGCTTGCGTTATTAATGTATAACTTTTTGATTAATAGTGTGGCCAGTAAGCGCCCCAGAAAATCAAGTGATAGCTGATTGTGTTAGTAATTAATAATTTATTATTAAATTAAGAGGCCAATTAGTGACCTGAGTGATTAAGTGATAGGTGCTTGTGTTATTGATTAAAAATTTTTCATTTAATATTGTGGCCAGTAAGCGCCTTGGGTCATCAGGTGATAGCTAATTATGTTATTAATTAACTATTTGTTATTTAATTGAGAAGCCAATAAGCGGCCCAGGTCATCGGATAATAGGCACTTGTGCTATTAATTACAAATTTATTATTTATTAGTGGCCAATAATCGCCTTGGGTGATCGGGTTATAGGTGCTTGTGTTATTCATTAATAATTTATGATTCAATAAAGTTACCATAAAGCGCCCTAAGTTATGGGTAATAGGCACTAGTGTTATAAATTAAGAATTTATGTATATAGTGAGGCCGATAAACGCCCTAGGACATAGAGTGATAGGTGCTTAAGTTATTAATTAATAATTTTTTATTAATAAGCACCTCGGGTTACAGGTGATGGGGGCTTGTGTTATTGAAATAATAATTTATATTTAATAGTGTGGCAAGTAAGCGCCACAGGATATCTGGTGATAGCCACTGATATGATAAATTAATTATATATTAATTAATAGTGGCCAAGAAGCACTTTAGATCATCAGGTAAAAAGCACTTGTGTTATTGATTAATAAATTATTATTCAATAGTTGGTAATAATCGCCCCGGGTAATCGGGTGTTAGGCACTAGAGATATTGATTAATAAATTGTTATTTCATGTAGTGGCCAATAAGCGCCCGAGGTCATCAAGTCATAGGTGCTTGAAATATTAATTAATAATTAATAAATAATGTAGTGGCCAATAAGCGCCCTGGGCCATCGGGTAATAGTCGATTGTGTTATTAATCCACAATTTATTTTTTAATAGTGTGGCTATTAAGCGCCCCGAGTCATCAATCAAAGGTGCTTGTGTTATTAATTAATAATTTATTATTTAATAGTGGCCAATAAGTGCCCCAGGTCATCAAGTGATAGCTGCTTCTGATATGAATTAACTTTTCATAATTTAATAGAGTAATTATTGAACACCCCCGCTTATTACGAGATGGCTGCTGGTGTTATTAATTAACAATTTATTATTTAATAGAAGCAATAACCACCTGAGGTCATCAGGTGATAGCTGCTTGTGTTATTAATTATAATTTATTTTTGATAGTGGTCAATAATTGCCTAAGGTCATCAGGTGATAGGCACGTGTGTTATTTATAAATAATTTATACTTGATAATGTAGCCAGTTAGCACCTGGGACGTCAGGTGGTAGGCGCTTAAGTTCTTAATAAATAATTTTTTATTTAATAGCGTTGCCAGTGAGTGCCACAGGACATCAGGTGATAGCCGCATGTTTTATTAAATAATAGTTATTTATTTGTTAGAGTGGCTAGTAAGCACTCCTGGTCATCAAATAATATGCATATGTGTTATTAATTAATAATTCATCATTTAATAAAGTGGCTAATACACGCCCCAATCGTTAACTCATAGATGTTTGAGTTATTGATTAATGATTTATTATATATTGTAGTGGCCAATAAGCGCCCTGAGTTATCGGCAGATAGGCGATAGTGTTATTATTTATTTATTTTTTATTTACTAGTGCGACGAGTAGGCACTCCAGGTCATAGGGTAAAAGCCTTTTGTATTGTTAAATAATGATATATTGTTTGAAACAGTTTCTAATAAACGCCCCCGGCAATCAAATTATAGGCACTTGCGTTATTATTAAATAATTTGTATTTAATAGTGTGGCTAGTAAGCGCCTTGAAACATGAGGGCATAGAAACTTAAATTATTAATTAATAATTTATGATTACATATAGTGGACAATATGCTCCCCAGGACATCAGGTAATAGCCACAGATAATATTAAATAACAATGTATTATTTCATCGCGCGACCAATACGCGCCCCTGGTCATCTAATGAAAGGCACTTGCGTTATAAATTAATAATAAATTATTTTATAGGATAACTAATGAGCGTCCCAAATCTTCAAGTTATGAGTGCTTGAGTTATTGATTAATAATTTATTATTTAATCTAGTGGCCAATAAGCGCTCTAGGTCATTGGATGATAGGCGCAAGTGTTATTTATTAATCATTTATTAATTATTAAAGTGGCTAATAAGCGCTCCAGTACACCATGTCTAAGGTGCTTTTGTAATGAATGTATAATTTATTATTTAATAGAGTGAAATATAAGCTCCCTGTGTAATCGGGTGACAAGCGCGTGCGTTATTAATTAATAATTTATTATTCAATAATAGCTACTAATTGCTTTGGGACATTGGGTGATAGAATCTAGAGTTATTGAATAATAATTTTTTATTTTAAGTAGTGGCCAATAAATGCCTCGTATCGTCGGGTGATAAGTAATTGTGTTATTAGTTAATAATTTTAGAATTAAATAGAGTAACCCATAATCGCCCCAGATTTCAGGTGATAGACCCTTGTGTTATTAATTATTAATTTATATTTAATAGTGTGGCCAGTTAGCACCCAGGACATCGGGTGATAGCCGCAAATTTTTTTAATTAACTGTTTTTTATTTAATTAAATAGCCAATATACGCCTTGAGTTACAGGTAATGGGCGCTTGTGTAATTGGATTAGTAATTCATAATTTAATAAACAGGGCTGTAAGCGCCCTAGATCATGAAGTGATAGGTGCTTGTGTTATTAATTAATAATTTTTTCAATAATAGAGTGGCCTGTAAGTGCCCTGAGACATCATGTGATAGCCACTTGTATTTTTGATTTACTATTTATTATTAAATAGAGCAGCCGATGAGCACCCTAGGTATAGAGTGATAGGCGCATGTCTTATTTATTACTAATTTGTTATTAAATAGTGACCAGTAAGCGCCTCAGGTCATTAGGGATAGAAACTTGTCTTATTAATTAACAATGTATTATTCAATAGTAGCAAGTAAGTGCCCTGGGTCATCAGGTGGTGCGTGCTTGTGTTATTATTTAATAATTAATTAATAGAGTAGCCTGTAAGTGGCCCGGAACATTGGGTGACAGCCACTTGCGTTATGAGTTAATAATTTATCATTTGATAGAGTGGCCTGTAAGTGCCTTTGGTCGTAAGATGATAGGGGCTTGTGCTATTAATTCACAATTCATCATTTAATAGCGTAGCCAATACGCGCCCAAGGTAACGGATGATGGGCGCTTGTGTTATTAAATCAGTAATTTATATTTATTGGAGTGGTCAGTAAGTACTCTGGGTCATCGGGTGACAGGTGCGTGTGTTACTAATTGATAATTTATTATTAAATAATAGCTAATAATCACCTCAGGTCACTGGTGATAGGATCTAGAGTTATTGATTGATAATTTTTTATTTTATGAAGTCGCCAATAAGTGCCACGTATCATCGGGTGATAAGTGCTTGTATTATTAGTTAATAATTTCTGATTTAATAGAGTTACACATAATCGCCCGAGGTTTCAGATGATAGACACTTGCAGTATTAATTATTAATTTATATTTTACAGTGTGGGCAGTTAGCACCCGAGAAATCGGGTGATAGCCGCGAATTTTTTCAATTAACTGTTTTTTATTGGATGTTATATCTTTGTTATTGGATTATTAATTCATATTTTAATAAAGAGGGCTGTAAGCGCCCTAGATCATGAAGTCATAGGTGCTTGTGTTATCAATTAATAATTTTTTAATAAATTGAGTGACCGTTAAGTACCACGAGACATCGGGTGATAGCCGCTTGTGTTTTTGATTAACTATTTATTATTAAATAGAGTGGCCAGTAAGCGCCTCAAAACATTGGGTGATAGCCGCTTGTGTTATTAATTAATAACTTATTATTTAATAGAATGGCAAATAAGCTCCCTGGGTCGTCAAGTTGTAGGTGCTTGTGTTATGCGTCAATAATTTATGTTTTAATAAAGAGGGCTAAAAGCGCCCTAGGTCATGAAGTTATGAGTGCTTGTGTTATCAACTAACAATTTTTTCATTAATAGAGTGGCCTGTAAGTGCCCTAGAATATCAGCTGTTAGCCGCTTGTGTAATTAGATAACAATTTATTCTTGATAGAGTTGCCTATAAGCGCCCATGGTCATCAGATGATACGCACTTATGTTACTAATTCACCATTTACATGCAATAGCATGGCCAGTATGACCCTAGTTAATGGGTGATGGGCGCTTGTGTTGTTGAATCAATACTTTATACTCCATAGTCTGGCCGATAAGCGCTCCTGTTCATCAAGTCATAAGTACATGTGTTGTTTATTAATAATTTTTCATTTAATAGTGTGGCTGGTAAGCGCCATTGGTTATCGAGTAATAGCTGCTTGAGTTATTAATTAATATCATAATATTTAATAGAGTGACAAATAATCGCTCTGGTTTATCGGGTAATTATCGATTGTGTTATTAATTAACAATTTATTATCTGATAGTGGCTATTAAGCGCCCTGGGTCATCAAGTGACAGCCGCTTGTATTATTAATTCACTATTCATCATATAATAACGTAGCTAATAAGCGCCTTGAGTCATCAAGTCATAGGTGCTTGTGTTTTTGATTAATAATTTTTTGTTCAATACAGTGGCTTATAAGCCCCCCAGATTACAGGTGATAGGCACTTTTGTTATTAATCAGATATTTGTATAAAATAGCGGGGCTACTAAGCCCCCCGGGACATCGGGTGATAGGCGCTCGAGTTATTGAATAATAATTTGTTATTTGATGTAGTGGACAGTAAGCGCCCCGGGTTTTTATGTGACAGCCACTGTGTTAAGAGGAAATAATTTCTTATTTAATAGAGTGCACTCTAAGAGCTCTTGGTCAACTGGTGAAAGCTGCTTGTGTTATTTATGTACTATCCATCACTTAATAGTTAGGCCAATACGAACCCTGGGTTACAGGTGGTGGGTGCTTGTGTTATTAAATTAATCATTCATATTTAACAGTGCGGCTAGTAAGCGCCCCAGGATATCTGGTAAATGCCGCTTGTGTAATCTTACTAATATACGAGGTGTGTTCAAAAAGTAACGAGAATTTTTAAATTATGCGGGTTTGGAGAGTACGTCTGTATGAAATTTTTTTTCATTATGTTGGTACACATGCCCCTGAAGTACGATAAAATTTTTAGCAATATTCATTGCTTACTTTTTAAGTGGCAGCCGCTAACGTTAGACGTGTTTTTCGAGCTTGGCGATTTTTGTTTGTAAAAAAAAATGGATCAAAGAATTTGTATTCAATTTTGCGTAAAAAATGAAATAAAGTGTAGTGAAGTTTGTAAAATGTTAAAAAAGGCACATGATAAGTCTGCTATGAGTAAAGCAAGGATTTACGAGTGGTATAAGCGTTTCCAAGATGGCCGGGAAAACGTTGAAGATGACGAACCACCCAGAGGCCCAAGCACATCAACAACCGATGAAAACGTGAAAAAAGTGTCACAGTGCATCGTGAATTCTTCCCACAAGGTCAAACAATCAATAAGTAGTACTACCTACAAGTTCAACGCCGTTTGCGTGAAGCAATCCGAAAAAAACGCCCGGATTTGTGGCAAAATAATTCATGGCTTTTGCACCATGATAATGCACCTGCTCACACTTCATTGCTTGTTCGTGAATTTTTTGCCAACAACAAAACTGTAACGATGCCTCAGCCTCCATATTCGCCAGATATGGCTCCTTGTGACTCTTTTCTAGTTCCAAAAATAAAGAGAACATTAAAAGGCCGTCGTTTTACAAGCATAGATGACATTAAAAGCGAACCACTGAAAGAACTAAAAGCTATAACAAAGATCGAGTTTCAAAAGTGTTTTGAGGATTGGAAAAAGCGTTGGCACAAGTGTATTATATCCGAGGGAGATTAATTTGAAGGGGACTAAATAGATATTAATAAATAAATAAATATTTTTTTTCATAAAACGAAAATTCTTGTTATTTTTTGAACACACCTCGTATAAAGCAAAGTCGCTAAAACCGTTGTAATCGCTAACCGCAAAAACTACTGAACCGATTTTGCTGAAATTTTGCATAATGATTCTTGATAATTCCGAGATGGTTTTCGTATAGTTTTTTTCTTAAAAAAGTTAATGACAATAGCGATAATTAGGCTCAAAGTTTTGCTAAAATAAGCTAGCTTTGTGCTTTAGTTCAGTAGGATCTGCTAGGTCGTCAAGGTAAAATTTAAGCCACCCGCAATCAAAGAAAGTAAAGAGTGGTTATAATATGCCCCATCGAGTCAACGATTATCGTAGTCGATCATCGGCACTACACCAAGAACAGAGTAGTCCGTCGTGCAGCTGAGCATTCCGGCTACTGATGACACTCTTCTTTCATGGGCAAGCGAAATAAATCGGGTTTAACCTCGGATCACCAAAATAATCGACTGCCACGGTAAAATGGGCGATTGGAACGTCATCGTCTCTGGTGGAATACCAGAAGACGTATGTAGCCAGAGCACAACCTGCTCCAACACTTTGGCCGTTTTGAGGCCGTTCAACCATTTGACCTGGTGCTGTCAGAGAATTTTCTACTTCAAATGCAAGTCAGGGAAGACAGCCCTGCAGAGTACCGGCAGCCACATCGGCATCCTTCTTAGTGGTCGTCCCAATGACATACCTACAGAGAAGTTATTCTCCAGGCCCACTTTCCTAACTACAACGGGGGAACGAGCTGAAGACGAGATATTCTGTGGTGAGCGTCGTACCGCTCTCCTGTACGGTCTCCGTACACAGAGACTCAAAGAATAAGAGTCAAACTAGCCACAGCTAGCTCTCCATCATCAAGAATAATAATAAGGAATATCTGCAAGGATCGCCACTGGCCCTTTTCAGGGCCATTATAAGTATTTACGTTCCTTACTGAACCATATGTCTCATCGGTTCTTTTAAGGACCACCTAAGTTTAAATTACCTTGCCAACATGTACATTTTTACTACAATTTTCGGAGAGGATTCGTCAACTAAAAGACTATGTAAAGTCGGCCACCATTAAACCAAGTCAGTCATTTACTGGCAGACGTCACGAGCAGAGTTATTCGTCGCAAGGCTGGAAACCCCGGTGACCAACGACCCTATGCTATCCTCTCGATTTTAAGCATTTAACTAAGAATCATCGATCCTCTCCAAGGTCTGCGCTGGGAGAACGTAACAGCTATAAAGAAAAAATAATAAACGTGAGCCAACGGGACAATCTCCAAGCGACAAGTATCACGAACCAATCTCCCTATCTTAGATCACCAAAACAACTGAATCTGCAAATGAAAAAGGTGCTTTAGACACCAACGTCTTCGACGTTATACCAGGAGACATTGGGAAAGATCTTTACAACTAGCTCCAAAGCTTCGGACTTTGTAATTTTTTTCCCGATTAGTCTGGGGCTTTAACAGCAGGCCAAAGAAGATCACTCTGAGGTATCCAGGCAGTCACAATTGCTGTTAACTTCAGTCGAGAAAGAGTTTACTTAAGAAACTTACCGGTCCTTTTCAGGGTCATCGGACGTCGAACTACCTAGCCAACAAATATATGAAAATTAACAAAGTTGACTGAAAATAGCCTTTAGAGGTCATAAAAGTCGTAAGCATGCCAGTAGTCGCAAAAGGGTATATTGGAAAGAAAACTTTAAATGTATCTAATAAATACAATTTGAGGCGTCAAGAAACTGACGCAGAAAATTTATCGAGATTGGAACAGCAGCCTCAAAATCGATAAATAAAGAATGCATTACGTGAGTGATCAGCTTTTCATGTTACCCTCACAGTAATCTCTTAAATCTTTAAAGATCTAAATTCAGATTTTTAAATAAGAAGAAAATATATTTGTATTTTTGTGGCAATAAAAAATGTAGGGTTCAAGGTCCAGGACTTTGTTGCTCTGGTAATAAAATTGTGAGATATGAGAAAAAACAATTTTTTTTTAATATAAATTTTTTGGGGGTTTAAAATCTTAACAGCTTTAAAAAATAGCCCTTTTTGTGAATTACACAGAAGAAACTGTAAATCAACAACTTCTTATAGCCATCGATTATTTTTTGGCATAAAGAACGCACGGTACTTTTCAGCATAATTATTTTTTTGAATTTTTACACCTTATTATTTGACCAAATAAACTATATGTATTCCGAACAAATATGTTGTTAATAAATAAATTTTTGTTCTGAGAAGTGTCAGAAATAGATGTAAAATTTTTAAGTGAAAACGTTTCACTTTACATGTCAACATACTACAGTGTTTCATTTAGTGAGTCTTAGGCGAAGCCCAGACGGGGGGGCCACTAGTCAATTAATAACTAATGATTTAATATAAAATCTAATAAGCGCTCTGGGTTATAAAGTCATAGGTACTTCAGTTATTGATTGATAATTTATTATTTTTTGAAGTGGCTAATAAGCACTTCAGGTTTTCAAGTCATAGACGCTCGTGTTAAAAATTAATAATATATTATTCAATGTAGTGGCCAATAAGCGCCACGGGTCATCGAGTGATAGCTGCTTGTGTTATTATTTAACACTTTAGTATTTAAATAGTGACAAATAAGCACCCTGGGTCATCGCATTATAGGCACTTGCGTTATGATTAAATATTTCATATTTAAAAGTGTGACTAGTAAGCGCCTTTAGGCAAAAGGTCATAGCCGGAGGTGTTATTAACTAATAATGTATTATTTAATCAAGCGGCCAATAAGCGCCCTTGGTCATTTAACGATAGGCCCTTGCGTTATTAATTAATGATTTATTATTTTATATGGTAGCTAATAAGTACCGTAGGTCTTAAAGTTATAGGTGCATGAGTTATTAATTAATAATTTATTATTTAATGTAGTGGCCAATAAGCGCCCCAGATTTCAGGTGATAGACCCTTGTGTTATTAATTATTAATTTATTTTTAATAGTGTGGCCAGTTAGCACCCAGGAAATCGGGTAATAGCCACGAATTTTTTTAATTAACTGTTTTTTATTTAATAAAGTAGCCAATATGCACCTCGGGTTACGGGTAATGGGCGCTTGTGTTATTGAGTTAATAATTCATGTTTTAATAAAGAGGGCTATAAGCACCATAGGTCATAAAGTAGTAGGTGCTTGTGTTATTAATTAATAATTTTTTAATTAATATCGTGGCCCGTAAGTGCTCCAGAATATCAGGCGATAGCCGTTATTAGTTGATAATTTATTTATAGAGTAGCCTATAAGCGCCCGTGGTCATCAGATGATAGACACTTATGTTATTAGTTCACTATGCACATTTAATAGCGTGGCCAATACGCACTCCAGGTAACGGGTGATCGGCGCTTGTGTTGTTGAATCAATACTTAATATTTTAAAGTGTTACCGGTAAGCGGCGTAAGCGCCCCGGTTCATCGGGTAATAGCTGCTTGTGTTATTTAGTTACTATTTGTATGAGTCTGAAGTTTGGAGCGCTCGCCCAGACCATTGTTAAAAATATAAGAACAGCTAATAAAGTGGCATAAATACGTAATGAAAAGTATATAATGGTTTAGAAACCCTTAAACGATACAAAATATTTATCAAACAGTGATAAAAATGGAAAATTTAAATTTTTCTAACGATGCAATTAAATTTTCGAGGATTACCACATGTACAACATCTATTAAACTTAGCCTAGCAAAACGGTAAATGAAAACAACTATGAACACAGCAATAAATCGTTTGATAACAACAGACTATAATAATAATAATGTTATTCTACCTTAGGGCTCTAAAAAAATTCTTGTAATAAATTTAAAATACAGTTTTTCCACTTAAACAAGGTAATGACTATAAACTTCTTAATACGACAGCAAAAATATTTTCTGCCCCAACTAAACTGTACCTAGCATAAAAATTTAATATAATAGATACAATAAGAAGGTTTCAGGATGTTCAGAGGTAAGGAAAAATTTCTATAATCAGAAAACTGGTAAATTTTCCAATTACATGAAGTATTTGTCATAAGCTCTTCACTAAATTAGTAAAAAAATAGAATCCACCCCAGCCATAATGCATATGTCCTTAGAAGTCAGCGTAAAGAACATAGTTACAAAGTTCAAAATAATTCCGACTTGGGGAAAAATTTTCCAAACAATAAAACTAAGGTTTTTCCAAAAATACAGTCGATTCTCGAAATAAATTGATCCTGAATTGCCAACAGTAGCTTCTAACCTGCTTTGATTTGAATAACAGTTCGGTTATCAGTAGATACACCTCATTAAAACAGTTTAAGAACGTTATAAAATAAAATAAAATTTTGGTAATGATAAAAAGTTGTTTTTTATTTAAAATTCATCATTTTTCGAAAACTCCATGTAATGTCTGAAGCAACATGATCTACTTTAACTACATTGCACTTGGCATTATAAATTTGTGTGAGAAATATAAAAACAAAATTTTAAACTGATTAAAGAAGAACTAAAATTACTAGGATTTAGAAAATTTAAAATTTTTCTGATTA
The DNA here is from genome assembly GCF_036245765.1 of Copidosoma floridanum. Classification (NCBI taxonomy): domain Eukaryota; kingdom Metazoa; phylum Arthropoda; class Insecta; order Hymenoptera; family Encyrtidae; genus Copidosoma; species Copidosoma floridanum. The sequence goes on along the minus strand of NW_028321887.1, from coordinate 157,938 downwards.
ATCCGAGAATTTATGGTAAATTTGTCACTTAATCGGTTAAAATACATCTTACCCCACTCATATTGTACGTGTTGTAATTATCAAATACATTAAATGTAATTAATAAGTTTCAAGACATTTAGAAATAAGGAAAATTATTTAGTAATGAACAAACGTACCACTTTTTCGGATGAATCGAACATTTACGGTGAATTCCAAACTAAATCAGTAAAATCATTGTTTACTCCTGCCATATTAAACATGTCCTTGAAACGTAATGTGTTTTACATAATTTCGAAGTTTTAAGCACATGAGGTTTACGGAAAAATTTTCGAAACATAAATACTGAAGGTTTTTTTACAAATTGTTCGGAAATAAGTGATTTTAAAGTGTTGATTGTTGCTACTTCAACCTTTATCATTTAATTATTGTTTAAATATTGTATTTTCTTACGAAAAACAAATCATTTTTTTGATTCAATAGTGTTATAATTGTGTTTTACGTAGTGCATCAGTTAACACACTATTTACCCTACCTATCATGTAATTGTCATTAAAATATCATATAATTGACGTCACAATAGTTTGAAAGAGTGTAGAGGTAAGGAAAATTTTCGGTAGTCTGTAAATCAGCAATTTTCACGACTACACAGTGAATTTGCGTTGATCCCAATTAATTACAACGTATTATATCTTACCTGTATTAGACTTGACGTTAGATTAAATATAATATAAATACAGTTTTTGAAAGTATATGGGACGTTCTTTTACAAACCGAACACCTTTCTGACCGACACATTTTAGATTTAACTGAAACTTTTTTTACGGGTTCTATATCGAAAAAAAAAGAGATACGTGTAAGAGAATTTTTTTGAATTTTCGATATTTTAAAAAATAAACAAGATCGAAAATTTTTGAATTTGATGATTTATCGATAATAGCCTATTTTTCAAAAATTCATAACTCATGTTCTATTTAAGCTAAAAAATTCATAATTTTTTTATTTTGAAGGTTAAAAGACAAGCTTTAAGAAAAAAGTACTTACAAAACAAATTGTCAAAAAATTCAAATTGTTATTAACAATTCAAATGTTTAAATTGGATTTTAGCAGTGGCGCCACCCATTAATCAACTTTTTACTATTTTTATCGTATTCTTTGTCAAATTTTCTATCGAAAACGCTTTTAAAAACAATAGAGAAGTTATTTTTACTGTGAGAAAAAAATTAATTTATTTAGCGCGGTACGTCACATCGACACGTGGGTCACATTTTACGGCTCATATTCTTGTTTTACACCGTTTATCTCTTAAATACAAATAATTGTATTATTTTCTAAATTAAAAAACATATTTTATTAGCCAAGAAAATGGAAAAAAATAGAAAAAATACATAAATAAAAATAAATAAAAAACGTTTTTAAAAATGGAATTTTTTTATTAAGATTTCGATAGTGCATAAGTTAATAAGAACAATATTCGGAATATAATTGTAAGTAAAATATTTAAAAGTAAGACAATGTTTACATTTTCTGTTTAAAAATTTTTACAATATCCTTTTTTTCGCAAGATGAAAACCGTTTTGCTTTCAATTGCTGTAAAGAAATCGGATTAATACAATGATATTTTAAAGTTCCTTTAATTGTTAAAGCTTTTTGGAAACGTTTGGTAAATTGTTTTTTTTTTAATTTGTATTTATTAACTGTCGAATAACAACACATTATATTCGGCAATGCTCTGTTGCCCAGTCAAATAACTCTTTTAATGTTCGGATAGGGTTGTTAACCCTTAGCTGATGATTATAAAATAACGCGAACTATAATTTGACCTAATCTTGATAAGCAAGCACTGGGACCAGTATCGTTACTATACTATATTCTTTAGCAAGTAAGCGTCACCCCAAAACCAAAACAACATATGTAAAGGAAGACGGAAAGCATATAGGAAATCTTTCCCTCTCCCTGCCATGAGATGATGCAGACTAATTCTAAGAACCTATGTGCGTCTCGTCGTCTCTGGCCGTAGTGGCAGTGATAAGAAGGCAAGATCTTCAGCTATATAAGCCCATGGCCTCCTGCACGAGCAGCTCAGTCTCAAAAAAATTCGTTCAATGGTCAGGCCAGCTTGGGTGTATACCTAGAGCAGTAGCCAGACTAAAGGCATACGACCTGGAGAACCCGGTCGAAGTCTATTCGTGACCTGGAGAATCCGGTCCGCAATTTCGATTTAAATTATATCCGGCCACCCGGATCTTGCTTCGAGAGCCACTTGTACCCCCTTTTTTTTCTTTTAATGAAAGTAAGTAATAATATTTCCTTAAAACTTAATTATTGTATACCCCCCAATAGTTTTTCTCTTCGCGTAAAACCCACTATTGCGTGCCGTTCAATCCAGATATTAATGGTCAAGCAGGTGGTGAAAGAAAATTTTTAATTAATAAATAATAAAAATCGAGTACTGCTAAGTTGTGTGCCGGTTAGTGAAAATGCCGATGGCCAAGCAACTAGCCTCCGTTTAAAAAAAAATCAAGTTCTGCTAAGTTGTGTGCCAGTTGGTGTAAATGCCGATGGCTAAACAGCCACCCCTTGGTTAGCCAACCCAATTTTTAAACTATACGTCGTGCGTCGCTAGTAAAATACTGGCAACCAACGACTATAGACCCCTAAAAAGGAACCAACTTACCAACTCCAAGTAAATGGCCAGTTACGTGCCGTGGGTACAAATACCGATGGCCAAGTAGCTAGCTAACTCTTCTTTAATCATCTACCCTGTTCTTACCCTAGTGCTCCGTCCTCAACCCTTGCTGTCGTGTCTCCAGGCTATTGAGCGAAAGCTTAGGCCTAAATACAAAATTTACTCTCACGCCGTCTTCGACGTAACACCATCGCACTATTGGTCAAATGGGTTTTTTTTTTGTTTAAAACCTAATAACTTAAGAAGGAAAAAAGATCAATCAAAACTTTTTTTTGGAGCTTCAAGCTGAGATAATAGAGAATAGAGGAAAACTATAGAGAATGTCTCGTCGTTGAAACCTAACCTCAAAATTAATGAGAAAACTCGAAAAAACAGTATTTTTAGCCGAAAAATCACTCAAATCACTTTATAACAACACTGTCACTTTTATTCTTCAAACAATTCTAACTTTCATCACTAGAGTTTGAGTTTTATACTTCCAACATAACCTTAAAATTCGAGATTGCAGGTAACAGTGTCAGAAACCTGATATTATGTTAAGAATAAGGAATACTTCGAAAATTCTATTTAGAGCTTTTAAATAAAGTAATAGAGAATAGAGAAGTAGTATGAAAAAATATCATATTGTTAAACCCTAACCTCTTATTTGATTAATATACAAGAAAAAAATATTCTGAGCCAAAAAATCTTAAAAATGACTTAATTTTTACTTCATAACATTATTACTTTCTTGGATAGTAAATACTATTACTAGAATTATATTTTTGTACTCCTAACATAACCTCAAAAGTCGAGATTACAGTTTACAGTGTAAGAAACTTAATATTATAATAAGAATTAGGAATAATTCGAGAACCCCATTTAGAGCTTCAAACTAAAGTAATAGAGAATAGAGGGATAGTATAAAAAATATCAAATTGTTAAACCCTAACCACTGAATTCATTAGAAAACATAAAAAAAATTTTCTGAGCCAAAAAACATTGAAATGACTTCATTTTCACTCTATAACATTTCTATATCACGTGATCCTAACTACTATCACTAGAATTCAATTTTTGTACTTCTAACGTAACTTTAAAATTGGAGATTATAGGCGTGTAGTGTCAGAAATCTGATGTAATGAGAAGGAAAAGGAGTAATGGGAGAATTATTTTTTGAGCTCAAAGATGAGATGATAAAGAAAAGAGAAAAAATATTAAGAATCTTTGATCGTTAAGCACTTACTTAAAAAAAAATCAAAATAGCGTTCTCACTAAAAAATTTGTAAAATGACTTGATCAACTTTTTTTTTTTTGTCAAAAGGTAATAACTATATCCACGGAATCTTTAATTAAATTTTCCTAACCTTATCTTATAAGATTTAGGGTTGATATAGATTAATGTTGTGCATCTTTGAAGTCAACAATAATTAACTTGTATGTTTAACTACCTTGCTGTAATGAAACATTACACTCATACTGAACATTATATCGTGTAACTATTACTAAAATGAAGTTTAATATTGTTAGTTTTCAAGAAATTTTTCCTCTTGTTGAAGTAAACTGTTATTGCTCATAAAAAAGGATTCAACTACACGAGACTATTCTACTGCACTTAACATTCAACAGTAGTATATACATATACATAGTACTGTGCAGCTCGACATGGCTTGTTAGTTTTGATACAATAGCATATATACCTACCTTAACGGCAAAAAATGTACATAACGAATGTATTATATAAATACCATATCTCTGTATATTACATGCATAAGACAGAGTAATTATTGTAGTTGTTTTTCTCAAAAGTGTCCGCTTGGTATATGTAATCTCAAATGATAGAGATTACGGTTTGTCATTTAAATATAACAGTTTACTTTATAAAAACTACGCCGTAAAAGTTGAAGAATAATATTTGATGCATTACGTATGTCGCAGTTGTGATAAATTTAAAGAGAGCAATAAAAATATGTTTTTCACGAATAAACGATGTCAATTATGTTAGTATGTCATACAATCTGTCCTCGATTAATAACATCCATCTATTATTTTTATTGGATTACGTTTCATGCATAATTACGTTTCATGCACAGGACCACAAAAAAAAGTTTTGACACACAAAGACGCCATATCATGTACCATGTGTTTTTGGGGTCGCTGAACATAAATCTGATGTCCAAATTGCTCCATCATGTCACATTTTTTTTCTAACCCAAAAAATAAGTATAAATTAATGGATGTGAAATACACTGTCCTGTAAACGTAAATAATGTCGATTATCGTGTCAGATTTCCTATAGTTTTGTAAGTTCTCGTCCCAATATTGTATGGTTTTATTATAAGTTTGCATTCTTAACCTCAAAAAAACAACAAAAATAGCCATTTTTCAGTCTGACAAAAATTTAACCAATTTAGACGCATGTATCTAACTTTCGTAAGAAGGACAGGTCAAGATTATTTATTTTTCTTTTTTCGACTACATTTTGTTCAATATCTAACCTAAAAAAATACACAATTCCACAGTTTTCCAGTCAATTTTTGAGTTTGATCAATTTATAAATGTCTTATTACATATTTATCCGAGCACTAATGTAGATTTTGAAGTTTAATGATTATATTCGTTTAAAGACCTACATCTATGCTCAACCTTGAAGAGAATTTGAAAATTTGCTGGCTAGTGTTTAAGTGTAACTGCAAATGTAATAAATATTGGAAAAAGGAAAATTTTTTTTGTCAATACTCACAAATACAATATTAAATGTATTCAGTAAATAAATAAGACAAGTTCATAAAAAGAAAAGTTAGAATAAACTTTTCAACCATGTACAAAAACTGACACCACGCTAGTAGTATAGTATTAAATCACCAATCCATATAATGATGTTGCATACATAGCTCGAGCTGATCTTTCAGTTGAGAAAGCCTTCCACTTCATAAAAATTTAAGCAACTGTCAACAAGAGTTATTGTTATTCAATTTAATTTATTTAGTAATGTTAAAGCTTACTAATATTCTTTCTGTGGTATAAAAATCGTGAAATAAAAGTACGTATTGTAACATTTGAGTATTAGTCACAAGGAGACCTCTACCCAGGTAAGACGGACATTCTGGATAAAACTGGTGACTATATTTTAAATATAAACTATAGCTATAAATATTACATTTTTCTGGTACATCGTGTAATATAGTATGCAATATTTTGCTAACTTTTCCTTCAGATATCCATTTTGCTCTTGTCTTTCCTAAACTGCATTTAATTAAAATGAAAATGATACATCACTAGCAATCAAAGAAAACTTTAAAAAAATTATTTTTTAAGACCGCGTCATTTATTCATGAGCCATTAATTTACTTTATTCATGTATTTCAACTCTTTCGTATGACTAATTTTTTTTTACGTAAAATATAAATATTTTTATTTACTGAAGCTGGACCAGAGAGAATAAACTAATGAACTAAGTCCATTGAATATTTAATTGTATGAGCTACATGAGCTAATAATGGGCAAAACACAAAACCAAAAGAAAAACAAAAATGGGCACCCCCGAAAAGTACCGAGAATCAGAATCAATTCTGGTAGAAAACCTGCCCCGATTAGCGAAGCATCTATTTCTACTATAAGAAAGCGAGCTATAGAATTATTAAATAATGAACGCTACGATAATATAAAAGTTTTGGAGATCGCTATGAAAATTCTGAAGAACAAACTGAAGACCGGCACTTATGAAAATGAATCTAAGGATGTTGACGAATTCAGTGTGCAGGTCACTGAAGATCATAGTTCAGAGCCACTTAAAAAGCATAGTAATGAATCGGCTTTAGCTCTGATCTTGGAACTTAAATTATCAAAAAACTCCTACATTGAATTAGTGAAAGATATGAAAAATCGAGGTTGTCCAATTTTTGTTTCTTGGAATTCTGTTGGAAAAGCAAAAGAAGAATGCAGACCGAAGAAGTACAACGTCTCTGAGGTAAACACATATTGATTTATATAATAACACTGTTATTTTATTTATTTATATTAAATGTTATATGATCAATAGCATTCAACATAAATAAAATAAAATGCTAGGAATAAGTTTTTTTCTTCCTTAATTTTAAAAAAATCTGAGAGAGAACAACGATTTTGACTTCGAATGCAGCTTCAGCACATTTGATAAATTTTTATTTTTGTGACTGTCATACAAACTTTTCGTTCAATTTCACATATTCATGATTTTATCATCAGGTTGATGTATCCGTTCCACTGCAACAGATGTTAGAAAAAACTGCTGAACGGTTATGCGAAGCAGTTGCTTCTGATTGGCCTAAAAATGCTTTAAGTAAAGTTTTGTTGTCCGTTACCACTGGATTTGATGGTGCCTCTGGTTACGCTAACCCTCAACAAAAATTTGACAACGATGATAATGATGATCGAAGACCACAACAATCACTCTTTGTATCTGGTGCCCTAATTATACAACTTTTGAGTCAGTCTGATCCTAGATATTTTTGGAATAATCCATTGCCTCAGAGTTATAGATATTTTAGACCTCTGAGGATTTCACATGAAAAAGAGGATGAAGAAGTTTCTCTTAGAGAATACAACCGCTTGAGTGCCGAGATAAATAATCTCAAGTCGTTTAACTTCACCATGCACAATGGAAATGAGGTCAGCGCCAAATTTTCAGTTGCAAAAACTCTTTTTGACGGAAAAAGTGTTAATGCTATTTTAGGCAACAGAGCAACCCAAAGGTGCCCTGTATGTTTAGTAACAGCCCACAATTTTAACAACAAAAACTTAAGCTTCACTCCTATCGAAGGCTCGTTATCTCATGGAGTGGGTCTCTTACACTGCGAGATAAAAACATTTGATCATTTACTACATATAGGTTACAAAATTGATGAAAGAAGATGGGATGTAACTAAAGATATAAAAGGTATCTCTCTATATTCATTACTTTTTTTCTCTTATTTCGTATATTTATTATAAAATGAACATATTTGGCTACTATTTATTTGGACTGTTTGGCTACTGTTTGAAGTGTTAACTTATTCAGCTAGAAGGTTATTTAGTCCTTTGTTTACTGAGGTTTCAGGTTATGGAGGTATAAAACTATGTACCTTAAGTACTAATATCCGTATTACAAATTTCAGAATCAGTTGATTTACACACCAAGCACGTACAAAATCGAATATATGAAACGTTTAAAGTAAGACCAGATTAAGTTATTCAGAAAAAAGGAACATCTAATACTGGTAATCTTGCTCGGAAATGTCTTCAGGAACCTGAGACGTTTGCGAGGGCCTTAGGAATTGATGAAAATTTAGTTATCAGTCTCGCAACTATTTTGAAAGTTTACAGATCCGGATTACAGCTTCAATTAGACGAACTTGAGCAGTTTAGTGAAAAAACGTACAAGCTTCGTTATCAAAAGTACCCATGGGTACGTATGAATCCTTCAATGCACAAGCTTTTGAAGCACGGTCCTGCTATTGTACGACAATTCCCCCTTCCTAACGCTTACTATGCTGAAGATGCTCTAGAAAGCATGCACAAAATTCACAGAGAGACTGTTAGAGAGCATTCAAGGAGGAACAGTCGTGAAAACACTATTCTAGATACTTTCAATAGAGCGGTCTATCTGTCAGATCCAGTACTGTCAACTGTTTATTTCGATAGAAGAATGGCGATGCACAAAAAAAGAGAAATTGCTCCAGAAATTAAACACTTTTTAAAGTCCAGGTTAGAAAAGGGCATTAGTTTTTTCAATTTATGTGTGATTCAACAATTAAAATTATGGTATATACTTTCAGAGAGTTAACAAAAACTGAAATTGATGGTAGTGATGAAGAATAGTGGCAAAATAAATGTTCAGAAAAATTCAACCATTTTTCATTAAATTATCGAACAAGAGTCATCTGTGATTACGTTGGTGTACCTATAAAATGTTTATCCTGCTTTTCAAACATTTTCATTAAGTTTTAGTATTAAACACACTCACTATAAGTTATTTCAATAACGTAAATTCAGAGACATCAGTTACTTGTAATAAACATTATGTAAATGTAAATATATCTATATAAGCTCATAATTTATTGCACAACAAAGCCATAGGCAATCATGACGTGGTTTGCTAAGTATTTATTTGTTGTTTAACAGAAGTAAAACAAACGAAGTTGAACCATAGACTATTAAAAAAGCTTATTTGATTCATTCTTAGTTTTCAGTGAAATTTTATACGATTTTTTTTTTAAATATTATTTGTGTTCCTTATTTTATCCCCCCCGGGTCAATGCCTTGTTTAAATAATAATAACAATGTTTATTTATTAATTTTTGTTTTCTTTCAACCTTCTTCATTCAGTCTGAGAGTAAGATTTCCAAATTGTATTTTCGACACAGTTTTCCTCTATTTTCCATCATCTTAGCTTAATACTTTTTACGTATTTTGGAATTATTTCTTTTCCTTCTTAAGATATTAGGTTTCTGAAACATCAAACCCAAAATCTTATAATATAAGATAATGTTAGGGGAATTCCATTGAACATTCCGTGGAAATAGCTATTAATGTTTGAAAAACAAAAAAAAGAGTTGATCAAGTCATTCTGAAAATTTTTTAGTACACGGAGAGAACTCTGACACTACGTTAGTATAGGACTCTGCGTACCGCGTTTGTATACAGCAGCGCATACTGTAGTAGGCTCATACTGTACTCATGTTGCATCTTGCCGTGCTATGTTTGCTCGGGAGTCATACCAAATTGGTATGACTCCCGAGCAAACGCAGCACGGCAAGATGCTACAGTAGTACAGTACGAGTCTACTACAGTGCGCGCTGCTGCATACTCACGTAGTACACAGAGTTCTATACTATCGTAGTGTCAGAGTTCTCTCCGTGTAAGAACGTTATTTAGATTTTTTTTTAAGGTTAGTACTTGACGATCTGAGATTCTCAATATTTCTTCTCTATTCTTTATCGTCTCATCTCGGAGCTCAAAAAATAATTCTCCAATTATTCTTTTTCCTCCTCATAACGTCAGATTTCTGACACTACAAGCCTGTAATCTGCAATATTAAAGTTATATTAAAAGTACAAAAATTAAAATCTCATGATAGTTGTTACGATCATTCAAAATAATAATGTTATAAAGTTAAAATTAAGTCATTTTTAAGATTTTTTGGCTCAGAATATTTTTTTCTTGTATTTTAATCAAATAAGAGGTTAGGGTTTAACAATATGATATTTTTTCATACTACTTCTCTATTCTCTATTACTTTATTTAAAAGCTCTAAATAGAATTTTCGAAGTATTCCTTATTCTTAACATAATATCAGGTTTCTGACACTGTTACCTGCAATCTCGAATTTTAAGGTTATGTTGGAAGTATAAAACTCAAACTCTAGTGATAAAAGTTAGAATTGTTTGAAGAATAAAAGTGACAGTGTTGTTATAAAGTGATTTGAGTGATTTTTCGGCTAAAAATACTGTTTTTTCGAGTTTTCTCATTAATTTTGAGGTTAGGTTTCAACGACGAGACATTCTCTATAGTTTTCCTCTATTCTCTATTATCTCAGCTTGAAGCTCCAAAAAAAATTTTTGATTAATCTTTTTTCCTTCTCAAGTTATTAGGTTTTAAACAATAAAAAAACCATTTGACCCATAGTGCATCGTCTGTCACGTTAAACACTTTTTCTTAACTACTTCTGTAATTTTTAAAATTTTTTCTTCGGAGTACCTTTTTTGCGTCAATTTTTTTTTTAAATCGGTGAGGATCCTATGGCAGTTAATCCTTTATTTAAGTATTGAATACGATCGTTAAGTAACGCTGTATTTTTTCCAGTCACCCCAGAGGTAGAACCACTTCCACTTGTATTGTCAGATTCTTGACTGCTTAATGCTTCCTTGTTTTCCTGCTATAAATAATGTAAAAACTTATTATTTATATTATTTAAAATAGCGGAAGTATGATAATTTCCATTAAATTAAAATACAATAAAATGAATTTTAGTAATTTAATTTTAATATTTAATTTAAAACATAATAATTTTCCAAGAAATTGATTTGATCGACTTGAAGAAGTTAATGGCCTAAAAAAATTAAGGGCATACTACACTGTTGAATGCTGTAAGTAAAAATTAGATTCCAGTAACAATTTTTAATATTATAATACATATACATTCAACATTAATACACAGATACATACCATTTCTACTTGATAATTTCTAATGTCGTCATTTTTTTTTCTTTGATACTTTTGATACGTAGACGGCACGAATCGCAAATCCTTTGTTGCAGTGTCTCAACAATAATTGATAAATTTAAGGTTCGAAGCTGGCCTCCGTTTACTTTTCGCAATATCGACACACTATTTTTTGGATGACTAATTTCTTTAAATGGATTAAAACATACATCAGTACGAACATTTATAGATGATGATTTATTTAACACTGTTTTAGGCATTGTTGTGTGTTTTCATCTACAATTTCCCTTTAATTTCTTGCTGTACTCAAACAGCGAAAGGCCACTTTCACTAATGGAGAAAGAACAAGATGGTGCAAACTGTTGAAAGCAGTAAAATTCAAAATGTTAGAAAGAAGCTATTAAAAAGCACGTGGAGCACTGAATGCGTAAGCGGCAAACGGTCACTGCACAGCTGATTCACATAATAATAGTCTACTGCTTCTCCCTCCTACTGTCCCTACTCCTTAAAATTGAATCCCTGTCAGTGCTGCCATAGCTACCAACAGTATTTACCAAACGCGTGGGAAATTCAAAATCTTTAAGGAATATAAGATAACATTTTCATTGCTCGAATTAATATTCAACATTAAAATTTTATACTATTTGATTCAAAATATTTGGTCGTTATTCATTTATTTATTTTTATTTATGTATTTTTTCTATTTTTTTTTCATTTTCTTAGCTAATAAGATATGTTTTTTGTAATTTAAAAAATGATACAGTTATTTGTATCCAAGAGATAAACGGTGTACAACAAGAATATGAGCCATAAAATGTGACCCACGTGTCGATGTGACGTACCGAGCTAAATTAATTAATTTTTTTCTCACAGTAAAAATAACTTCTCTATCGTTTTTAAAAGCGTTTTCGATAGAAAATTTGACAAAGAATACGATAAAAATAGTAAAAAGTTGATTAATGGGTGGCGCCACTGCTAAAATCCAATTTAAACATTTAAATTGTTAATAACAATTTGAATTTTTTGACAATTTGTTTTGTAAGTACTTTTTTCTTAAAGATTGTCTTTTAACCTTCAAAATAAAAAAATTATGAATTTTTTAGCTTAAATAGAACCGGAGTTATGAATTTTTGAAAAATAGGCTATTATCGATAAATCATCAAATTCAAAAATTTTCCATCTTGTTTATTTTTCAAAATATCGAAAATTCAAAAAAATTTTCTTACACGTATCTCTTTTTTTTTCGATATAGAACCCGTAAAAAAAGTTTCAGTTAAATCTAAAATGTGTCGGTCAATTTTTGTCCAAATCTGTTCGGTATGTAAAAGAACGTCCCATATAGGTCAAGCGAATTTTGGGTACTCAGAAAATTGGCAATACTTCTTTAAACATTTATAATTGATGGTATATTTAATACTTATTCTGGAAAAGTATATCCTACTCAAGTTATATGTTACCCGTTGTTAGAATTGGTTTTAGTTAATATGAATACTAAGTTTTAAGAAACTTGAAGAGGTAAGGGAAATTTTTAGTCAGTACAAAACATACTGAAGGCTATTCTGCCACCAGAGTTGCTCGCTATCACATGGGGTACATTACACTGCTTTTCGTATACCAGCAGTATATGTAGGGTTTTCGCATGCGCTCGCACGAAAAAATTGCTGGTGTATGAAAAGCTATGTTAATGTACCCCATGTGATGGCGAACGCCTCTGGTGGCAGAATAGTCCTCATTTACTAGTCTTCATCGTAAATTTCCAACTATATAATAAGTTAAACTATTTTTTTCCTAAATCATATTGCATTTTGTTTTAATATTTTAGCTAATAATCATAACTATATGATTTAAAAGACCGTAGTTTAACGAAATAACATAAATTATTAAGTTATGTGAATAAAACAGATGCTTCGTAATTTTTAAGAATTTTCGAAAATCCAAACAAAAGTTCAACTTCCATCCTATGGTTTAGATTTCGTATCTATTTTTTATTTTTTTTATTTTGGCAATTTTCATTACAATAACTTAGTTTCTAACTTGACAAGCATACGTACGAAAATTGTAATGATCTAAATTTAAAAAAAAAATGTTTTATACTACAGAACTAGCTGTTTGTCAAATTGAAAATTATAATTTAGCAAATGGTTGCTACAAAATCGGCAAGTATTCTATAATACTGCTTATTTCATTAAATTTTTCAGTTTTTTTGTAAGAAACTTACCTTAAGATTATTAATGAGTTTTAAACAATTGGATATTCAGCATTCTGATACAATATGATAAGTTTTATTATAAACAATTTTTTCTTAGTATACATAAATACTGCCGTAAATGTATGTGTTACTTTAAAACGTACTCAAGTTTCATTACATTTTATGTAAATTAAATATAACTCTCAAGTTGTTTCAATCTCTGATATACTTGCAATTTTAAAAAAGTGGGTAATTTGGCATAAAGGCTTTTAATAAAAAACTTAAGTTACACATCATGAACACTTATAGTGACAATTATTAATTTTGTATCTGTAGCTTATTTTATCATACCTGTATTATTGTGCATTCATCATTATCACAGAAATTGTGATAAATCAATCCTAACAATACATATCAAAATAAAGTTTAAAAGTAATAAAATATCTTTAAAAACTTTCTGTTACTTAACTGTAACATTAAAAAAAATTTTTTTTTTAACGTACATTTATAACTGTCATGCAACAACGTATAAAATTTTTAATATAACATTATTAATTACGAATAAGTTACACCTAATTTTTTTTACGTAATTTACAAATAAACCGATCAATTTTTTCGTCTTTGTCGTTACCATCTTCACAAAATTCAACTTTACTATCTTCGTCACTTTTTCGCGTAGAAAATTCATGACTGATTCTGTTGCAATACATGCACTTTACTTCAGCGTCTTTCACGGATCGAAAACAATAAAAACAGTTATCTTCTAGATTTAAAGATCTTAACAATAAATTTTTAGCGATATTATGACGAAATTCAGCTGGATCGAAGTCCTTATCAAAAAGAACATTTGAGCCTAGGCAACGTGCATAATACATAACATACACTCCGCAATTGTGGGTGTTGCCTACAGCTTGACAGGGTCTTTTACGATATGTATGCTCTATTTTCCAAGGATGTTTACGGTATTTATTTAAACTAGATGTTTCTTTAGTTTTTTTTGGAAAAGTTTTAAAAGCATTTTTTACTATGTTTTTATCATTGTTATGCCCGTAAGGATCAAGTAATGACAACGTCATATTTTCGAAGTTTGCTAGTAAAAGATACCAATGAGAGAGGTATAAATACGGTATTAAAACTTTTTTTTTTTTACATTTTTCTGCATACCTAAAACTGATATAATTTCTGTAATTCTCACTCGCTTTACGGAAAAACCACCAAATAAGGTTCACGTATCGTCAGTAGGTATAAACGTTAACTCGTCCTACTCTTCAATACAAGAGCTTATAAAAGCATCAATAATTTGCCCGTCGATCCATCTTGGATTTTTTAAACTGATAAATTCACGTGCTGTTAAACAAAATTTTTCGTTACCCAAGGACTTTTCGAAAACATAAAACCCTACAGCAAGCGATTTCGACTTTGATAGCCAATAATACTCATGGTTTTTAATTACTCCATTAAAATACTGATCGATTTTATTGCGGGAATTTTCATCTTCTGGTACATTTGTATTCGCCTTTGTCTGACAGTTCTTACATTTTTTTTTACTATTAGCATTAACGTTCAGTCCACTTGTAGGAGCTCGTTTTTTATATTTGTTGGCAACAGTTTCATTTACTTCGATATTTTCACTGGTAACTATTTCATTTACAGCAGCATTTGTTCTATGTATTTCCTCCTCCTCCTCGCACGTAGAGTTGATATCCTGATCCTTATCAATTTCACTAATTATCTTTAAAATTTGTGTCAATATGTCATGCTCTTTACTTTTTTTGTAACTTCGTCTACCTTTACTCCATTTATCTTCGGTATAAGAATTGGGATCTGCCTCGGGATAAGATGTTTCTTGTTTTTTACTGCCATTTAAATTCATTTTTAATTCTAATTTAGAAATTGTTTCTTTTCGATTATTTTCCAGTTGTCGGACTCTGTCAGCTAGGGAATAATTTATGTTGCCAACAAAGACTTGCTCTTTATTAACTCTATGCTTAGCTTCTACAAAAGCATTGCTTACTCAGCTAATATTTGAATCAACTAAATCCAGATCTACACCACTCCACAAAGGTACGTAAGGCATCCAGTAAGTCAATAAATGTTTCAAAAATTCTCGTGAGTAAAATTTATTTGTCGTATTTATCTGACTACTTTTATTTTGTTTGTTTGTATCGTCAATTTTAGCCTGAATACATACAGCGATTTTATTACAGATTTTATAAAAAGATTTTTTATAAATAGCACTACTCTCTTCTTCATGAAATAGTCAGACATGTGTTGACGACTTTTTACAATATTATTTGTAATCACAGATATACTGTCATTAGCCGCTTCAGCATCTGTAGTTAATAATACTGCACACAAGTGCTTAAATATCTCTCGTAGTGAATTGAAGTTGCGATTGAAACAAATTATCGAAGTGCACTCTAACAAAAATGATTTTACTCCTTTGAGTTCTGGAAACGTGCTGTCAATGGCTCTTGCGACAATATGCATTAAATGTGAGTAACAAAGTTTGAGAAATATAAGGTTTTTTGGTGGTTTCCGGATCGGATCTTCACAATAATCGTATAATATCTGTAAATATTGATTGATATCTACATCATTCCACTCGCTTAGTATACCATGTATTGACGGCCACGACCAATCGATCGTTACAGCTGATACTATTGGCCACTTACTTATTGTTTTTACAACAAAAGCTTTGTACATGTTCAATACCATTTTTACACTACACACTGTATAGTCACACGTAAACCATCGAACGAGTTCTAATATCTCATACTTATACTTACAGAGAATTGTGTAATAAAATAATTGTTTATCTTGTAATCCTTGGAACATTCGAACAACAGAACCAGTTGCGCCCATGTAGAGAATAACTCTGCTTTCCTGACTGATAAGCTGAAGATCTTCTTGTATGTACATGAGCACACACATAGGTGAACTTATATATCTGAGGAATGGGTCAGCCATTGATTGTTGATTCGAGTACAAATGAACCAAATCAGCCAAATCAATTGATTTCAATGTCAAACAATTTTTTTTCGCGTCCTCACATTTAATTTTGTGGAATGTATCTTATCTAACAAGCTCTTGTAAATGACCATATTGAACAAGCTCGACAACGTCTTTTTCAATATCGGCTCAAACAGATGCAGTAGTGCCATATCTTAATTTTTCGGCCAAAGTTTCTCTTCGATGTTGACGGACTTGCTCATAGACTAGATTAACATCAGTCGTATCATGAACGTACTTTAAACCTTCTGTATCACTTGCAATTAGCATCGTGGCAGTGTTAGCAGTGAGATCATAAATCTGAAATCGAAACCACTGACTTTGTTCGGCGGACCTACATTCAGCATAGCACACAATATCTTCTTCGTTGTAACGAACTTTGCCTCTAAATGCCAAAGTGCAAGTGCACATCAACGATAAACACATTATTTTCTTTACGGCAAATTTAACTGTGTACGGTGCGCAATCTCTCTCCAGAAATTTGAAATACGATGATAGACATTTAATTCGAGCAATATCAAATTTATATTTGATATTTTTTTTCGTAGGTTCCTCTTCTGAGAACTGTGCCACATTACTTTTTATACCTTCATGAATAAATTCATTGTCAGACCTTTTTTCCTCAATATCATTATCTTTTATATTTACACTACTACCGATCAAACTACTAGCGTCAAAATTATCATCACAGTTTTTATCTCCATTATCACTAGAGTAATCATTTTTATCACCTCCACCACAAATATTTTGATGGTTAAAATTACCTATTCTTTCAGATTCTGCATCATCATCAACACTGTCAAAAGGACTAAATTTATTAATTGCATTAAAATGATCAAAATCAACACTTGTATCATCAAAATTATGCTTATCTAAGCAGTTATTATTATCTTTGTTTGTAGTCTTGGTAATTATCCTCAAGAATTCCCAATGACCACTGACCTCGTTGCCAGTAAATAATAAATTAAGTATTGCGGTTGACTTATTACTTTTAATCGGATATCTGGACCACTTACCACTTACTTTTCTATATATATTTACAGATGTTTTATGCAATATAATGAAAATTGTTAGTTCAAATGTTGTTTATTATTCTTTATTACGACTCATTATATTTTTGTTTGTAACTTTATTGTTGTATATATCTCTACTGGTCGTTGAACGACGTGTATCTAATAGTTCATCCCAATTTTTTACTGCATAGCTTACAATATCATTTCGAAATTTCGAATCTCAGAATAATAATTTTGATTACCATGTAAGTAATGTGACAGACATCTAAAAAGCCAAATTCCATCTTTTTCAATATCCACTATCAGAAAATACTTTTCATCTACTTCGATGTATTTTACATTTTTTTTATCAATGTATTCGAGGGTAGGTTTTTCCTTCAAATGAGGTTGTGTACTGTTTGGTTCATTTTCAAAAATATTTTTTTGTTGTAATTTAATAGCTTCAGAGATATGGTGTTCATTTGAATCAGTTCTTGATACTGTTGTTTTATTTAATAATATCAAATCATTTTTTTCCTCTGAAGAAATTTTCTCGTTATTTAAATTGCTTTGATTACTACATGCCTTATTATTTTGTTTCTTTTCACTACATTTAGCCTTAAATAATATTTGAAGTTCCTTTTTCATATACGAATCTTTTTCTTTCCAAATATACAGTACTTAATTTCTTAAACTTCTGTCACATTTCTTCTTACAGGAATCTGCAAGCTGTGAAAAATTTAGTTGAATTTATTACTATTGAAATTATAAACAAAATGATTATTTATACGGTAAGTGCGTATAGTAGACATTTTTCTATCCAAGGGCTTTAAGTGCACTATCAGGATATAAATAGTCCTGAGACGTAGCCTGGAGCCTATATTATTTCTATCACGGTGAAAACTTATTAAATTATATTTTTGAGGTCGCTGGTCAAACGTGCAAAATATTTTATTCACTAATACGAGCCACAACTTAAAAAACCATTTTAGCAACTAAAATAATTTTTCAGACCGCTTAGCATATCACTACGCACGATTAAAAATTTATAGCATTCATCAAAATTCAAAATTTTTGACTGATAAATTCGCCGCATTTAAAAACATCCCTATTTCCTTGAATAATGAGGATACCGCAAAAGAAGCTGTAATTTTGAATCATTAATGTTTATAAAAAAAAAAAAATTTGCTTTTGATTTGTGTATATATGGCCCTATCCAACACTAAAAAATTATTTTACCAACTCAAATAACTTTCTAGACAGTTCACTATATTACTACTGTTACGGGGTGCAGCCGATGTGGAGTAGCGAGGCGGAATTCGCAACCTCGACCGGGCCTGTGTTGCCCGGGTACCCTCGGCTACACCTCAAATAAAACTTTATACGCGGGTCTCGCTCTCCGAGACACCGCAGGTGACAAGTATCGCGGCGACCTTGGGCGTCGTCGCCTCTCGCGACGGCTTTAGCACGATACAAGGGGATCGGGTACGCACAGAATAATCACTCGCGAGGAATGTGAGGTAATAAAATATGTTCAAGAACAAAAAATATATAAATACAAACAGTACTAGCGGTTGTAGGTGTGTCTCCTCGCACGTCGAGCGCGATTGCTCGACGTGCTCGCGGCGCGAAAACGCAAACCGGGCAGACCTACGCGGGCTAATCTAGGGCCGCTGCCTTTTACAATAGACTGCCTGTTGGCAGGTACTTACAGCGATGCGAGGGGTCGCTCCTCGTAGGTGCCTTGAATAGGCGGAAACTAGCCGTTGTTGGAGTGATTACGCAGAGGCCAGGAGGCGTCCCTACTGGCTGCGTGCGGAGGTCAAGGTCGTCAGGCCTGGCCTTGGTTCGACCTTGTCAACGGGTTCAGGAGCCGGGTCACGGCACCAACACTGTACCGCGCCGTCGAATGATCCCCAACGTTATCGCCGGATCACCCAATCACTCCAACACAAACTTGACGTACCAAAACAAACGGAAACAAGGGGAGACGGCAGAAAAATACCTCACGCGCGTTCGCTCGCCCAAGCTAATCTGTCGCTCTCTCGGCCCTTTCTCCCGTTCCCCTACTGTCTTCCCGCTTTCCCACTTAGGCCCTTTAACACTCTTTCCCCCTTTCCCTGCTTCCCTACCTGCCCTAGCCTACTAATGTGGCCTAACGGTGGGGCACCGTTACACTACGAACGAGTAAACATCCATAACAATTATTTCTTATCGAAACTCAATCTCCGTGGATTATCAAGATATCGCGAAATAATCCATAATTGTAGATCTTCGAAATTGGTAGTGACATTTTTTTTAGTCGCGTAAACTAGGCCCAATCTCAAATTGTGGCAGTCAAAATAGCCCACACTTTCGATGCTCGTACCTTAATGAATAATAGAGAATTGGAGATATCACACAATAAGCTACAATTCAGAATTATAAAAATGTATAACAATTATTTTTTCAATCTTGTATGCTAGACTCTAGTCAACAATTCAAAAATTATTTTATTAACTTACATTACTCTCTAGGCAGCCGACTGTGTCACTACGAACAACTGAAAAGCAATGGCATAACTCAAAATTCGAAAGTTTCGACACTTATAATTGAATGATTATATTTAAACGATTGTATCTCCGTAAATAATGTACATATCGCGAAATCAACTACTATTTTAAATCATTGAAAAATGTGAATTTTTTTTTCTTTATTTGCGTATACTGGGCCCTAGCCAACGCCTGAAAAATTATTTTATTAACTTAAATCATTTTCTAGACAGTCTACTGTGTCAATACGAACGACTGCAGAGGTATGGCATTACTCGAATTCTCAAATTCTCACTTCTCAATTTGTAGCAAGTAATATTAGAAATAATATAAGTCCCTTTTCACCCGTATTACTTTGTTTCATTTTGTTATTAACAATTAAATAAATAAGTAAAGAAATAAGTCTAATTTCTCTAATATGGCAATAAAGAAAAAGAAATTTTTAAATAAGCTGGTTTGAAATACAACGTAGTCAATTAACATTAATGAAATTTATGAATTGTATCAGTATTTCTCGAAAACAATTTTTTTTATTCGAAAAAAGTCTCATTTGGAACCATGTGCAATCGACAGAGAATCATCGATAACGCGATAAATTACTGTTCCCACAGACATTTTTTTTCCCGTTATAAAAATATTGTTGGACCTGTAATATTTTTACTATATGTATATACATCCTTCATCGCTTGCAATTTTGCATTAACTTATTCACGGCCGTTTTACTCTAGATTTTATGTTGGTCAAAATCGAGTTAACAATTGTTTTTAACGTATTTTTGACTCCTCTTTCGAATGGCGTAAGCCGTTTGTCAATCCGATATGTAAGCGTTTTTATAAAAACTTAGCAAAAAAAACACGATTGTAGCTTTCAAGCCGGAGTTGGAAAACTTTTTTACTATTTTTTTTCGTGATCAGTGACCCCAAAAACACACGATACCGAGTTTTCACCGTGATAGAAACAATGTAGGATCCAGGTTACGTGTCTTACACTGATAGCTGAAGGTAATTAACAGACCCAGCCAACATACTACATGCTAGAGTCATTAAAAAATTTTCTGTCAATAATAATTATGTAAGAACTACGCTAATACTTGTTGCTATAAGCAAGTGATGCAGGTAAAATATTTTGTTAAGCATCGAAGCCACTATTATTACTATGTCAGTAATAATAATAAAAAACAAAGAAAAAACCAACAATACTGATAAGCTACCAATTCTCACAATTTTTTTCGCTGAAATCTTTAAAACTTTCCTGAACACAATGATAAAGAGACTTAACAAAGCTCCTTCCCCTTGTTTTCTATTTCGTATACCGACTTGCGCTTTTTGTGGTAGCACGAAAGTTTGACATAAAAATAAATTATAAATCAATACTGATAAACCAGTGATTTCTTAATTTTGCACTCTTAAGAAATCATAATCATATGCAATTTTTCGAAAATAAATTTTTTTCAATATCGTACATCTTATTATTATTTACAGCGCTTGCGTTCACTATAATTACATATTTCCTCGATGGCAGAGAAATACTCTTTAATTGAAGAATCGATTTGAAAAATTTGTAAAAATTAGTTTGTAAGTCTGGTAAATCTAGATGCACCTCGATATCGTTGTAAAATATCGTCTTATCTTATTTAAATGAGGTACCCTACGCACATGACGTTAAATTGTCTAAGTCCGATTGCAGATACGTACAACCCATACACAGCCCATGAAACGACTCTGCCATGTATAGAGTTTAAATTTGCGATCTGTCACTTATAACGATTAATGGTAAGGATTCTTGGAATGCAAATTGTAATACTGTGCATAAACATCAACTACAAACGTGCGTACTCGTTGGTACGACCCGCGCTCACCCGAAAATGATGTCTGCGCTTGTCAAAATATCGTGGGCCTAGTGATGCAAAATGTTCATTTTAATTTTTTGGCCAGGTCACAAAAAAATGACGGAAAATGACCAAAAATGTCCGTCGGAAAATCTTTTTTCAATTTTTCTAAAATGACGGTCGTATTTTAAACGGTCACGACATTCTGACGGACCGTAAAATGACGGTCATTTTTCAACTATATAGTTGGTAAAGGTATTTTTAATTTGTTAATAATTAAAGTAATAGGGTTTAGAGGGATCTTTAATTTAGTTAGGTTAGGTGTTCAGGCAAAAATTAATATTTTGTTGCAAATATTCAAAAAACATTAAAATACATTTAATAATGTCATTTCATTCTTTTCAACATTATAAATTTTGTAATTTTTAACATTACTTGAGCATTTTATGTAACTTCCAATCTTTGGGTTGTCTTTCAACTAACTTTTGATTAAGTCATTAATTATTTTTAAAAAATACAAATGTGGAATGAGGGTGATTCTACCGTCAGATGGTGATAGTGTGCCCATGTAAGATTTCCACAGAACTGTAACTATATATGGATTCAATATTTAGGTAATGTTCTGTGGATTTCTAACATGGGCACGCTATCGCCATCTGACGGTAGAATCACTCTTATTTACTCATTGAGAAGGATGTAACGCCTATAACTGCTCTAAGGCTATACTGTGGCCATACGTAAAAAAAAAAAAAAAAAGAAAACCGAAGGATCACATAGTACACGAAAGTGTTATGTGAATCAAACGCATCTTTAAACTCCGTAAATGGCAGTTCAGTATTACAGACTCTGTGTAACTCTTAATCTACAGCGTTTATATCATAAACAAACCATAAATTGCGAATTACATTGCGGTCTAACGAAAGTAAGAAGTATATGATGTATTGTATCCTTGCTTTCAGCACCAAAGTAGAATATATGAAATATGAATATTCTATACTTGAATACTGCAACTTAACAATATGCTATGGGGGTCTATGGGTAATCATATTCACTACCTAAAAACTACACCTTGCATTAATACATCACGCCGTGCATTATTGGTGCTCCTTTTCAATTACAAATAATATTTACCTTTTTGATGAAAGATCCTGTAGAATATTTTGTCACATCAGTATTTTCTAGTGTATCTACGAATTGAGCAGCTATCGTTGCGTATTTTTTTCCCAAGCGCTTTCGCTTTGCAGCATCTGTCAGTCGCTTTTTACGGGATGCTTTTTTTATCGACTTCATTGTGTTAAAAAAATTTGTTAAAACGAACACTTATCAACAAAAAATACACATAATCTTCATTATCATTTGAAGACGGTTTTTTGGCAAAATCAAACATATTGCAACGCAAGACAATTACTTAGTATAACCAGAAAAATGAACGAGTAAATAATGATAAGCAGTCAAGCTAAATTTCCCCTCCAACAGTGCAGTTTACCTCTCCATGGGCAATTCATCATCCGCGCAAGCGCAAGTGAGAGCATAGTCATTCTCCTTCGACCACGCAGTCTCTTTTGGCTTGCGTAGAAGAAAACAAAGTGCGTGCGAGCGCTAGTCTTTACTTGTTTACTAGACGAGGACGAGCGTGGACGGAGGTGCCAATAAGTCAAATAAAAGGGCGCTGCCAACGGTTTTAATACACAATGCGCTGTTGCATCGTGTACTCTCGAGCATATACACGTCAGTAGTTGGTAGTGCAGTGTCCCGAGATCGTGCTAAGAACTCGCGCATGCTTGTGCTCAGCCAGCTCGTTTGAATGTTCGAAGCTCAAAGACACAGAGCACAGAGCCCAAAAGCATATCAAATCCCGATACCTAATCCTCGATAACCCAGTGCGCTTACGTTTTTTTAATGCTGTTTAGTATAAAATAGAAGTTGTAAATAATCCCAGGAAAATAATCTGAATTTACCGAATAAAGTTAACGGTATTTAAATAACGTCCTATCATCGCTTAAATCCAAGCAGCTTATTCCCAGTAATTCACTGTGCTCGCTTCTCACTACCTGCTCTTACCCAAGAACGATCTTAAACTTGTTTATTTAATTTACTCATGAGGTTTTCGGACAATAATTAAAAAATAGGTGGGATAAAAGCCACCGTTGGCGTATCAAAATAAATTATTTTCAGAAATCGACAGTATTTTCTAAAAAACCTTCAGTTCAAATGTTAAAAAAATTTTTTCTCAAGTCTCAAGTCTTAACAACTTAAATTTTAGGTGTATTATGTTGCACAGTAAAAAAATGTACAACATGACTAGAGTAGAATATATTTTTTCAGATTCAGATAGAAATCCACTATCAATCTTCGATTCTTCCTTCAAAAACAAACAATCGTTCTTAACTAAACATTTTCCTTGTCTTTGAACGTCTTAAAACAGAATAATATTTATTACGAGTAATACTAACAACGGGCACAATATAAATAGGGTAAAATATATTGTTAATGATTAAGTGTTAAATTTACCTTAAATTCTCGAATAAATCGGAACAATTTCATATTTTCTAACTACAAATAATTTTTGTTCTTCTTTAATCAGTTTAAAAATTTTGATTTCATATTTCTTATACAAATTTATAACAAGTGCAATGTAGGTAGAGTGGATCTTGTTGCTTTAAACATTAATTGGAGTTTTCGAAAAATGATAAATTTTATATAAATAAAAAATTTTTACGATTACCAAATATTTTCCTTATTTTTAACATACTTAAACTTTTTTAATAAAGTGTATCTTTGAACGAATGAGCTGTTACTCAAATGAAAACAGGGTAAAAGCTTATGTTGACAATTAAGGATCAATTATTTTCGAGAATGAACCAAATTTTCGGAAAACGCTTGAGATTGTATGTTAAGGAAATTTTTCCGTAACCTTTGAGTCCTAAAAACTTTAACATTACGTATATTATATCGAGTTTTAGGAACATGTACGGTATGGCAACGGTAAAATAAGTTTTTGCTGATTTAGTTAGAAATTCACTGTAAACATTCGACTCATCCAAAATAATAGTAAGTTAGTTAGTAACTAAAAAATTTTCCTTATCTCTGAATGTCTCGAAACTTATTTATTACATTTGTTATATGTTATAATAACGACAGATA
Source organism: Copidosoma floridanum (assembly GCF_036245765.1). Lineage (NCBI taxonomy): Eukaryota > Metazoa > Arthropoda > Insecta > Hymenoptera > Encyrtidae > Copidosoma > Copidosoma floridanum. The sequence goes on along the minus strand of NW_028321887.1, from coordinate 133,415 downwards.
CAATATAAGTGGGGCGAGATATATTTCTACTGTTAAGTGACAAATTTACCATAAATTCTCGGATTAATCAGAAAAATTTCATATTTTCTGATTCCCAATAATTTTCGTTCATTTTTAATCAGTTAAAACTTTTGTTGTTACTTTTTTTTGTACAAACTCATAACAACAAGTATAATGTAGGTAGAAAAGATCATGTTGCTGTAGACGTGAAATAGAACTTTTTAGATAGTAGTATATATTTCCAGAAAAATAACTGGTTTTATAATTAACCAAAATTCTCCTTACCTTTAAACATTTTCACACTTTTAGATAAGATTTGCCTTTCGATAAATGAACAGTAATTTAAAATTAAGTAGGGGAGAAGCTACTGTTTGCGTTTCAAGATCAATTATTTTCGAGAATTAACCGAATTTTCGAAAAAACCTTGAGTTGTTGGTTTGAAAAATTTTTCCGTAAGCTGTAAGTCCTTGAAACTTAAGCATTTTGTATATTGCATCGAGTTTCAAAGACACATTCAGTATGGCGGAGGTAGAAAATGTTTTTACTGATTTAGTTAGGAATTCACTGTAAATTTTCGATTCATCCGAAAAAATGGTACGTTTGTTTATTACTAAAAAATTTTCCTTATTTCTAAATGTCTTGAAACTTATTAATTACATTTAATATATTTGATGTTTACAACACGTACAATATGAGTGGGGTAAGATATATTTTAACCGATTAAGTGAAAAATTTACCATAAATTCTCGGATTAATCAGAAAAATTTTATATTTTCTAAATCCCAGTAATTTTAGTTCTTCTTTAATCAGTTTAAAATTTTTTTTCTATATTTCTCACACAAATTTATAATGACAAGTGCAATGTAGTTAAAGTAGATCATGTTGCTTCAGACATTACATGGAGTTTTCGAAAAATGATGAATTTTAAATGAAAAACAACTTTTTATCATTACCAAAATTTTATTTTATTTTATAACGTTCTTAAACTGTTTTAATGAGGTGTATCTATTGATAACCGAACTGTCATTCAAATCAAAGCAGGTTAGAAGCTACTGTTGGCAATTCAGGATCAATTCATTTCGAGAATCGACTGTATTTTTGGAAAAACCTTAGTTTTATTGTTTGGAAAATTTTTCCCTAAGTCGGAATTATTTTGAACTTTGTAACTATGTTCTTTACGCTGACTTCTAAGGACATCCCTACTGAAAATATTTAGGTGACTTGTCATGTTATTTTTCAGGTGACATATCAAGTCAAAAGCCGTGGCAATTTACCATATAGAAGTGTCATGTAGAATTGTCATGTGGATTTTTATAAGCTAGATTTTCGGCGATTCAAAAGTGAAAAAGTAAAACTTGTACTTTTAACTGCTTAAAAGCTGTGACAATAGTTCATATTAATAGTAAAAAAAAAAAAAGCATCCAGTAAAGGGATTTGAACTTGATCTGGATCATTGGTAGTCGAATGTCTTTACCACTGGGACAGAATGGATTAGACACTTGGGACAGAATCTACGTCCTTATGAGGTACATCTAAAACTAATGTTTATTTTATGATTCCGTGAATAACATTTACCGCCTTAGTTACCTATTTGATAATTGACTTTTTGTAAATGTACATTTTACATAGTTTCGTGTCTCTTAATACGTTTGTCAAACAGTAATCTAGTAATTGATTTAACAACTTCTTTTTGTTCACAGATTTTACTTAAACTTTCCAGATACTTCACTTTCTAAGGGAAAAAGTCTATTTTTAAAAATGTTATAAATTTTTTATAACTGCTACAACAAAGTTGTGCATTACATTTTCCTCTTTAATACTTTAATGTGCGTATCGAATACCAACAGAAATGTATTTAAGATAATGCTTTTTACAATTTCCAATTCTAGTTAAGATAACAATTTCCAAATTTTTGTTTGAATCTAATAGTTTTCGAAAAAACTTTTTTTTATGTATACGCTTACGTTGCAGGAATTTGTATAATTTATCTAAGTACTGTACAAATGAGTGAAAAATTATTTTTTTGCTTGTATTCGATACGCACATTAAAGTATTAAAAAGGAATAGATAATCCACATTTTTGTTGTAGCAATTACAACAAATTTATTACACTTTTATAAATAGACTATTTTCCTTTAGAATCAAAAGTATATGTAAAGTTTAAGTAAAATCCGTAAACGGAAAGTAGTTGTAAGATCAATTACTAAATTTACTGTTGATGAACGTATTAAGAGACACGAAACAATTTAAAATGTACATTTACAATAAGTTAATCATCAATTAGATAACTTAGGCAGTAAATGTTATTCACGAAATCATAAAATAAACGTTAGTCTTAGATGTACCTGATAAGGACGTAAATTCTGTCCCAAGTGTCTAATCCATTCTGGCCAAGTGGTAAAGACACTCGGCTACCAATGATCCGGACCAGGTTCAAATCCCTTTACTGGATGCTTTTTTTTCTACTATTTATATAAGCTATTCTCACAGCTTTTAAGCAGTTAGAAGTACAAGTTTCACTTTCTCATTTTTGAATCGCCGAAAATCTAGCTTATAAAAATTCACATGACACTTTCACATGACAATTGTACATGACACTTCTCTATGGTAAATTGGCGCGGCTTTTGACCTGACATGTCACCCTGACAAGTAACATGACAAGTCACCTGAATATTTTTAGTAGGGATATGCATTATGGCTGGGGTAGATTCTATTTTTTTACTAATTTAGTAAAGAGTTTATGACAAATACTGCATTAATCGGTGTTATCAGTATGGATGTGTGGGTATGTGATCGGGCAATAAAATGTACAACACTGTCGTTTATATTATAAAACACGGATACGTTTATTCTCACTATCTTCAGTAAATGCTATCTTTAGTCTTTACAATCAAGGATACAATCGTAAGCTGAACTGAAATAAAGCAAGATAAAATCAAAAGGAAAATACGAAAAGAAGGGAGTGCGTATCGACTGACTGACTGACCACGCGAGAGTGAGTAAACTATAGGTATTAGACGCTGAAGTGCAGCGTCACGGCGTCTTGTCTTCTTGCTATTGCGCATGCGTTAGAATTCAGTTACGAGCGCCAAATATACATCTAACACTCCCTCCCGTTCGTATCTGAATTTAACAAAACAATATAAAATGAAAAAAGGAAAGACATATTGGAATATTAACACTGAGTAATCATATTTAAATGAATAAGTAATCAGCTGAAGATGTGGAACACGTCGGCTTCTTGATCACTCATTGGGGTTGGTTGTAACGAGCTAAAACATACACAGAGAGATACATTAATCGGCATGTCTACTATCATTATCTATCTATTATCAATTTATTAATTTTACTATCTCAAGTTCAAGTTTAATTATCATGCAATTTACACTGATTAAAATTCAAAATTTCTTTTATTAGTCTTTCATACAGTTCAAACGGCAGGGGTTTTGTAAAAACGTCTGCTAGTTGTTCCTTGAATAGAATCCATTTAACGATTATTTTTCCTCTGGATACACATTCCTTAACGTAGTGAGCCTTGATCTCGGTCATGTGTCTCAGTCTTTTGCCACCATCTATATTAGCACTTGCTCCGGCGGCTTTGTTGTCACACCAAAGGTCCACAGAATGTATGATAGTATTAAGCTGATTGAGTGTTCCAATCCTATCAGCTCCTGCCTTGCATCACACATCGCCACGTATTCTGCCTCGCAGGTTGAGATTGCAACGTAACTCGGTTTTCTCGTCTTCCAAGCAACTGTATCGCAATACAATCTTGTGAGGTATCCACCTGTCGTAATTGAGCCTTTACAGTCTGCCAAACTCGCATCTGAAAAGACTTCCAGCTTATTTTTCCGGCCTCTGTAGGTTAATCCCAGAGTTCTGGTGTGTTAAAGATATCGAAGGACTCGTTTTACCATTCTCTAGTCATCAGTTGGGCAGATTTGGTGTCTGCTTAATGCATTCACAGAGTGCGAGATGTCTGGTCTGACTGTGTTAGCCAGATACAGCAGGCTTCCAACTGCTTTTCTGTGAGGTACATTTTCTTCAGTTTTAGTTTTGTTCAGTTCTCCAGTTTCTTTCGATTCTTATCTGTCTTTTCTTTGCCGATTCAGGGCTTCATTTGTCACCATTGGTGTTCTTTGTGGTTTTGAGTCGGTAAATCCAAACCTTTGTCGAAGTATGGTGTTTGCGTAAGTGAAATTGAATTATGTTTTCTATCTCTTGTTACTGTGATAATTAGGAAAGTGCCAACCTCGCCAAGATCTGATATCTTAAAGTCAGACTGCAGACCAATCTTAATTTCTTTTGGTTTACTTACCAATTTCTTGCTATCATGATATCATCTTCATATGGAATCAAGATTAAAAGGCTAACTTTTTCCTTCCATGCGTGAAGGCAAGTTTCACTGGTGTGCGTTTGTGATACTAGTTTCAGTGCAGCTACACGAAAACACTCGATCCATTTCTTCAAGCTGATCTTGAGTCTATAAAGGGCTTTTTCTAGATTACATACTTTGTTTTTCTTAAGTTAATCTTCGTCAAGCAGACCTTCAAGAAACACTATATTTATTTCTTTCTTGATTGAAGCATTCATGAATGCTGTCTTGACATCTAGCAGACAAGTTTCTAGATTAAATTTATCAGAAGTTGATATTACCGATCTCACAAGAGCCAACCCAGATACAGGGGCATAAGTCTCTTGAAAGTCGTACTTATTCCTATCTTAAAACCCACGAATCACCAACCTTACTTTAAATGTCGTGGTTCCAATCTTCGTCTATCTTATTCTTTAGGACTCGTCTGGAATCTATGATGTTTGGCTTGCTTCCTTTAACATTCATAGTTGGTCTATCTACAATTTTCCATACTTGATTTTATGCATCGACTCCAATTCTTCGTAAATTGCTTTGAAGTTTTCTTGAACAAGCTCTTTATTCTTCTTCGGTTGTCCTCATTGTTCTCCTTCCGTTTCTAATAATACTTCAAGACTATATTTACCAAACTTAATGAACCATTCATCTTATTTAATGTCTGTCTTATGATTATTTCAGTTTGCTATTTTATCACTTCTCCAGACATTTCTAAATACAAGTCTTTCATGAAATCTTACAACCGGAACCTCATAAAATTTGCATCCTCTGGTATAAGAAAAATGTAGCCGGTAGTAGTATAGCCAACCAGTACTACTCGTATACCTTGTAGGCTGTATTTGGTTCCAGTGTTCCTGTGTATCTTAATAAAGGCCACACGACCAAATCTTATTTGATCTATTTTTATCTTTAGATTGGGGATAAAATTTCCTAAGAGAGCTGTTATTTTGTTGGACAGGTGTGGTGTGCGATTGATTCGTTCTGAAACGCCATTGTATTGAAGGTTGTCTGGAGAAACCAGTTGAGACTCAGCTCCCAATCTCTAGAGAATTTCCACCGTTCGACCTCTTGCAAACTCTGTGCCTTGGTCAGTTCTGTGATAGCACATCTTTGCATTAAAGTCCAGTAGATTTCGTGCACTGGTCGCAAATTTGTCCATACAATTTCTTGCTTTACTTTTCAATTTCACAGGGTATGCCATTGTCAATATTAAGTAGTCGTCTGTATCTTTTAGGATGAGTTGTTTTGATGCCCTCTCTCTTCTAGTGTTCAAAGGCATTCTTTAAATTTTAGCAATATGACACACCTTGCATAATGCAATGAAGTGATCGAACACAGACTTATTCAAATCTTTATTGTCCAAAAACTTTCTCTGCAATCCTTAAGATATTTCAACAATAAATGCCTGAATCTTGCGTTTTAGAGCATGGCTCTGCTATTTCTTTTAAGTATTTTATACCTTTATATAAAGGGACTTTAAGCCTCTGAAATCTCACCGATCATTAGTTCTTTACTATCATTAATTTTTTTTTCTTTAATGGTTTTCTCAGACTCATTTTGTTGAGCGGTATCCAAACAATCGTTTTCAGATCCATTGTTTGGGATTAAAGGTCAGCTCTCACTATAATTGGTACTGACTTCCTGAATCTTCTCAGCCATTGCCGCAGAGGCACATTCTATCATTAAGCAATCTATAATTTCTTTACACTTCTTGTTGTTGCTTGTACTCTGACCATCTTGCACTAGTTTCACTATCCAATGAAGACTCTGTAGGCATCGGAAATTAACGTCTCGTTAGAGCGTGGGTCAAATATATCTATCTTAAGGTCATCTAAATAGATACATATGCACCTATTAACAAGCTGACGAAGCGACAGCAAGTTTCCAGCGAGCATATTGGCGCATATCACTATATCTAGGACCATTTTGTTTTTGTTATAACTACCCGAAACCCACCTTTCTCCCTCCGCTCTCAAGTTCACGGAGGAATTTTTATTCGCGCATTTAACCAATTTTCTTTCATAAATTTTTGGTTTCCTCCGTGCGCGTCGAGAGCAAAGTTTCGGGTCCAACAACAAACATACTACTCGATGCATTAGATCTAAGCAATTCTATATTACTTTAACCTTCTTTACACTTCACTTAAATATTTATAGGACAAGCCATTCTCGCTTTTAAACAGTCTATTAGAATCTGCAATTTTCACATCTGGTACTTTATTGACAATCTTATGGTAAAAGTCATCTCTTTTCTCATCTTCAAGAAAACTCTGAGTTTCACTAACAAGTTTGAAATCTATCAAAATCCATTCAAAATCTATCTTAATCTATCGAGGAATTCGCAAAATTTAATATCACTTTGCTTTGCGGGATCAAATCTAACAGTGTAAATTTTGTTGTACTCGTATATTTGATACGCCTTCATCTGTATATCACTTCTTTTCATATCATTAATTTTTGCACTATTACTATAGGATAATTAAAAAAAATACTCTGTTTTAATAATCTAAGGATAATCTATCTAGTGCTAAATTTAAAGTATGCTCTCTATCTTTAGTCAACTTTTGAATCCCCTAAATATCTTTCTTGTGGGCTCCTGGCTCCTTTAGTCAATTCTATCTTAAGATCATTATTTCTGCCTGCCATTTTTTAGTGCAAATTATCTATCTGTTTCTTTAAATTATCTTTTCTATAGTTCAGATCTTTAACATGCTATCTATAGTTTATGTATTAATCAATTTTTTTTTTTCAATTTTTTTATTATTTTCTATCACTTATTCAGGCTTATTAATTAAAATCAAATCTATCTTTTTTTTTTTTTTTTTTCAAATATTTTATGTGCTATCTTGTTAGAATAATCTTGTATTAATTAAATCTATCTTTCTATTTTGCAAAGCTTTAATATGCTTTCTTGATGAAATTATCTTGTATCAATCAAGTCTATCTTTCTATTTTTCAAAGCTTCAATTTGCTTTCCTGTTAAAATAATCTTGTATCAATCAAGTCTATCTTTCTATTTTCAAATCTTTGCTATTTTTAGTTGAGGTATCATCAAAACTATCTTTCCATTTTTATATTATTAATTTGCTATCTTGATAAGGTATGGATCAAATTTATTTTTCTATCCCTCAAATCTTCATTCTTGTCTTTAGATGAGGTATCAATCAAATTTATTTCTCTATCTCTCAAATCTTTATTCTTGTCTTTAGATCAGGTATCAATCAAATTTATTCTTCTATCGCTCAAATCTTTATTCTTGTCTTTAGATGAGGTATTAATCAAATTTATTTTTCTATCTCTCAAATCTTTATTCTTGTCTTTAGATGAGGCATCAATCAAATTTATTTTTCTATCTCTCAAATCTTTAGTTTGCTATCTTGTTAAAGGTTCCTTTTGTTTATGTCTATCTTAAATTTTGTTTGCACGTGACTTATTGTATTCAAATCTTCTATCTTTAATCAATATCAAGAACCTTTAACTGAAATGTGCTGCTTGTGTTAAGGAATAGTGTAAATTATACCTCCACGTTTTTCCATTAGGTTAAACTGATCTCCTGTATCGTAATCGTCACTTATTTTTCCTATAATAACTCAGATCAAGTTATATATTACTTCCCAGTGACCATTTTAAACCCATTTGTGTCACCGGGAAACATGAGCAAGCACGCACACACGAGCTCAATGCATGCGCACTACTCATGGGACGAGATACATCAGATGACTTAAACATGCAAACGTAACATGTCTATAGTCATACACAATAGCAGCACAATTCTAATGCGATCGAGCACAATCGTATGCCTGTTTTTACGATGTGCTGACGCGTATAACACCAAAATAGGAAAATTTAAATTTCTGCATTTTGGTTTGAGTCGGCATTTACCTCTAGTCTGAGCGTGAAAATCCACGGAGAGGATCGAGGCCGCACTGTACGGGGACTTGGAAAAGTAAACAAGTCCATCTAAGATGGCCGCTCCACGCGCGCCATCAGCTACCAAGCCTACTGAAAGGAACATATACGCCCGGTCTGACCGAACGCAAGTCATGGCCGAAACGAAAGTTCCTCTCCCTGCTTTGAGGCGTCCCCCTCAGCGGTAGCTATAGCTGTAGCAGCCAAACGAAAATCCTCGTACCCCAATGCAAGCCTGCCTCACGCGAGGAAAAACACGTGCCGACTCTTGACCCTTGAGAATTACAGAGTACTAGCTTTATAAAACGCTTCACAAATCCCATCCACTGTCATACCCATCATATCTATAACATATATTATTACCACTCTTATGCAATTTCGGTTTCGAACCATCGAAAAATAAAACACATTATGTCAACATAATGACCGACAAAGACATCATAAGCATCATTATCAGCTACTTACTTTCTTTCTTTCGTAAATCCCTCACAATCCCTCTCACCCCGCCAGCTGTCACCTCCCTGATCTGCTCGGTCTCACCAGTGGCTGATGTCAATCTCTACGCCGCCTCGTTGATGGCCTGTAAGAAAAGGGACGCAAGAAAACGAGGAGGGCAAAAAAAGTGCGAGCATACGCGAGATGAGCTCGATCACAAAGAAAAAAATGGCGGCTAGCGGAGGTGTTGAATACACAACCACACTACACTTTTAAGGCTCATAACCTGTTCGAAGTATGGATGTGTGGGTATGTGATCAGGCAATAAAATGTACAACACTGTCGTTTTTATTATAAAACACGGACACGTTTATTCTCACTATCTTCAGTGAATGCTATCTTTAGTCTTTACAATCAAGGATACAATCGCAAGCTGAACTGAAATAAAGCAAGATAAAATCAAAAGGAAAATACGAAAAGCAGGGAGTGCGTATCGACTGACTGACTGACCGCGCGAGAGTGAGTAAACTATAGGTATTAGACGCTGAAGTGCAGCGTCACGGCGTCTCGTCTTCTTGCTATTGCGCATGCGTTAGAATTCAGTTACGAGCGCCAAATATACATCTAACAATCGGAATATTTACTAGTTTTTTTATTATAGAAATTATTCCTTACCTCTGAACATCCTGAAACTTTGTAATTGTGTGTATTATATAAAATTTTTATGCTACACGGAGAGGGAATTTACACGTTGAACGCATGGAGGTTAGCTGGCTTCCAGGCATGCGAATTTCCTTTCGTTGAAAGCACGAAGTTGTAGCACTGAAAGCATCGAGTATACCTGAGCGGTAAACGCAAGGGGCGTGATGGGTTTGACGCTCGGAATCTGTTGCGTTTGATTGGTGCTCAGCTGGTATATATATACATAACCGTCAGCTTAGCACCAATATAACGCAACAGATTCCGAGCGTCAAACCCATCACGCTCCTTGCGTTTACCGCTCAGGTATACTCGATGCTTTCAGTGCTACAACTTCGTGCTTTCAACGCAAGGGAAGCCGCATGCGCTGAAAGCCAGCTAACCTCCATGCGTTTAACGTGTGAATTTCCTCTCCGTGTAGGTACAGTTTGGTTGTGGCAGAAAATATTTTTGCGGTTGTATTAAAAAGTTTATAGTCATTACCTTGTTTAAGTGGAAAAACTGTATTTTTAATTTGTTCAAGAATGTTTCTAGAGCCCAAAGGTAGAATAACATTATTATTATTGTAGTCTGTTGTTATCAAATAATTTATTGCTGCGTTTATAGTTGTTTTTATTTACCGTTTTGCTAGGCTAAGTTTAATAGATGTTGTACATGTGGTAATCCTTGAAAATTTAATCGCATCGTTAGAAAAATTTAAATTTTTTATTTTTATCACTGTTTGATAAATATTTTGTATCGTTTAGGGATTTTTAAGCAATTATATACTGCTTATAACGTATTTATGGTACTTCATTAGCTGTTTTTATATTTTCAACAATGGTCTGGGCGAGCGCTCGAACCTTTAGACTTATCTATTTATCATTTAATAAAGTAGTTTATAAGCATCCCGGGTCATCAAGTCATAAGTACATGTGTTTTTTATCAATAATTTTTCATTTAATAGTGTGGCTGATAAGCGCCTTTGGTTATTGGGTGATAGCTGCTTGAGTTATTAATTAATAATATATTATTGAATAGAGTGACGAATAAGCGCTCTAGTTTTCCGGGTGATTGGCGCTTGTAATATTAATTAACAATTTATTATCGGGTGATAGGCGCTTGTTTTATTGGACCTTATTTGAATTTCGCGCTTTACGTTCGGTACTACTTTTGGGGAAAGTTTCGGGTCTAGTGATTTCTTACGTCGGACAGGTTGGGTCGTAAAGAATTCCTTATTTTGGCTGGAACTATAGACCAAAGCTAGGAGATATAAGCAAAAAAACTAAGTAAAATATTGGCATTTTTCCGTAAATTGTTAAATAAATAAATGAAGCCAACTATCGATTGGAACAAGACTAATTTTTTCGTATTCCTGGGGAAATTCTGCTTAGGAGTGACCATTTTTTTCTCTACTTGAAAATGTAAGTTTGAAAAATTCTTCGCGCTATTGACTGTTACGGCTTATTATGAGACTTGGTAAAATTATCTAGGTCTTCCCTAACCGACTTTATAGGTTTTGCATTCCAACTCCGGTTAATAAAAAACACACTTTTGAAATACACTTTAAAAATAAAAGTATGAGAAATCAAAATAATGTTAGTAATATACATATATGTAGCCATATGAGCGGTTAGCCACTTGATTCTGCCACCACTGTGTATGCTTGAAAAGTAAAAAACACCGTACCTTTTAAAATAACCTAACCTGATCGTAGAATACTTTACAGTTTACCATCCTAAGTATTTGAATATAAGTTTTAAATGGATCTAGTACAAAAAAACCCTTACCAAGCTTAGACAAACAAAGAATTAAGTACATATTGGGATATTTATGGAAAAGTATTTTTATCAAGACAGGCTCTGTTACAGTTGGCTCTGAAGGTGCTACGATCGGGATGTTAACACCTAAACCGGGGGGTTCAAGTATTTTTTATTGTCATGAAAAAAAGTTGTTTTTTTTGTCAAACAGGGAAAAAAATTTCTAAATTCAAAAACTTTTCGAATTTTCCTGTTTTGGTGTTACCATCCTGATGGTAGCACCCATGAGGCCATTAAATGCTTTCTAACAGCCCTTTGGTTAACAACAACCTATGTAAATGACGTCTTTAGAGACGTCGTTAATGACGTCATTTTGACGTCAATGTGATGTGATTTATGACGTCATGAATGATATATTTTGCGATGTCACAAATGACGTCAGAACTCGAGATAGGATAGAGAAAAAATACTGGACCCATCGTTTAAGTAATCAGGATATCGACAAACAGAACATAGAGTAACGAAGTAAGGTTACATATACCTCTCTGCAAAATTTCAGATAGGCTTATAGCATAAAATCACGAAAACGAGATGTTTGAAACTCGTCGTTGAGCACTGGGATAACACGGGCTTTTATGGACGTACAAAATTTTGTCACCGTATGTCATGCGATTATTTTTTGTAGAACTGGGCCAGGATGATCAAAAGCTAGAGTAATAAACTAGTAGTCATCCCATTTGTAATGGTTCGTTGAAAATTTTACCTTGTAGGACAAAATTAAAAGATATCGATTGATACGCAATCATGCATTGCCATTTACTGTGTTAAAAGCATAGGCGAGAGTCGACTGATAATTTTTTGAGATTAATCGAAGTTACATAAAATAGATTTTAGAAACCTTATAGACCAAGAGCTGAGGCCGAAGGGTAGTCAAAATTTTAACCAGCCGCCACTTTCACCAGAATTGAGGACCCTTATCATTCGTGGAGATCCGAAATATTATTGTCGTATTTCATTCTGGTGGAGAGTTTCGTTGATATTTAAGGAGTACCACATGGTTTTTTTATAAACCAGCCGCATGTTAAATCAATAGATAGAAAATAAAAAGTTGTCTGTGCAAGTGCCATTTGCGGCAAGATTAAAATGCATCTTGTACCTGGAAATCAATCTTCGAAAAATAGACTCCCTATCCGATCGTATCAATAATATTTATCTAAAATAATAGATGAGACATTGTAGACAACATTATAGATAAGAATACAATTTCTATGTTTTTGGAGGTCGACTTTCGAGTACACAATGCATTCTAATCTTGCCGCAAATGGCACTTTCAAGTGACAACTATTTTATTTTATATCTATTGGTGTAAGTTGCGGCTGGTTACTAGAAAAGACCATATGGCACTACTATAATTACCACATAACTCATTACCAGAATGAAATATGACCGAAATATTTTGGATCTCCACTAATCATAAGGTTTCTCTATTCTAGTGCGAGTGGCGGCTGGTTAAAATTTTTACCACCCTTGGGCCTCAGCTCTTGGTCTATTAATGTTGGATATTGTGATCTATAATGTGACATGGATGCTTTATTTCATTCAATGAAGAATTTTTAATAGCATATTTATGAATATTGACAGCTTCAATAGAAATTATCTTTTCAGTTACACATTTGACTCGGAAGTCGTGCATGAACCACCTTAATCAGTCGGGATATATTGTACAATATAGAGACACTTGCGATGAAAGAGCTAAATATCTTAATAAAGAGGTCTGAATATCAGTATCACGACGAGAGCAAGATCTAAAAATTTTGAGAATTATATTAAATGATGAGTAAAAAAAGAAGAGAGAACGTGTATTTTTTTCCTAAATTTGAAATCGTTAGTTATGGACCATGTGATCAAAGAGTGTGCATGAAATATGTGAAATGCACAGGGAATGTCTGAGATCTGCAGTATAAAGAGTAATTTGAAAAATCTTGAAAAAATTAATTTGTCAAAAATAATGTCCCTATAGATAAACTTATTCTGAATGATAGTGTGCAGAAAAGTGTGCTGATAATGGTATAGGTGCGAAAAAATATATTTAAGTATGCTGTAATATGACTGGTAGTAGTATAATCGGTCAAGTTTTTTTTCTGCTTGTGTTAGTCTGTTGTGTTGTATTTAATCTAGAAGTTAACATAAAAAATTATTGGTTGCATTCAAATATCATTAGGGAAATTTGTAAGTTGCCTAAGCAAAACTGATAATGTTTTGTGCGTTTATGTAATTTTATTTATTTTATGTATATTTGTGATAACTGTAAAAAGTTCGTTTTTTGGACCAATCGGTTCAAAACTAAATATCTGTATCTAGTTGCCTTTGCTATCCCATTGACATAAGGTATCACACACGTGAATCGGTCTAACGATGAGATCAGAATGGAACTCAATAATGAGCTTTGGTACGAATCACTGACCAAATATGCGCAATCAACTTCTTCCTCATTGCAGGTAAGCAAAAATTTTGAGGTCACTTATGGTGCAGATTACTAATATAATGGTCGCATGTACCTATGATGACATCAAATCACTGAAAACGTTAACTGAAGTATTTAATAAGAAATAAGTTATAAGTAAAAATGGGGATAGAAATAGAGAGTGGTGAACACTAGGCATTCTGCTGGGCTATAGCGGTACAAAAAAGTGAGTAAATACACTGATACATCTTTTGTTATGATTAACTCCAAGTAAATGAGAATAAATACATGAATGCACAAGTGCATGAATAGATCTTCACATTTGTATAGGTAATAGAAAACATACCAACCTCAAATAACGCGAGTAGAAGCTTAATGTAAAGTCGGCGTACGCCCAAGGACTTGCCCATTGAAGCAAGGAAGATGATCGACAGCAAAAACATGATGAAGGGTGTCAGAAGAATCGAGAAGACAACCGAGGCAAGCGACATCAGCACCGACATGCTGCTCGCTTGTCCTTGCGGACGACAAGAACGTTTTCGTTTGAAGTAGCACTAGCCTTTATTCTTTTGTTTGAATTGAATCTTACATAATTAACAGATTGAAATAAGTTCACCAACTTGAACAACGTGTGATTTTCGTTGATAGATGACTATGCATCATAGAGTAGTAAGTTACTAACATGATGTAAGTAGGTAGATAAGGTGTGTGATGGCGCAACTTTCCGATGAGTCCGAGTTTCTCCAATAGCGTGCCTCATCCGCACATCGTCGATTTTGGGATTTTTGAGCCAATCCGTATGTAGCGGTATTTCAAAAATATGTGATTGTCAATAGTTTCAAAAAGGTTTTAGCTTACATTAAAATGTTAAAAGTGATGCTTAAAAATTGTTGCTGAAAACGAGAAAACATCATTTAACAGTTATTTCGAATAGTGATGAGACAATAAAAATTAATTATTGCCGGATTTAAGAACGAAATTATTTGAAGTAAGTCATGTACGTATTTATGGTAAAAAAATCATCAATAAGTATATCATAATTTTTTTTAAATTAATGAATGAATTTTGGTTGATTGTGATTGTTCTCATCCAGTTATAACAATATAAACAGCCCGCAATGCAATAACAAAAATAAATAAAAATTTAAAAATTAATAAAAATTTAACTCTACTATTAGATAATATTTTAAAGGGATCATTACTTATGCTCAACAATAGTGAAAAAATCACAGAGCTGTTACGTGGGAATATTATCGGTGAGGAGGTGCGTCGCGAGAATGACCAACAATTGTAATATCAAGAGCTTTATTAAAGATACCGAAATCAAAGGTAAAGTAGCGCGTGTGCTTGGTCTGTCCGATCTCCTTTGTTCGCCTGACCCCCTTGAACTCGCCTGACTGCCCGACTGCCGAATCCGTAGAGAGCCCGACTAGAGAACCAACTAGAGATGAGCCCGACTAGAGAACCGACTAGAGATGAGCCCTGCATGATTAGAGGCTCACCGGGCCTTATATAGCCTCGTCCTCCTCCTGTCGATGGTCTCTTGCTGAGATCGCCTCGCTGTTGTCAAGGGGGGTCAGTATCATATGCCCTGCATATCGTACGTAACACGTCCGAGGCCACGACGTCGTCGCCCTCGACGACGCTGACTTCAGTTTATGCCGTGTTGAGCCTGTTGGCTTGATTGCCATCGTGCGTGTGTGTGTGTTGTGCTGTGTATTCTGTTGTCTGTGTTGTTTAAGTATGTAGCATTCCACACTCATCCTTCCATTCGATTGTAGAGAACCGCTGTACTCTTTACATTAATATTTTGCTTTTCTTTTTTTTTTTTTTTTTAATTCAGTCTTCCTTTCTTGTGTGCCGAGTGTGTAACAATATTGGTTGTGTGCGCGCTTATTTGCCTTATATTTTAATTATATATGAAGTTACCGCTAATTGGGAATTTGCTTCAAACTACTTTACATTTAATGTACATTGTCATTTCACGTGAACTGTTTACTTTATAATTTTAACTACATGTATTAACTGTCATTTATTTTAAATAAAAAAAAAAATTCTTATAAATTTCCCATTACAAGTATTAAAGGAACAAAAAATTCTTTCTTATCTACGTCCTACGGACTGCGCCCTCCGATATAGTCGAGCGTCTCCTGGTGCTCATCCTTTTTTATTTCTCATCCTTATCACTATTTACATTGTTATTATTCTTAGAATATTACTATTACCGTAGCGTTTATATTATTATTGCAATACTATTCTTATTCTATTGTTATTATTAGCATTATAATATTATTGTCATACGAATATTATTTGTTATTCAATATTTCTAAAGTAATTTTTTTTTCATTTTTTTTTTTTCATCGCTTTGTTGCATTGTATGTTTTATGTAGGCCCCCGGCCCTTGGAGTATGTCTCCGTGATGACTACCGGGACGTTGAATAGGTGTCTCGGAGTCCTCTGTATTTCGATAGGTGTTGGCTCAGGCGCTGAGGCCGTGTGTTTCAGTATCGTTTTCCAATAACTTTCCGGCAACTTGAAGGTGACATACGATGTCAGAAGACAAGATAAAATTGCCGGTAAGTTGTCGGAAAACGATACTGGAAGTACTGGAACACACTGTAAGACCAGGGCTTGGCTATGTAGACCGATAGAAAATCCCCTGAAATAAAAAGTTGATGCTCGAAGGGTCGTTTTTGATATTATACGTAATTCAATGCGTAGATTACGATAAAAACACTTAGAACATTGAAAACTCTCTTGGGAGCCGTGAAAACAGCGTTTTAAACTTATTTTGCTAATATCTCATAAACGGTAGAAGATCGAACGAAAATAAAAATACCAGCGTGTAGAGCGGAAAATTTCCTACCGATTTGGTATTTTACTTTTGTACGGTCTCGCTGAAAATTTCGAGGTAAAAATTATTGAAGGTATTTTTTCCTCAATTCTATAGGAGAAAGTGAGACAGGAGATACACTGTATGTCGAAGCCGATCAGCCGGAGAGGGCGGAGAGTCGTGCACAGAGAGTTCGTTTCCTGTAAGTATACAGTGAACGAAATTTGTACACCTACAGATGGCGTGCCGTCCTCACGAAATAGAGTGAATGTCCAGCGTACACTAAGATTTCTCGTGCATGCGCCCTACTACTGCGCGCTCGTCTATGTTCACTTGGATTTTTCGTGCCAACGACTGTGTTCACTGAGATTTCTCGTAAACGCTGTGAAATACTGTTGGCACGTATCATCGTTTTTTGTAAATCTTACGTATCTCGTATTTTCATTCGTTTGCACTATAAAATATAAAAAAATTATGGGCTATAGTTACGAATAAAATTCATAAAAATGCAATCACAAAAATTAATTTAAAAATACAAAATTATACAATAACTTGAACATATACTTGAACAAAAACATTCATATATAATCTTTCTGTTTTATGATCGACTAAACTCATGAATAACTATTCGGACTCACTACTTCACTGACTACGTCATTGTGTGTAAGAGAAATCTCAGTGAACACAGTCGTTGGCACGAAAAATCCGAGTGAACACAGAAGAGAGCCCAGTAGTAGGGTGCATGCATGAGGAATCTCAGTGAACACAGACGAGCGCGCAGTAGTAGGGCGCATGCACGAGAAATCTCAGTGTACGCTGGACATTCACTCTATTTCGTGAGGACGGCACGCCATCTGTAGGTGTACGAATTTCGTTCACTGTATACTTACAGGAAACCAACTCTCTGTGTGGAGAAGGGGGAGAGGATCAGAGCTATATAGCTATTCGCTCCGTGCATCAGGTTGGAGGGGATAAAAAAACGACTGCAGTGCTGTAGGTAAGCAAAGTTGGCGAACCCGTACCCCCATGAATTGTACAGTAAGGGTTGTCTTATATGAGAAAAGATATTATTTCATTTAAAGTAATTAGTTGAGAAATCGAAGGCGGAAAAACAATGTTATTTAGCCAAACCGGGTCTATAATACGGATAAATAATTTTGCTAGGCACTTCAAATCGCCCGAAATTTTAAATAATGAGTTATTAAATATCATCTGTGATATATTACACAACACACATACTTATCGGTAATGTTGTATACGTGAGAGCAAGAACTCCAAGCAGTCGACATAGGCTGCTGCTAGCTGTATAATCTGAATCAGTGTTTACGTTTACAAAGTAACGAAATGCGTACGAGACAATGCTGTGTTGTTAATTGCAACAAGAAAGAAAAGCAGGGGGTGGTGCTGTATAAATCCCCAAGTAGACCCCATGAAACAAAATAGAAGGTGCTGTGGATTAGGGCAGTTAGGAGACAAAAGTTCGTACCTAACCTACAGCGGTCTTCATTAATCTGATAAATAAATTACACATTTATGTACATGTTACCATAAACTACATTTGTCAAGCATAGGCAATAATGTACTTACGGATAATTCTTCTTTGTATGGATTTAAGCTGACAGATGTTTGTCTCACAACATAGCAATTGATCAGATGACCGACTTCTTTATTTACATATCCCTGTACGTAGGCAACGTGCCCACTCTCTACTAATTTTTTAGCTCTTTTCAGCGTTTCATTATTAAAAACTATGTTGCAACTTATACTTTTAAAGCCTGTTTGGATAATCATATCCATTTTTGAGGGTGCTGATGTTTACACGATAGCAGTATGTACACTCAAGGCACTTTATATCTGTCGGAACGATTGGTCTACATACGGTTAATGATGTCCTATAACCTATAATATAACAAAGACATACTGTCACTTAACAGGTAATTTTTCATCGTTCTGACAAATATAAAGTAACTTGGGTGTACGTCTTATTCAGTAAATAATACTTTCTTCTATAAGCGACAGTGTTACGATTTAATCACACGGGGGTACGGTATTGCACGATTCTGACACCGAGGGCGGCGCTGCGTGTCATGCACGGAGCGACTAGCTATATATGTATGCTTAAGGCGTTTTTAGATCGACTGACGGCCGAAATTTGATTTTTGGCTTTTCAGTCAGAAAATTTTTAAGTCCTACGATTGCATTGATAACGGAAAAAAAATTGTTCCCCCCAAATTTTTTTTTTTTACGTTTTCAACAATTCTGTATCGAAGGAACATAATCAATTTTTTTTTTTTTTTTTTTTTTTTTAATTATATTTGCTTATAGCTATGAATTAATTATTTAAAAAATTACCCTGAAAATGTTGCGTGCACGTGTACTATAGCTTACAAAACTGTAATAAAAGAAATAGTATGTAAAACCGTTTTATTTATTAACAAATTAATTTGTATCAAAAATATATGTAACATTGATACACTATATTAATTGGACTTTATTTTATTTAAACGTTACCGTCTAACGAGATTAAAAGTATATATAACGACTCCGACTATATTCATCAGCGTATATATCTATATACATGCGAGGAGCAGCCGACGATCGTTGGAGCACACAACTATACACTTATTCCCGCGCTCTCTGTCTCAAAATATCAATACCAGCGTGTAGAGCGGAAAATTTCCTACCGATTTGGTATTTTACTTTCGTTCGGTCTCGCTGAAAATTTCGAGGTAAAAATTATTGAAGGTATTTTTTCCTCAATGCTATTGGAGAAAGTGAGACAGAGAGCGCGGGAATAAGTGAATAGTTGTGTGCTCCATCCAACGATCGTCGGCTGCTCCTCGCATGTATATAGATATATACGCTGATGAATATAGTCGGAGTCGTTATATATACTTTTAATCTCGTTAGACGGTAACGTTTGAATAAAATAAAGTCCAATTAATATAGTGTATCAATGTTACATATATTTTGTATACAAATTAATTTGATAATAAATAAAACAGTTTTACATACTATTTCTTTTATAACAGTTTTATAAGCTATAGTACACGTGCATGCAACATTTTCAGGGTAATTTTTTAAATAATTAATTCATAGCTATAAGCAAATATAATTTAAAAAAAAAAAAAAAAAAAAAATTGATTATGTTCCTTTGATACAGAATTGTTGAAAACGTAAAAAAAAAATTTGGAGGGAACAATTTTTTTTACGTTATCAATGCAATCGTAGGACTTATAAATTTTCTGACTGAAAAGCCAAAAATCAAATTTCGGCCGTCAGTCGATCTAAAAACGCCTCAAGCATACATATATAGCTATAGCTATATAGCTCTGATCCTCTCCCCCTTCTCCACGACTCTCCGGCTGATCGGCTTCGACATATAGTGTATCTCCTGTCTCACTTTCTCCTATAGCATTGAGGAAAAAATACCTTCAATAATTTTCACCTCGAAATTTTCAGCGAGACCGTACAAAAGTAAAATACCAAATCGGTAGGAAATTTTCCGCTCTATACGCTGGTATTTTTGTTTTCATTCGATCTTCTACCGTTTACGAGATATTAGCAAAATAAGTTTTAAACGCTGTTTTTACGGCTCCCAAGAGAGTTTTCAATGTTCTAAGTGTTTTTATCGTAACCTACGCATTGAATCACGTATAATATCAAAAACGACCCTTCAAGCATCAACTTTTTATTTCAGGGGATTTTCTATCGGTCTATATGCGAGTCTTACATCGATGCTACGGCCTGGCCAGCACACAGAGAGTTGGTTTCCTGTAAGTATACAGTGAACGAAATTCGTACACCTACAGATGGCGTGCCGTCCTCACGAAATAGAGTGAATGTCCAGCGTACACTGAGATTTCTCGTACATGCGCCCTACTACTGCGCGCTCGTCTGTGTTCACTGAGATTCCTCATGCATGCACCCTACTACTGGGCTCTCTTCTGTGTTCACTCGGATTTTTCGTGCCAACGACTGTGTTCACTGAGATTTCTCGTACACACAATGACGTAGTCAGTGAAGTAGTGAGTCCGAATAGTTATTCATGAGTTTAGTCGATCATAAAACAGAAAGATTATACATGAATGTTTTTGTTGAAGTATATGTTCAAGTTAACGTATAATTTTGTATTTTTAAATTAATTTTTGTGATTGCATTTTTATGAATTTTATTCGTAACTATAGCCCATAATTTTTTTATATTTTATAGTGCAAACGACTGAAAATACGAGATACGTAAGATTTACAAAAAACGATGATACGTGCCAACAGTATTTCACAGCGTTTACGAGAAATCTCAGTGAACACAGTCGTTGGCACGAAAAATCCAAGTGAACATAGACGAGGGCGCAGTAGTAGGGTGCATGCATGAGGAATCTCAGTGAACACAGACGAGCGCGCAGTAGTAGGGCGCATGCACGAGAAATCTTAGTGTACGCTGGACATTCACTCTATTTCGTGAGGACGGCACGCCATCTGTAGGTGTACGAATTTCGTTCACTGTATACTTACAGGAAACGAACTCTCTGTGCAGGCCTCAATGTAGAGGTTATCACGTAGTGTAATGAGCTCAACACTTGGCTATGATCAGGCCCTGACTGGATTTTTTCTTATCAGTCGTTTAACTTTCTCGACCATTATTCATTTAATGCTCATACAAAGAAACAAATAAATAAGAATAAATAAAATAAAAATTAGTGGAAGCATGCGTATGTGCCTATATACATCGCGTCTCGAAGATTACATATCTATATATGTCTTCCAGCATCAGGAGCTGGCTATGCCTTTTTGATAAACTTATCACAATACTGGCCAGATCCTAGTATCAAGCAACGGCCGGGTATAGTATATTACGCACCTAGTGAGCGAGGTTAAGAATGTCGCTGATTTCACGTAAATATACGCCCAAGGCGGAGGCGGAGCCGAGGGTGGATAACGTGAAATCTAGGGCATTTCTTAACCTCCGAACGTGGTGCGTATACTATTTTTCTGCATACCCTCGTCGAAAGAGCTGATTATCTGTTTTGGAGCAGGGCAGATATGAAGCACT
This sequence comes from Copidosoma floridanum, assembly GCF_036245765.1. NCBI lineage: Eukaryota > Metazoa > Arthropoda > Insecta > Hymenoptera > Encyrtidae > Copidosoma > Copidosoma floridanum. The sequence goes on along the minus strand of NW_028321887.1, from coordinate 111,917 downwards.
TTTGGTGGGGGTATACAGAAAATTATTATTTCTTGTCAGGTGGATGCAGAAATGCACATAGACATATCTATGGAAATACATACATATAAATCAGGATCCAGTGGCGCTGGCGCCCTCTGAGCGAAACTTTTACCGTGTCCGTACATCCCTCATTTGCATGTCTTTGTCAACTCTATACTCTATATAGTTCAGGTTGCGTTGCCATTGGCCGTTGCTTCTAATTTCTTGCTACCTTAGATAAGTCTTTTATGATGTCGATTACGTAATCTGAACATTTTATTTTATAATTTATTAAGCGGTAGTTTATGCTTTGGTACGAGCAAGAACTTGCTTCGGTAAGTATATTTAGTACTGTATTTTAATACGTTACATTATAATTTTGTAACTATCTTTTCTACTATAAAATGCACATGTTTACAGGTTAAGGAAAAGTAATTGTGAAAAGTCCGAACACAAAAAAGATAGACGAATCATTAGCGGTTCCAGGAACATCTCTAGTATCTCTACTGTTACTTGACGACGACATACATCTATAAAAAAGCTGTCTCTTTCCTCAGTTCTAAGGTATGTCTTGTTATATTTTTAATGAGAAGTTTTCAAAAGTGTTACTGATATTTCATAACTTTCATTACAATTGATAATCTAACGCTTGTATGCAATACGTATACTTTTTGTAATATATGCTTCTACTTGTTTTTTTTTTTTTTTTAATCTGGTAGCACATAATGAAAATTTTCATGCTTGTCCCCATCATATTGCTCAAAGAAAGCTCATGTGCATTATTAAACAGTTCATGTTGCTCCACAGAATAGACATTCGTTAGTTTCCCCATCTGCTTTCAAGACATAAAAAAATTATCAAAGAAGATGTGTGTATCACTGCAAAGAGATGTAACCTATCAATACCTAGTGTCTATCTCAGGGTTGATGTGTAATTACTGGATTGTAAAGCATCCTAAGAAAAACGTAGTTTATTATCCAATTTCTTTGACTTTCTTAAACTACGTAAAAAATTATTCCACTCTATTTGAAAATCACATCAGCATGCTCAACATTATGTAAAGTAAGAGTGTGTAAATACGCTTCGACAATGTTTGTTGCTGATTAGTGTACATTGAAAATTTGAAAAATTTTGATACTTCTATTTTTTTATTAAACGTCGTGCCTATTATTAGTGGTATTTACTAAATATACATACAAACGAGTGGCAAAAGCTAATAAAAGTATTTCCAGCTTAACAGACTTGTTACGTAAAGAAGCCTACCTTATCAACTTCAGTTCTTACTTACACTTGTTAACAGTATTACTGCAATATTTTTGTATGAGTCCAAGCAAACATACATATGGAAAACAACTTAGTTTTGTTTGTAGTATATCACTCCACAACATTAAAAAAAAACCTGTTAAATCATACTTTAACTTTTGAAATTTAGTAGCATACATTAATTAATACAAGACACTCAAGGATGCTTGCGTATTAGGCAAATAACGTGGTTTAATTATTTTACTGTTTCTATTGTGATTCTAAACAAAAATTAATAGATGCTCATTAATGTTTACTAGCTTTAAAGATATATAATCAATCCACAGATGTGTGCATACATGTACATACAATTCATACATTTTTTCTAAGTTCAATAGTGTTATAACACTAAAAAAGAAGTATATCTTCGAGTGTATGTATTCTTGTACTTATAAAAATATGGAACAACAATACTGTAATCAAGTGTACACCAGTCCTATAATTGTAGTTTTTGCAGAAGGCGTCCGTATATTAGATGTCCAGAAAGTTACAAATACTAATATTAGCATGTGCCACTAACAAATATTTTTTTACGATACCAATAATACTCTCATGGTACGAAATTTAATTTTGGATTGTAATGAAAAGATCTCAGGGGGTATATGACTAAAAAATTAAGCTAAGTAAATAACAGATACTTTAATGGACAGTGTTCGTAAATTTTTTTTTAACAATTTATGTACTTTTATTATTATTTTCATAAATGCATTGAAAAAATATTCAATCGCAATAATTAATACCTGTGATATGTCGATGGTACAAATTTTATTTTATGATTTGTTAATTCGTACCTTGATTAATGCAAATATTAATGACCGTAAGATTCATGCGTATACATATTTAGATTTTGCTGTCAGACGTTGATTAGACAATTTCGTTGTTTATGTGTTGTATTATTGTACGCTGTTGATTATAATATAATAAAATGTAATCAAAGACTGACAAAAATTCTTGTCACAAATCTAATGATAGCAATTAAGATTAACATTGTTCAGTATTAGCCTTGTAAAGTGTGGCTAGCAACGAATGTAAAGATCATTGCAAACGACGTAAAAAATGTCAGCAAAAAAGTTACAACACACCTTTTGCATATAAGTAAAATATTACATCACATTGTAATTTATTCGTTCGGTATTCAGAGAAATTAAATTTATATCATTGTCGAAAATTAAAGGATTCTGAACGTTTAATTTTTTTGGGAAAATCCTTCTATTTTCCTCACTGTCCACTTTCAACTCGTTAGCAATGGTCTACTCACTTGCTTCATTACAGCGTTAACTCAGTATCATACTTAATCGCTGTGTACTGAGCAAGGCATGTAAGATAACTAACATTAAGTAACTTGTAGTAAAAGAAAACTACTAAGTTTTTGTTCATACTCACGATAGTCAAGCATTATGTGAAAGTTCAATGAAACACTAAAGGGACCATATCATTTGTTATTTGCAAAGTAGCGCTTTTAGAATTCATGTACAAAGTTCAATAAAGAATGTGTTTAAAAAATATACTAATTATCCAACTGTTTCATTTAATTTAATAATTTATAGTAATCCAGACCAGTTAAAAATTAAAGTACGATTTTCCATACCAAAAATAATACTAAATAAGTTGAAAATAAATTCATTTAGAACTACATAACTATAAAAAAACAAATATTAAAAAAGCTAAGAATGAATGCATTTGGAACTACATAATGTGGACTGACAAGTTCTATTTGTATTCAAAATAAATTCTTTTTTTATTGTGCCATTATGTACTGGTTGTCACCTCATCGGGGAAACTTAACCTTCAAGTTTCATGAACCCTTTAGGAATCTCTAAGGCATTCAATTGCTCAACTTACGTTTCTTGATCAAATTATGAACTTATAATGAACTCATATGATTCGGATTTTAAGGTCTTAAAGAACTTATAAAATTGATCTGACGACATAATGAATTCTTTTTGAATGGTTTTTGCCTTCTGGGATTCTATTACTCGTATTTGTGCATAATTGGTTCTTTATATATAAGCTACAGTAGAATCGTGTGTATTATTTACATGCAATAAATTTAATATTGGTATTAATATGTGTTAAGATATTTGGTTCCAAGATAAAATTGACCAGAGTAGACTTGATGCTGGCATAGGAATTTTTCGTCTTTATGAGCTACAGAAGGTATAATATTATGTTATTGGTATTTGTACACACTTCTATTAATTTCAAGAATTATTATTTATAATATAGCAATAGTATGATTATATTTAAGTAATTTTTTTTATTTACAATTAAATGGCAAAAAATAATTGTTGTTTTAATTAGTTATTCATTAAATATCGATATAATAACTAGATAATGCATGACTGAAGAGGGTATTATATTGGTACATAATCATATTGGCATATAATCAGCGGATTAAATTTAAGTTTCATTTTCCGTAGAAATTTTATCTCGAAGACGAATTTCTTAACACATACAAATAACAATATTAAATTTATAGCATTTAAATAATACACATGATTCTACTGTAGCTTATATATAAAGAATCAGTTATGCACAAATACAAATAATAGAATACTACGCCTTCCATACCTATAAGGACTAAAAATTAGAAGCTAGGATCAAGTCTACTCTAGGCCAATGGATAAGATACTTGTCTAAGAGTTTGTTAGTCAAGGTTCAATCCACCTTGAAGGAATTTTTTTTTTCTTTTGTTTTATTTTTATAATCATTGTTGATGCGTTTTTAAGATCCCAAAATACTTAAAGTTAAGTAGAAATAGTTTTTTATTTTAAGATAAGCATCTAAAAACCATATGGTTTTCATTATTAAATCATATGGTGATTTGAGACAAAAAACCACATGAAAACGGAGAAGAAAAACCATATGATTCTTTATCGTTTTTATATATGGTTTTCTTATGTGGTTAACCATTATGGTTTTTTTCAAATTTCTTATGTTTAATTGAAAGAGTGTGTGAGGGTGAGATACCGTCGAGCCATCATCGGTAGGCTAGGACCGATAGGAAAAGAAGGAAAAGAGTAAAAACGTAGAGAACAGTTAGGAGAAGAGGGAAAAGGAAAAAAAAGCCGAAAAGGGATTAGATTAGCTTGGGCCAGCGAACGCACGTGAAACGAGTTTTTGTTGGGGTTTGCGAGAAGCAATTTCCCCAAGGCGATTTCCCCGCGAGAAGCATTTCGTTTCGGTGGACGTGAGAAGCGTCCTCCGGTTTTTCCTGTTCCTGCGATTGTGTCGTGGCGGCTGTGCTTGAGCTGTCCCCGGTGCAGTGCTTGGTGCTGAGTGTCCGGATCCTGTTGGGATAGCAGGCGATGCCGGACTCAAGGTCACCAAGGCCCATACCGTTGATCTCGGCCTTCTAACGCTGCCAGTAAGGACGCCTACTGACCTCAGCGTAGCCGCTCCACTGCTCGCGAGTAGACTTGGCCTGAGAGAGGCATCGTTAAGGAGCGACCCCGCATCGCCGTAAGTACTTGCCAGCATGCAACTGATTGTAAAGGGCAGCGGCCCTCGAATAGCCCTCGTTGTCTGCCCGGTTCGCGAGTTTGCGCTGCGAGCTCATCCAGTATTCGCGCTCGACGTGCGAGAACATACACACGCTCATACACCTACACCTGCGAGTAATATTTGTATTTTCTTATATTTATTTTAAATATATTTCCTATTCTAAATATTCCTCGCGAGTGATTATTTCCAGGTGTACCCGATCCCCTTTGTGCCGTGTTAAAGTCGTCGCAAGAAGTGACGACCCCTGAAGCCGCGATACTTGGCCACAGCGGGGTCTCGGAGAGCGAGACCCGCGTATAAAGATTAATGGAGGTGTCGCTAAGGGTACCTGGGCAACACAGGCCTGGTCGAGGTTGCAAATTCCGCCTCATTACTCCGTATCGGCAGCACCCCGTAACATTGTGATAATTATAATTTATATGTCTCTAGATTTTTGTTCATGTAGCAAGTAATTTGAGAGTTATGATGAGATTTTCAGTAAAAAAGTGCCGCCCCCATAAGAGGCTATGTATAAGACGCTAACTTAAAACGCGTTTTACTAAAAATTTTCTGGAGCAACGTAAGCTAAAATTTTGCACAGAGGTAAAAAACATACTCATTGACCGTGGATTTCAATGTCTTCCATTTCACAATTACTTTGATAGGTGTGTTGAGCCTCCTTAAGGCAAATTTTATTCAAAAATGTAAGGAAATGTGTCCAAAAGTTATTAATTATATCAAAATATAAAAAAGTTTGATAAACTGCAAAAAACTGTAAGCTGTTATAAAATATTACAGATGACCACACTTCCTTACAGTTTATTAGAGTTTACTTCAGTTGCTTTTTCACGGGATTCAAATATCTTTTTAGAATTATAATAAAATGTAACAAGTCGTAAGATAATGTGTAGGGTTTTAGTAGAATATAATCAAACATAACAAAACGTAACAAACTGTAACTGTGGTCCGAAATCCACCCAAACTTTACATTACATCACAGAAAGTTACTGTAGACATCGGAGTGTGAAAGGGAGAACATGAGACATACAAAAAACCAGACAAAGTTGATTTATCGCATTTTTAGATTAGTTTATTAAAAAACAAATTATTATGGTTATACACACCTTACTCGCTCAATACTCTGGGCCAGAGATTAGTAGGGAGATTGCTGACTACCATGCTACGGAGTGTGCCCACTTTTTTCCAGTGGTTCGAGCGCCCCACCGCGGCCAAGCGGCCGAACCAGGCGCACATTTTTTTTTTATTTGAGAAGCACGGTAGGGGTATGAGAGGAGCGGGTTCGCGTGAAAATGTCCATATAGGCGCACATCTTGGAGACGCGTGGAAGGGGTATACCGAATGTGCGCCTACGAGGAGAGGAGTGGAGATGTCGGCTATATAGTTGTATATATAGCTGAGCGCACAGCCAAAGCAAGCGATGACACGAGTTTTTCTCTTTTGAGTCTTTTGACTCTGCAACCGAGTATATGCTATGTATATTTAAATGACTTGCTCTCGCTCTAGCTTCAACGTTATCTATAAATCTTATTTAATTAAATCGTGGAACTAAATGCTCATTAATTATATGCGCAGACTTTTGATTTCAATACATTATTTTTTATCTCTCCCGTACTCTTAACATTCCTAAATCCATTTATGTTTTTAAAAAATATGTAGCTTCAACTATTTTTTAAGGTTTTTAGTACAGTTTTAACCACTAATTTAATAATTTTACACATCTTAACTGCTGTGAACTGAAGGACAAGCTCTGGAGGATATCCTTAAAAATATGTGACTTCGAAAAAGGATTCACGTGTTCTTCAGATAGCTAAGATGGACAAGGTTTATGCCACTTCGTGAATTGTTTTGCACTGAAAGGTTCAAATCCACTTCATGGTAGATTTTTTTTTTTTTATTATTATTCAATTTATCATTTTGTCTTCATTTCTTTTATTTATGTTTCTATGTTTCGTTAAAAAGATAAAATATATATATACTATATCTATATGTCGTCAACATTTTTTTTCGGATACATCAAAATAAATATTGTTACTTTAATACTTCTTGTTAGCAAGGCAATTCCATAATTTTATAATACTAAAATAACTTTTAAGGATTTTAACATAATTTGTGCATTTTTAAAACTCCTAAGAAATTATGAAAATCCTATTTACGACAAAAAAAAGCTGCCCGTCTAATGCTAAATATTTACTTAATGTTGAAATTTTTATCAGTAAATAAATTTGATGAACACAATAGAAAATAGTTTTGTAAAAATTTTAAAATTGTTTGTAAATCTTTAATAAGGTGTGCTACTTTTATTTATTTTTAGACAGCCAGAAGAATAATAATGAATGTAACAGTTCGATAAATAAGTTATAAAAATTATTCGACAAGATTCTGAGACAAAATATTTTTTATAATACCGCAGTACTTATATTGTTAAAAAAAAAAAAAAATGAATTACCGATAAGGGTGATGATTAAAATAAAGATATTTTTACGCTGTAGATTATTAAGGAAGTTTAATCATTCATATTAAATTCAGAAAAAGCATCGTAATACTTTTAACAATGATACCATCGGGTGAGTGCAATAAAGAGTCTTTTAAGAGTAAAAGTCAAGAAAGAGCCTTTTTAAATTTTCGGGCTGAAGAAAGTCTTCTTAAACTACAAGAAAAAGCCTTTTTATACAGAGGTACACTCGCACTGAAGTGTATTAAGCCGGCGTCGATTGGTATAATTAAGCCCAACGAAACGTCGCTCAAGATTATTCTTCGAAATTTTTGAGTTCTTATTTTCTCCTCACCTAGATCTCGGTTGGTCATGTACCTCTGTACGAATCCATACATTTATTCTATACTGGAGAGTAAAACCAGAAGTTCAACAAAAAGACATAAATGCCTTTTTAACTAATTTGTTTACTTCTCTTTTAAGGTAGTAATGTATATATTTTTACAGATCAATTATATACATACACACATAAATGTAGTACCATCTTAAAATCGGAGAAATAAAAATTAAAGGCTCTTTCCTATATTCAGTTTCAAAAAGCTCTTTTGCGCCTAATACTCTGGAAAGACTCTTTATTATGATAACCTGACAAATTATTTAGAGTCAGAAATTGTGAGAACTAAAAAAATTTTCTAACTACTAATTTATATGTTAATAAAAACTGAGTCTGGGTCTATTTCTGCTAGCAAAAACTTCGATAAAGAGTTAAGGGGGATGTTGTGATATTTCATTCTTTTAAAAAATTTCGGAAAAAATTTGTATAGGTATGGTTCAGTATTATAAATAACTTGTTAAAATTTCAAAGAGCCTAGATTCACCGTTTTTGAGAAATAAAATCCCGAAGTTGGCCACTTATACACATGCTCTTCAGAAGAACTTGTCGGAAAATGCACGTTTTTACTCATAACTCTTGAAATTTTCTTAAGAATCTTTTAAAAAACCAATATGTTAGGGTTTATTATAGTTGAAATAAGTATACTAAAATTGCGGAAGCCTAGCTTCACCGTTTTTAAAATATAACAGTTTAAAGTCCAGTTACAACCTTACTAGAATACCTATGTTGTGGTATAGTCCGAGACAAAAATTAGGTTAATTTGTTGTTTTAACGTTTGTGTTTACTTTCCTGGGCATTTTTCTGTTTTATACATCTAATTTTCAAATAATTTACCTATTTTGTTAAGAATAATTACAACAAAGACATTTTTAATACGAAAATTCAATTTTGAAATTGACTGCACCACGACAACCCCCTTAAAACAGTATCAACATATACAGTTGTAAATTCAAAGTGATCAGTAATCCGTTGAGGGGCGAAATGTGAAAAAATAAATAAATACAAGTAAAGTGTATTTAAATTTTCTTGCGTTGATTTATTAATGCGCAACGTTTCGCTGACAATATGCGTCAGCCTCATCAGGCTACAAAATTAAAATTAAAAACATACAAAGAGTGATCTGGAAGGCTCAAACACAAAATACAATAAATTTTGATGTAAATTGTTACCGCAGGTACGCGAGAATTCGTAAGTTTGGTTGACTTACTCGTCACCTGTCGTGCTATCGACTGACAATAAATTACAACAACAAGCCAGCGCTTATATAGGCGGAGCCGCAAAGGTAGACGGTAAAGGGCGATGAACTCGATCGGGACATTTAAACTTTCGTAGTAAAGGAAGGTATGCTCTATTAAAGGAAAGCACATCCTCCGTTCTATTGATGTTGTGTTTGTCGAGTTTTATATAAAGCATTTCGGAAATAATTCTTTTTTTGTAATTGAATTCTTTGTCAAGGATTTTAAAGTTATCCCAATCGAATTCGTGGTCAAAATTGATTTGGTGTGCACAAACAACGGAATCAGAGTTTTTACTTTTCATATGTTCACTAATGTGGACCTCCGCCGCTCGCTTTGTTTCACCCACATATGACGCAGGACAATTTTTACAATAAAACTTATATACTACATTTGTCTGTTTATGTTTATTCGTTGTATCTTTTCCTAAGTGGACGATATGCTGCAGTCTAGAGTTATTACTACGGAGCATCGATCGACGTATTGCGACCATAATGAATAAATGTTGAATCCCGGTTGATGAAATTCGACCATGTACAGAATTTTTGTTCAATAATAGTTTTTTTACTTTTGACAACATTTTTTATCAACAAATTTTCGGCACGCCAATGGGTTCTCCTATTTCACCTTTGTTTGCTGACCTTGTAATGGACGACCTGGAAAATGATTGTCTCTCCATCTTAAAAAATAACTATAACATTATTCCATCTTTTTATTTTCGTTACGTAGATGATGTATTACTTTTTATTAATGTTGACCATATTGACCAAATTTTAAACATTTTTAATTCATATCATCCCAAACTACAATTTACATATGAAATGGAGATTAACAAGAGACTCAACTTTTTAGACTTGACGATAATAAGAAATTCTAATTATTTTAATTTTGACTGGTTTGAAAAACCTACTTCTTTCGGACGAATCTTAAATTATTTTTCTGGTCATCCAGTTAGCTATAAGAGAAATTTTGTTTTTAATTTAGTTGATAGGGCGATCTTACTTGCCAGTACACGTTTTCACGGTGTGAATATTGCTAGGGTGAAAAACCTGTTGATAAAAAACAATTACCCTTTTAACTTTATTAATAAAAACATAAAGGTCAGATTAAAAAGACACAAATACAGTAATCATAACAGAAGCACTACAAACACCTACCCTCTCTGCAAAATTAGCATACCATACATTGACGATAATTTTGAAAAAATTTCAACCATGTTAAAACCCTACAATATTCACACTTACCCTCTTATTAACAATAAACTGCAGCATATCGTCCACTTAGGAAAAGATACAACGAATAAACATAAACAGACAAATGTAGTATATGTTTTATTGTAAAAATTGTCCTGCGTCATATGTGGGTGAAACAAAGCGAGCGGCGGAGGTCCACATTAGTGAACATATGAAAAGTAAAAACTCTGATTCCGTTGTTTGTGCACACCAAATCAATTTTGACCACGAATTCGATTGGGATAACTTTAAAATCCTTGACAAAGAATTCAATTACAAAAAAAGAATTATTTCCGAAATGCTTTATATAAAACTCGACAAACACAACATCAATAGAACGGAGGATGTGCTTTCCTTTAATAGAGCATACCTTCCTTTACTACGAAAGTTTAAATGTCCCGATCGAGTTCATCGCCCTTTACCGTCTACCTTTGCGGCTCCGCCTATATAAGCGCTGGCTTGTTGTTGTAATTTATTGTCAGTCGATAGCACGACAGGTGACGAGTAAGTCAACCAAACTTACGAATTCTCGCGTACCTGCGGTAACAATTTACATCAAAATTTATTGTATTTTGTGTTTGAGCCTTCCAGATCACTCTTTGTATGTTTTTAATTTTAATTTTGTAGCCTGATGAGGCTGACGCATATTGTCAGCGAAACGTTGCGCATTAATAAATCAACGCAAGAAAATTTAAATACACTTTACTTGTATTTATTTATTTTTTCACATTTCGCCCCTCAACGGATTACTGATCACTTTGAATTTCCAAATTCACCGGAGGACACTGATATATATATGTATACTAACAAACCATATACAGTTGTAGTGCAAAATCTTTAAAAAATCTACAGTTTTCTGAAAAAATCGACCAATTCTTTATTTTAGTTTTCCATTTTTTTCTTAAAATCGTGAAGTATTCAAACTATTGTTTCCTGTATTTAAGTGCATATTTCCTTATGATAAATTAATTCAGCTATGATTCTCGAAAATTAATGTGTAGAACTATAAAAAAGGCATTTTGAAGATTTTAAAGTTAAGCTACTCGTCGCGAGAGTTCAGCGAGCTTTTTCATAAAAGCAACCTGTCTCACATAGTTGAAGATACCGATAATACGACTGTTACTATAACTACAAAAAAAAAAAAAAAAAATCAGCTACCTTGCGTTGTATGGCTAGAGGTGTTTTTTGATGGTCTTATCAACTACAAACAATCGAATAAATTTATGCAAATCATTGTGTGTTGCATAAAATGTAAAATTAATTGACCGATTGCGATAATTAAAAGTGCAATTTAAATTGTGAAACTTTAAAATTTTGTTAAGTTATTAATCTATAAAATATATATATAGTGTCACCTTCAAAAAAGAGATAAAAAAATTTTTGTTAACTGTATATGATTTACGCACTGTCAAAAAATTTTGGTAACTATTTCTGAAAAATTACAATAACAATTTATTGTAGGTAAAAAGATGAATTGTTCATACACAATACGACTTTCTTTTTTAAATCCATACTTCGAGTTACAAGTGGTTGAAACTAATATGTCTTGAATAAAAAAAGCTTTGTTCAGTCTCTGTAAGGCTCTTTAATCTGAAATACGCACTATTTATAAAGACTAAAGAATCTGCTTTCATGTTTGTACATATATTATGTAGTACGAATTTTGTCAACGTAATAACCACAAAGTATTGATAAGAAATGTAAATATAAGCTAAAAAATATAGTATATGTACGTAGATAAATATTCACGTATAATTGGATTTTTTTTGTCGTCAATAGGATGTTCATAATTTCTTAAGAGTTTTAAAATGCACAAATTATGTTAAAATCCTCAAAAGTTATTTTAGTATTATAAAATTATGGAATTGCCTTGCTAACAAGAAGTATTAAAGTAACAATATTTATTTTGATGTATCGGAAAAAAAATGTTGACGACATATAGATATTGTATATATATATTTTTTCTTTTTAACGAAACATAGAAACATAAATAAAAGAAATGAAGACAAAATGATAAATTGAATAATAATAAAAAAAAAAAAATCTACCATGAAAAGGATTTGAACCTTTCAGTGCAAAACAATTCACGAAGTGGCATAAGCCTTGTCCATCTTAGCTATCCGAAGAACACGTGAATCCTTTTTCGAAGTCACATATTTTTAAGGATATCCTCCAGAGTTTGTTCTACAGTTCACAGCAGTTAAGATGTGTAAAATTAATAAATTAGTGGTTAAAGCTGTACTAAAAACCTTAAAAAATAGTTGAAGCTTCATACTTTTTAAAAACATAAATGGATTTGGGAATGTTAAGAGTACGGGAGGGATAAAAAATAATGTATTGAAATTAAAAGTCTGCGCATATAATTAATGAGTATTTAGTTCCACGATTTAATTAAATAAGATTTATAAATAACAATAAAGCCAGAGCGAGAGCAAGTCATTTAAATATACATAGCATATACTCGGTTGCAGAGTCAAAAGACTCAAAAGAGAAAAACTCGTGTCGTCGCTTGCTTTGGCTGTGCGCTCAGCTATATATACAACTATATAGCCGACATCTCTACTCCTCTCCTCGTAGGCGCACATTCGGTATACCCCTTCCACGCGTCTCCAAGATGTGCGCCTACATGGACATGTTTACGCGAATTCGCTCTTCTCATACCCCTACCGTGCTTCTCAAATTAAAAAAAAATGTGCACCCAGTTCGGCCACTTGGCCGCGGTGAGGCGCTCAAACCACTGGAAAAAACTGGGCACACTCTGTAGCATGGCAGTCAGCAATCTCCCTACTAATCTCTGTCTTGGCTAGCTGACTCGCTGCCACGCTAACTCTCCACTCTGCCCCGTCACAGTTCGCCTCTCGCTCCCTCTCCTTCTCTCTGCCCCTTTCCCTCACCGTCTCGCACAAACATGTGCACATACACAACGCACTTTGAGCAGCCTCGCAACCTGTCGACTTTCAATAGTCGGAAGGAAGAGTGGAGCGTCTGTTCGCTAAGCAAGTCAGTCATCTCGCAAACTGGGAGAATTCAAACAAAGCTAACATCGTCGAGATGATTGTAGCCTGAACGGCCCCAGGATATTTTACCTGTGCATGCTGTGTGACCTTTATAACAACGGGATACTGCGCCCTTCGAGGTCCATAATGACAATTTTTGGCCTGAATGCCACGATTTCTTATGCCTCGATCACCCCGACGGATCCAATCACAACAGTTGTTCGGGTAAGAGAAAGGAGAGCAGGCAACAAAGCGAATAGGTAGGAGGGGCTAGGTAGGACTAAAAAGAGAGAGGGAGGAGAGAGAGAGAGAGAGAGAAGGGAGAATGCGTGGGGGACGGGCAGTAGGGACTCAAAGTTCGAGCAAGCAGGAGCTGTTGCCGTGTAACAGAGCACCTTGAGGTTGACGCGAACGAAACGTTTTCACGCGCGATCGAACTTTCCTGCCATTTGTGCCCTCGGAAACAAAGAGCTGAACTCTTTACCGTTGATCGGGAGCTGTCCTTCCAAAGAGCTGCTTACGGGGGCTGTCCCTCCTCGCAGGCCACGGAAGCTGTCCTTTCGTGTGACACTACATGTGCTGCATAGACGACGCCTGAGACGCTGTTCTTCTTGTGTCTAAAGTTTCCAGGCCACGCGGTGGCCATCCGCCATATTACCACATTCTTGAGCCCGAGTGAATTGACGAGCAACATCCATCTGTCTCTTGGCCAAGCAGAGCTCTTAAAAGCCAACCCGAGCAGTGGTCGTCATCATCATCCACGCACAAGACCTTCGTATACAAGGTACAGGCCGACGCCATATTTCCCGCCGCATCGCCACTGCGCGTGCCTAGGTATGCGTTCCCTTGTCTCGCGCGATTCGCCGCCATTTGGCCAACGTACAAGATACGCGCAGCGATAGCTACGTCCCAAGCGTTTGCGTGGTACAGACTATGTATATGCATATATTGCACCTTTTAATTTATTATTGTATTTCGCCTTGCGCTCCGTGGGTGTGCTTTGTGACTGGTGATTATTTTACTATTTGATTGATTTTGTTTGTGTGCAGCTGGTATGTTGCGTTTGAATGCGCTGCGTTACTTTTTCAATTTAATTGTGCCTAATTTTGTTTGCCCGCTATATAGTGTTTTTTACGTCAGCGCTAATAATAACTGTTGTCACTATTAACCCGATAAGCGTGCGATCATCTTACTTTACGATGAAATATCAGTAAAATAAATGTTATGAATTTGATGTAAACTTAATTATGCTTAACTCATTCGACCTGTCCTTTCCTTCTTCCCTTTAAACGAACATTATAAACAACACTAGTTTAGCTAACTCATTAAGGAATTTTTATTGTATCGACAAAAAAATTTTTTTCTGGAAATCAGTTACCAAGGTATTTTATAGTATTAGAAATAAAAATAGTTCATTATTAAAAAATGTATGTACATGTGTGCGTATATGTGTATGTGTGTATGTATGTGATCGTTCATGTCTCAGAGCCCTGTGGTCCGATTTTAATAATTTCGGGTTGAAACTTGTCGTTTTTGCATACTTATACCGGCTCGAAGAAGAAATTTTAGTTTTGTACCTTATTAAGGTTGATGCAGTTCATTTTCGATTTTTAACACGGTTTTTAAGAACATTTTTTTTTTTTATTTTAAAATTATTTTGATTTACTGAGTATAGAATCAACACTTTTTTGTATTTTCAATCTCTTCGAAAAGTTTTTTTATTACTTTGAATGTGTGCAATACTAAAATTTCAAGATTTGTTGATGTGACAGGAAAGCAACTATAGATAACAAAAAACCCTATTTACACTTTCCTCTGATAAAATTTGGATCAAAAGGATTGAAATAATAAAGTGGCGCAAAAAAATAGATGTATTAGATTGTAAACATAAATAAAATATATGCAAGATTGGAGTCACTAGTTAAAAAATTGATCCAAATGTATTGCAAAATAAAATATTCAGTGGGTATCATGGCAGGAGTGTGAGGTGCAAATATTAATATTTGGGATGGGGGTGTAAGTGCTTCTCACAACAAATACACCCTATAAACATATTGGAAAAAACAAGCGAACTGTTCCTAACTCGGCAGTGTGGTTAGAAAGGCCAAAATATCGTGACAAAGGGGGGTTGAAATAACCAGCCAAGAAAACTGTACCATTAAATAGAGAAACAGATATACGTGTACACAACGACAGTTACCAGAGCTTAAGGATTTTAAATAATGTACCAACACAAACAGTACATTTTTAACGAAACACTAACAGTATGTTTTTCGCTAACAATTTTTTATGATTTATATAAGAAAAATTGTTATCAATAAAAGTTATACCTGTAGATTATATTTTTTATAATGACAGTGCAAATAAATGTTAAGCTACAAAGTGCTAAAAAAGAACGGGAATTCGAAAAATACTGTTACATATTTTTTATAGGAAACAAGTACAAACCCACTATTTGTGCACTTTTTACGTAAGGATCTTGCCCACTCCCCTGCACGCAAATCTGCCGCAATCAGGAGTGCGTCGAGTCAAGACAAATAATGCACTCGACTGATCGTCAGATTTGTGCACTTCTTACGCAAAAGTCTTGCTCACCCGTCGTGCATCAGAATTACGTAAGATCTTGGAAGCAGACTAGGTGCAGACTTACACAATTTTGCTGTCAATTTGAATCTTGTGCAAGAAGTATAGTAAGGATTGTAAAGACTGTGCTACCAAAGAATGTATATATCACTTAATGAGAATAAAATTATATACATGTACATATTTTGTATGCCCTACGTAACATTTTATAAAAATTACTTTTACAGTACACTAAATTTTTTATGCTCCGTATTGTAATGATAATGTATGGTATTATATGTAACAAAAAATGTAATTTTTTAAATAATTGTAATAGTTAGATCAGTTTCAAGCGAGAAACACGATGTCTGCGTTCATTCAAAAACATTAATTGCTAAATAAATATTTTGCACTAATTTTTCGAAAGTTGAAATTGTGGTGAATGTCATTATTTTTACGAGCTACCCGAAATTTAAAAAAAATGTCGCTCTACGACCTATGGTTCCCGAGATAATGCTATTTTTTACGGCTGGTTCGTTTTTGAAGCGGACTAAAAGATATCTGCGGGCCTTTGTAGAGCGGAAGATAAGCAATCGATGTGTACACTGTAAATATTTCAAAGAAAAATATTTATTTTTAAAGGGATACATTGAAACTAAAAAAAAAAAATTATCTCAGCTCCTGAGAAAACAACTATTTTGTCGGATAAGTGCTGTCGTCTCCAGGGCTATTTTGCGTTACGAGGGGCCTGCGAAGCAGGGCCCGAGGGACGTAAGGTAGCCGCGGAACGATGGCGCTTATGTGGCGAATCCTATTTTTCGTACCGAGGGCACACCAGCCTTTCAAAAATGCTCGAGGTAGGAAAAATTAAGAACTCGTACTTTTGGGTCGAAAGGTATAATCTTTTTAAAAAATGCCATGTTACAATTTCAATCTTACCTTTTAATGTTAACCAAACTAATCGTACACATTTTGATGTAACTTTTGAACGTCTACGCTTTTTAAGTATATTTCAATTTTACCAATCATTATTTTTGAGCAATAGTCAAGATTAACGGATATCTCATTTTATAAGACTGTCCTCTTATAGCTCTTAATATATAGATATATTATGATATATGTTGATCCGTCATTGAGTGGAAAAAATTCTCGATTCGTTTTTTTCTAGCATCCCACATTCAATACACTCCTAAATGTACAAGTGTTGGTTGCAGGTTGGTATTCAGGTCAGAAATTGTTTAAACTAATTTTTTATAAACAAATTGAAGAAATTGACCCAAACGCTTCAAAAAATTTTTTTTCGCATAAAACATCTTAAAATATAAAGAAAATGTTAAATAACGTTTCCCTCTTTTAAATCTTTTTAGTTTTCGAGTGGAAAACCTTTTAAATTTGGAAAAACACTATTTTGACAATTTTGAGAATTCGAAAAAAGTGTATGAATCCATGCAATTTTTATTGTAAAAAATATTGTTGCGCTTTTATTTACCTTATACCGTCTGTCGGTCTGTCTGAATAATGGATAAAAGCGGGAGTAACGTAAGCCCATAACGAAATTTCTGTGCGACATCGTGCAAGATATCCCACACCATATTTTACAAGATATCCTACACAAAATCTTACAAGTAGGATATCGTGTAAGACTTCTTGCACTATAGTCTACATGATATTCTACACGATATTAAGCAAGATTTTCGGCAACTTAAGGTGGCTCCAACGCCTAGTGCCATATTAACATGGGGAGACTAAGAATTAATCATTATTTTCTTTAAAAATATGGTATAAAATTATCGTAGAGACTGTTGTAAGCCATATTCTACATTTTATCTGTTACTTTAGTGAGTTAATATAAAAAAACAAAAAAGTTTTATGGTGCCCTAATTGATGAACTGTTACGGTACGCTCCTAAGTTCAAGAGTAGTTATACCTATATATATGTACTCTGCAGAATGCAGACAGCTGAGAGCTGACTTGCACTCGCAACTGTATACTTAGTCTCCGATTATTTAAAGATTTTTTTCGATAACAAGACACTTTTCTCATATCATCGAAAACTGCGTAATAATATATACAAGGTAGTATATTTTTTACACCTTACAGGTTATTTATATAGGTGCAGAAGTAGGTTTTATATCGTGTAAGCTTGCATTTCCTATTTCACCCGTCTTAAAACTATGATTTTGTAAGCATGATTTCTTACAATTTTCATCGTCAACCTTAATTTTTTTTTATACGAATAGAAAGATGGGAATTCAAAGAATATAATTCAATTTTGTTAACCTCGGTTGGATTATTTATAATTTTAACATTGAGGCCACTGGAGCCACCTTAAAAATAAAAAAGTATAAATTGTAACCAGTGATGCCAGAGACCCAAGACTTTTCTTGGGTGCTCCCAGCTAGCCGCGCAAGCGCAGAA
Source organism: Copidosoma floridanum (assembly GCF_036245765.1). Taxonomy (NCBI): domain Eukaryota; kingdom Metazoa; phylum Arthropoda; class Insecta; order Hymenoptera; family Encyrtidae; genus Copidosoma; species Copidosoma floridanum. Next base: position 93,843 of record NW_028321887.1, on the reverse strand, counting down.
CAACTCTACTCTACTTGAGTCTACTCTCTCTCCAAGCAGGTAGGCAGGGGTAAGGGAGACCTTCTCCCCGTCCTTCAACTTAAGCCCCGCCCACTTCCTACAACTTAAATACATTCTTCGATTCCCCTGTAACATAGCTGACGATGGTTTAGTGGACTGTCTTTTGCTCTCGCTTCGAATCTGTTCAAAGACAATTCGATTCCGAGCCAATGTATTTTTGTTTTGTTTTTTTTAATTGTAAAATTAATTGATACTGTTTTCACACCACCTAGCGGTAAGTATCTCAGCGCTTTTTTTTTTAAAGAAAAAATTGAGGAATAATATAATTTTTCTACGAGTTAAAAATAAGCCAGAATGAAATTACTTCGAAGTTTTGAAAGAGAAGAAAAAATTTACGAAATTAAAGAATTAAAAAAGTATGTAAATTATTCCTGCAATTTTTTCCTCTAGTGGTATTCCCAGTAGGCTTATTCCACTAATAAAATGTTGGAATTAATTTTTAAAAAAGTCAACTTAGCGAACAGAAGATTTTTTATTAGAACGAAGTTTTATTGTACGCATGTAGGAGATTTTTTTCAATTGACGTGTTTTAATTTATAAAGCGAGAATTGTTGATTCAGTCATTTTATTCCATGCAGTTTCAGTGTAATTTTTAAAATTAAACATTTACATTTTTTGTGTCAGTGTAATTTTTAAAATTCAACATTTATATGTTTATATCAAAAATATAAACATAATTTCAATTTATAAATTAGAGTCAAATTATCTTATGGAAAATTATTTTATTAGATATTTTAACAAAAACTATCCGAAGTAATATTTAATACAACAGTAATAAAACATTGAAACAAATAACGAAATATCTTTTTTTTAATACTTAATATAGTAAAACTATGATATTTACATTAAAATTTTTATTAAAGCAACGTTAATTATTAATTCAAATATTTAGTACACACAGTTCAATTAGTCTAATTTGTACGTTAGAGTTGTTATTATAATTTAAAGCTTTTTTACTTCTACACTTTATTATCAACTATTTAAATACAAATGTAAGCAGTCTTCTTGATATCACAAATCTTATTTTGACTTTAATTTAATAAAAAAAATTTTTTAAATTATAGTTTTACTTAAACAATGAAAATTTGAATCAACTGTGATTTTGAATAATTTGCCTTACATTTTGATTTTTGAACTTATGGCAGCATCAGATTTGTACATCTTAGAGTTAAATAGTTGAAGATGTTCGTCAGAAATTTTAAAATTTAACGCATTAATGTTGCAAACTGGAAAACAACTGCGAATAAAATAAATCGCGTTTAGCAAACCTATCTCCATTTTGTTCCGCTTTTTTGGTTTTGTATCCGTGACAATTGAAAAAACTCTTTGCGGTTCTGTATTAGAGTATGTCAATGATAGTACAGCTTCAATTTAAATTTTTTTAATTTGGGAACTCTAAATCTCCGTTTTTTAAGCGCGAATCAATAATTTTTTTCCAAAAAACATCTAATTCTAAGTCAGAAATGTTAAAGTCATTTAAATTAAAGCGAGAAGGCATCTAAAACGCGATCAATACAGTTAAAAAGTGAAGCCACCTTGTATTAGCTTACTTTAGAATTTTTTTTGTCGAAACGTCGTAAAAAATTTAAAAATCTTTAAAATTCTCGGATCTCTTGGAACTATAACAAAAATATTTCGCAATCGACTGCAGTAAAGTTTGGCACTCTGAAGGTATATTCGCGCAACTTTTTTTCGCTACCAAAGCCGATGAGTGACAAATGCATGAAAGTAAAATAACATGAGGAACTTTTTTTTGTAAATAAGTAAAAAAAGAATTTTTTGAGCCAGTCATAATGCTAGCATTATCGCATGCCAAACTTGTAATGTTGTCGAAAGGAATTCCATTTTTAGTAAAAAAATTTTCGAAAGCTTCAAAAAGTTCTTTAGCGCCACACTGTTTTGCGTTTGATTCTAATAAACTTAATAGGTGAGCTACGACTTTACCGGTTAACGGATTTAAATATTCAACGGCAATGCACAGTATTTTCTTAGAGATATATCCGTCGACTCATCTAGTAAAATTGAGAAGCGTTGATTTTTAAAAATGGTGAGAACTTTTTGAAACTCGCAAACGCTCAAAACATTTTTAATTAAACAGGCGCACTTTTCCCTTTTCATGCCCATTCTCTCAACAACCTTTGGTTTTTTACAGAGCTCTTGTATAAAAGGGATCAAGTGATTCACGAATTGGATAGGCAAGTTATGTTCTGCTACAAAAAGTCAAGTTTTTAATTCAAACTCTTTAACTTGAGTATCAATATCTTCCACTGGTGGAAGAACAGGCAGAAAGTTATTTTCTTTTGCGGCATTTACGTTACTTTAATGTTTTACAGACACACCATGCTTTACCAAGTCTTGCCTGTTGTAGCACGTGATATTAACGCAGAAAAAAAAACAACGAGCTAGTTTTTCATCGTTCAATGTATCGTGCAAAAGCCAATCTTGAAATAATGGATCCAGCAACCAAGCCAAAACAAAAATACAAACTCTACTTGCTTTTTTCGGTGGGCTGATATCATTGCTCATTTTTGATTTCCGTTCGGAAGCGGTATTAGACGACATGATAAAAGTTGTATGGCTATAATATTTAAAAAAGAAGCTCGAACATAAACAATACTGATTTGTATCAATAGTTAAGCCAACTTCCGTACGAACATACGCAAGTGCTTATACTATGTTTGAAGTGAGCAGTTAATTACCTGCGTCCTAAGCATGCGACAAATTATAAGTACACTTGCAACATCAAAAGTAAACTTAAAACTGCACTAATTTTATTATTTAACTGTCATATCTACGATAAAAGTACGCTAACTTACTTTACACCGACCTGTTTCCTCCGAAGGCACGCACAGAAAAACAGTTGACAGTTTGACACTGTCGTCTGCGTCTTCGCAAAAGTACAGTATAGGTATAATTAATACCATAGCTAGCTGTAGAATCAAAACAAACACCAGCAACACGTGTCTTATTTTCGGGCGCGTGAGTTTGTTGCTTCTGCGCCACCGTCGTTTCAGCATGTGCTTATTTTTTGAGCGCGAAAATAAAATTATTATTATACCGTACGTAAATTATTTTCCAAATCGTGTGAGTTTCACTTCAACTTTTTGTTGTATGGTCTCAACTTCAATCGGATGATAAACTTTTATGATTAGGCAGACCTATATTTCGACTAATTCAAACTGAGCATTGACATATCTTCATCAATTAAAATACATCAATTGAAAAAAATCTCCTACATACGTACAATAAAACTTCGTTCTAATAAGAATTCTTCTGTTCGCTTTGTTTACTTTTTTAAAAATTGATTCCAACATTTTATTAGTGGAATAGGCCTACTGGGGATACCACTAGAGGAAAAAATTGCAGGAATAATTTATATACTTTTTTAATTCTCTAATTTCCTAAATTTTTTCTTCTCTTTCAAAACTTCGAAGTAATTTCATTCTGGCTTATTTTTAACTCGTAGAAAAATTATATTATTCCTCAATTTTTTCTTTAAAAAAAAAGCGCCGGGATACTTATCACTAGGTAGTGTGGAAACAGTATCAATTAATTTTACAATTAAAAAAACAAAACAAAAATACATTGGTTCGGAATCGAATTGTCTTTGAACAGATTCGAAGTGAGAGCAAAAGACATAGTCCACTCAACCATCGTCAGCTATGTTACAGGGGAATCGAAGAATGTATTTAAGTTGTAGGAAGTGGGCGGGGCTTAAGTTGAAGGACGGGGAGAAGGTCTCACGTGTAATCTTATGTTGTAAGAATTGATATAATTTATCTGAGTACTGTATAAATAAATGAAAAATTGTTTTTCCTGCTAGTATTCGATACCCAGATTATAGTATTAAAGAGGAAAAGGTAATCTACAACTTTGTTGTGACAATTACAATAAATTTATTACATCCACTTTTAAATATCGACTAATTTTCCCTTGGAATGAAAAGTATATGTAAAGTATAAGTAAAATCCGAGAACGAAAAGTAGTTGTAAAATCATATACTAGATTTATTGTTGACGAACGTGTTAAGAGACATGAAGCAATATAAAATATACATTTATAAGATGTTAATTATCAATTAGGTAACCAAGGTGGTAAATATTATTCACGAAATGATGAAATAATAAACATAAGTTTCGGATGTTTCTGCGTTTATTCTATGTTGAATCATGCAATGCTGATTCAGCGTTGAATGAACGTTGACTTATTATAAACTGGAGAACATGTTGTTGTAACAGGTTGTAAGCTTCAAAATAATTTATTTTAATTGCAAACTGCAATGTTAACATGAAACATGCACTGTTTTGAAGTTAATTATATTATTGTTTTCAACAAACGCTGATTCAATGCTGAATCAGCATTTATTCAACATGGAATAAACCCAGAATCAACGATGTAGTTAACGACTGATTTCAGCGCTGATATTTTTTATAGGGACCTCATAAGGACGTAAATTCTTTTGCGAGTGTCAAATCCACTCTAGCCAAGTGGGTAGAACACTCGACTACGAGTTCTCCAGACCAGATTTAAATCCCCTAACTGGAGCAAAGAGATGATTTTTTTTTACTACTTATATTAGCGTTTCTAACAGCTTTTAAGCAGAAAAAATTTAAAATTATATGGGTTACAATCAGTGATGCTAGGGACCCAAGACTTTTCTTGGGTGCTCCCAGCTAGCCGTGCAAGCGCAGAACAACTCTACCCAGTAAAAAATTTTCAGGTAATAATACAACTAAAAATAATAGCAAATAAAATAGCTAAAATAATAGATATCTCATGTGTTTTATTAGCTATTTTTGTATGATTTTTTTAGCTATTTTTTTTATTATATTCATAGCTATTACGCAAGATGTCTATGATTGGTATCAAAATAGGTACTTATATTAGCAATTACGTTAGCTGTTATTTACAGGTAACGGAACAGCTGTTTTTATAGCTGTATTAATAGATATTGCTACAGGTGAAGATACTACTTTTTTAGCTGCTTTGAATAGTTATGTAATTGGCTATTACATTGACGAATTTTATTAGGTGTTTTTTTCCAGTGTATTTTATTAGCTATTAATGGATATGCAGATATACAAATCCACGCGAGCAAATTAGGTTGTTTTCTTTTGGTGTTTGGCATAGTAACATTTTTAATTATTTTTTTTAACGTAAAAAACAAAGAATAATGTGTAAACTTCACAATTAAGATAACATTAATTAGAACTGAATAGCGATCAACTTATGTTGTATAATTCAGTCATGTGTAGGTAAAAATTGAATTAATCAAACAATGGAAAACTCAATTGTAGTCTAGTAATTTATTTATCAATATATATTGGTTTGTTAACATATTCAATAGTTCTTTTTTTTTAAGTATTAAGTGCAGTTAAGTTTTAAGTTACTTATTAAAGATACTTAATAAACGTTCTAGCGTAACATGAAGCACACTAAACAAATACTTATGTTGGTACTCGTAATAATTAGCTATGTTAAGTAATTATCAACTGGAAAGTTTGACATCTATATATTCTTACGTAGAATTTTTTATGAACAACAAAGTAATTATTAAATATTTGTTGTCAACCATAGTATTAAATAATTTTTTTAAGCTAGAATAGTAAAAGACTTTTTCTCGACGATGGTTTATAAGTTGCAGCTGTATCATAAGCTATTGAGCTCATAATACGTTTCTACAGTAGTGCATATATTTATTCTCAAAAATTACACATCTATATTCGTATAATATTATGTTTAGCAATTATTTTCATCATATATAAATATATATGTGTATATATTGTTTGCTCAAGTAAGTACTTGCAATGAACGATATTCACCCTGATAGTACAGTTAATGCAATTCTTATGCAACTCTTACGCAAAGTTGCGTTTAGTAAATAAAGTGCATGATGCTCGGTCTGCTTCCGCAAAATTACATGAATCTGCTGCGAGGTACTTACAGGTGCAAGACACTTGCCCAAGAAGTGCACAAGGTTTGCATTAAGTTACTTGCATTAATTTACGTTACTTAAATACACTCGCAAGTGCATCAGACGTGCACAAGAAGTGCACACAGACGCATGTGCATGATGCTTGCACAAGAAGTGCACAAGACGTGCATAAAGTTACTTACAATAATTTTTTTACTTGAACGCACTCACAAGTGCATCAAACGTGCACAAGAAGTGCAAAGGGGTGCGTACGCACGACACTTATGCAAGAAGTGTGTCAGACTTGCAAAAAGTTACTTGCATTAATTTTTCCATTTTGGTGCACTTAAAAGTCAAACCTGCTGTTCAAATGAAATATTTTTACTTTTTTTTAAACGAATAGAACTTTTTGTAGACAGGAAAATAATATTCTACTTATATCTGCGATAATTGTGGCTTTGCGTGCCAAATACAAGAAATATATTTTGTAGGCTGAAGATAACCTTTTCAAAGAACAGATTTCCAAAACTCTATCAAACCCAAAAAAATAAAAATTTGTTAGTCCTGTAAATGATTATTTTTATAACCGAATAGTTTACTTAGCATATAGTCAAAATACAAAATAACCTTTAAATTGTTACAATTCCAAGATTTAATTCATTTCATGCATACTCGGTTAAGATTATTTGCCAAAAAATACTAACCAAAAATTTTAAAGCCTAATAGTTGACGTTTGTATATTATTGTGCACTAAAATAAAAAAATTAATGCAAGCAACTTTATGCAAGTCTGACGCACTTCTTGCGCAAGCGTTGTGCCAACGTGCCTCTGTGCACTTCTTGTGCACGTCTGATGCACTTGCGAGTGCGTTAAAGTGACAAAATTAATGCAAGTTACTTTATGCAAGTCTTGTGTAAGTACTTCTTGAACAAGCATCTTGCGCCCGAATCTTGCAGCAGATTGACGTAAATCAGCGGAAGCAGACCGACCATCGTCTTATATAATTTATTTACTAAACGAAACTTTGCGTAAGAATTGCATAAGAATTGCATTAACTTTGCTACCAGGGAAACTTATATTTGGCACTCACTTGCCTAAAAACAAATTTAATTATTTAACATGCAAACATGAAAAACACTTGAGCTATTTATGGCCAGTGCTCACTTGTTTATATATGGATTGATTGATTTATCGTTTATAATTAAAAAACCTGTACACTTTCTTATCGCTGGTACAATAGCTGCCTCGAGTATTAATTGAATGATTATTTAATTTAAAAAAAAAGTAAGGCTAAATATTGACAACGCTTACTTACCCAAAAATTAATTTAACTGATATAAAAATAAAAAACACTTAAGCTACTCATCTTTTCCAGTTACTCACCCAAAAATTAAATCAATTATAACACACATGATTAAAAAAACAGTTGGAATACTCATCGCTAACGCTTATTTACTCACCTAAATATTGATTTGATTATTATTCTTTAGATACGAGTAACAGTAAGACTAATTACCACTGGCGATTACTTACCTATGGATTGATTTCATTACCATGAAAAATTAAATCAACCGTTTATTTGATTCCTCATCGCAAGTACTTGCACGCTCACAAACTATTTTAATTTATTAATGTACAAAAAAAAAAAAACAGTCTGAATTCTCACCACCAACGCTTGCCAACCTACGAATTAATTTAAAATCATCGATCGTATAAGAGTAAAAAAAGGTTGGGCTACTTATCTTTAGTACTTATTGGCCAAAAAATTAATTCAATCATCATACAAAAGTACGGAGGAGCAGTTGGGCTACTCATGCAAGTACTCCTTCACGCTTAGTCACCTAAAAATTAATTTCATTATGATAGAAAAAAACAGCCATGCTACTTATTACAAGCACTTCTTTGCCCAACAAGAGTTATATAATGCAATGTTGCAATCATTGTACAAAACTCAAACATTTGTGATCAATATAGCTTTTTACTTACTTGGATTAAAATTAATTTATTTATCATGTAAATTAGTAAAATAGTTCGGTTAGTCATCACCGGCGTTTGCTTGCTTAAGAATTAATTTAATTATTATACAAAATAAAAATAAACTGTTGGGCTACACATTGCTGGTGCTTGTTCACCTACAATTATTTTCCCAATTCTTTTTGTGATGAAATGTAAAAATATTTCTACGAAAGATAGTTTAAGGTTTAAGACAAAAAGTAACTCAATGAGGGATTGTCATGCACCATCTACAATTTTTATAACACTTTAGTTACATGCATCTAACCAATAAGGTAAAAGCACCAGTACGTGAACACTTCCTAAAATTGCACCAGTAGATTGAACAGCTTGAATAAACTATTTTCAATTTAAGTGGATAAAAAAAAAAAATGTTTCTGATATCCTTTGATCGTTCTTTAGATAAAACAAAATTTATATTTCAGTAAGTCTTTATACTCAACGAGAAAAAAATTATTTATTTGTGCAACTTGTATGAGGTGGCTTGACAGACTGTTCAGGTACTGGTACCATTAGGTACCTATACCCAGTACTCGAACACATAAAAATGATTGAAATCACTGTTAATCAATAATAATAGTATGTCAAGCCAGTCGTTATAGTTTTCATAATATGTCACCAATGAAATTAGAAAGAAATTTTTCGATTTGGTTATTTGCAATACATAATAAAAATAGAAATCAGTAGAAGGCAGCTAACATAACCTCTCTCCCATTTAATTAACATGGGATGTTCAAGTACTCGGTCAAAAATACGTATCGGTACCAATACCTGAACACGCTGTTCATCTACTGGGTCATTGGTAAAAAAACTTTAAAATTAATTTATTAATTGTACACATGACCTAGAAAAACTTTTTTGTTTTTTTTTTAAAGGAAAAAATATAAACTTACTGGCGCAATGACTGTTTTGTTGTTATGCAAATCAGAAATTCAATAAAAATGAGAAAACAAAGACTTTCTGGAAAAAGTGTTCACGTACTGGTGCTTTTACCTTAAACCGTGAAATTATAATTGTAAAAATTGGGAGACATGTATGTTGCGAGGCAAGCCAGATTAATATTTCATACTTTTCTTCTGATTTTCTCTCTTAAGTTAAGTAGTTAACTTTATATTTATAAGAATTTAATAGATACTCTGTAAAAAAAATACACAAGAACCATTTAAAATTTTTTAGGTTAATCATAGATTTTGAAAGATATAGTCGATTTTGTAACCACTGTCCATAAGAGTTATAGGTGTTGAATTGGTGAATTTGCGAAAAAATGAAGTTGTTGACCTCAGTATTTTAATATCGCAAATAAATTTGGTATACTTTACATAATTCCAGAATTTCAGAGGTTTTGATCAAACCGATAAAAATTACCCAAGCCACCCTAATATCCGCTTTTTTAATATTGAAGTACTCAGTAAAAAACAAAATTTGAGTAAGGTGTGTCAATTTTATTTACTATACATGTATTCGATTTTTTGAAATAATTGAAATTACAAAATTTTTTTAGACATTAAAATCTTACAATTCTACACTCACCACTAGTGTATCTTTTATACCATAAACAGCATGAAAGTTATTTTAAAAAACTAGTAAATAAGAAGTCAAAAAATGTGATACACAAAGTGTCATACAAAAAATAAAACTGCCCAAATATTACATTAGTCATCTAAAAATTGAGAATTACTATACATTCACTAGTACAAGGAACAAAAGGTATAGTCTTCAATGACTAATTGCCGTTGTCACTGAAATTGGTTAATTTTTTTTTTTTTATCAATTCTTGAACTACTAAAGAGTTTTTTAATTTTGATCCTCAAACAACAAATTATTATTTAAAACTTTATGAAGTGGACCATTAGAACTGTAAGTTAACAACTTTCACGTAACTTTGATTTAACATTTTTAATTTCGTAGTTTATTACCGTCCTTCAATATAAGACTCCTCGTCAATTTCATCAGGAAGTTCTGTTATATTAACTATGAAACGTTCCTGAACTTCGTTGAGGATTTGCGCATCAGTCTCGTTGCTTACAAAAGAGATTCCAAGTCCTTTTGTTCCAAAACGTCCAGCTCTTGCAACACGATGTAGATAGGTGTTGGAATCTTCTGGCATATCGTAGTTTAAAACTATATTAACCCTTTCAATGTCGATTCCACGACCAAACAAATTTGTGGCAACCAAAATTCGTTTTCGAAACTCTTTAAATGCTTGATAGCGATTCAACCTATCCTCTTGGGCCATTCCTCCATGAATGCATATAACAGGAAAGCTTTGTTCCAACAATAGACGTGTCAAGGCCATACATCTTTGAATTGATTTAACAAATATAACAATTTGGTTGAATTCAAGTTTATCCATAAGGTCGAATAGTTTTTTATTTTTCTCACGTTCTTCAACTTTTAAGTAATACTGCTGTAACCCATGGAGTGTCAGCTTAGCTTCATCATCTACATAAACTTCCATTGGATCATTCATGAATTTCTTACACATTGGTCGTATTTCCTTTGGCAAAGTTGCACTAAACATCATTACCTGCTTATCAATGTTAGTATTCTTAAATACTTCTTGTACATCTCTACGCATATCCAATTCAGCAAGCATTTTATCACACTCATCAACAATAAAGTGCTTTAAATATTTCAAGTCCAATTTCCTGTTTCTGACAAGAGCTACAGTACGCCCTGGGGTTCCAACAACGATGTGAGGACATGTGCTTTCCAATACTTCAATATCATTCTTTATGGGAAGACCTCCAAAAAACACTGCCACTTTAACTTGAGGCATATATTTAGAAAAGCGAGCATATTCTCTGCTTATTTGAAAGGCTAATTCTCTTGTGTGACACATTACTAGCACACGGACCACGTTTCTTGATAAATCCAGAAGTTGCAAGGTAGCTAGAACAAACACCGCTGTTTTACCCATACCAGACTTAGCTTGGCAGAGAACATCCATCCCCAAAATAGCTTGCGGCAGACACTCGTGCTGAACTTCTGAGGGATGCTCAAAGCCACAGTCCGTGATAGCGCGAGCCAATTCAGGTTTTAACAAGAAGTCTCGGAATCCACTGCTGTGAATGGAAACGTAGGTTCCTTTAAAAGGTTGCTGTGCTACTGCAGCAGATTTACCAATTTTCTCATCTTCCTCTAGGTAATTGTCCTCTTCGTAATCTAGAGGTTCCTCTTCAGCCATGGCACGATGATCGTTGAAAAACACCCTACTAATTTATTTACTCACAACTTGTAAACCTTCGCTACACCGATGGCGTGTCTGTGTATTTTTAAGCTCTTATGCCACTGCAAAGAGCAAATATGCAAATTCACTAATTAGAACTTCAATTAAACTAATAAGCTTGTCATACACTGAAATCATTAATTTCAGGAAAAACATGACTTACCTTCGCTGTGAAATTAACTGCTTACCGATTGTAAGCAGGTGCAAAGAAAAATATATTGCTTCTTTTAAAATGCGGGAACTATCGTATGAGTTTTATAAAACAACGATGCCATGCCAGCAAAACCCAAATACCGAATCAGCCGATAAGCCGAGCAGCTAAGCCGACTAAGGGTGCGGTCACATAGAAAGTACGGAATCAGCAACACCATAGACATATTAGAAATATAGACTGCTCGTTCTTATGTACGGCGCTAAAGCACAAATAGAAGGAGACACAACATAGAACGTGGATATTTGTCTCTCTTGCACGTTGCCAACGGGGTCCGTACCAAATAACTATTTTTCTGTACATCAGCCTATGTTATAACATAGGCCTGTGAAGCAAAAAGAAGTTATATGGTACGGCCCCGGTGGGGAGGTTGCATCAGCTATTGGCATTATGCCTCTACCACGTGACCTCAGTATATATATGACTCATGTAGAGGGAAAATAACACAGGTCTGATGAAAGGAATCTTATTTTTATTTTTTTACACTTTTAAAAAGATATTGAGCTTAAAAAGGTTGTTAATTCCATGTTACTGACATAATGAGAGTTACGTAGTTATTTTTTTCCTTTGGTGAATTCGTATATGAAGGTTGAAACAGCGTTTTGAACGTATACGGAGTGCCGTGAACCCTACTTTGAGCTGTTTGTTTATCTATGAGCATCAGCAGCAGTAGGGTTAAACGGCACTCCGTATACGTTCAAAACGCTATTTCAACCTTCATAAACGAATTCACCAAAGAAAAAAATTAACTACGTAACTCTCATTATGTCAGTAACATGGAATTAACAACCTTTTTAAGCTCAATATCTTTTTAAGTGCGAAAAAAAATAAAAACAAGATTCCTCCGATAAGACCTGTGTTATTTTCCCTCTACATTAGTCATATATATACTGAGGTCATGTGATAGAGGCATAATGCCTATACTTAGTTAACTGACGTACTGACCTCCACCTTTGGCAACAAGCAAGAGAGACATATCCACACGTTCAATGCTGTGTCTCTTTCTACTTGTGCTTCAGCGCTGTACACGAGAACGAGCAGTCTATTTCTTACATGTCTATGGCGTTGAAGCACAAGTAGACGGAGATACAACATCGAACGTTGGAACACGTGGGTATCTGTCTCTCTGGCACATTCCCACCTTTGGTAATGTGCAAAAAAATGTGCTATATTTCTTATGTCTATGACTATAGCTATACAGCTGAGCCCACAGCCCATAAAGATATTATAAATAGAGGGGGTGTTGCGTCGCAAATAAGAAAAGCGGACGAACTCGGGTCAAGGTAGGTGCGTACATGAGGAGTGTGTGCATACGTAAGTAAAAGACGAGGTGGTTGGTGGGAAAACAAGCGAGGGCAGTAGGAATCAGGTGGCTGAATCGAAGGGTGGCACTGGACGGGCAGAGGAGGATTGAAGGGGGAAGACAGCATTTTTTTGATAAGAGGTGATTCATCAGCACGAGGGTGGATTGTCGGATGTCGATCAAAGTTGGTAAGAAATCGTTACGATCCATATAGCTTTTTATGAGCACTCGCTGAATTGAGTATTTTCGCTCAGACATCGCTGCATGTGCACTCGGAACCTAGGACAATGAGCCGAATCGAACGTTCACTCGTCGTTCAGCCGGAAACGGCAGAAACTCGGACATTGTGCCGAACAAAAAAAGCGTACCCAATATTGCCAACTAAAGCTGGCAAAACTTGAATCGTATTAAAAATAGGTAATTTCAACCTGCGCGCACGAACTGCAGATGGCACGGCTGCATCTAAAAAGCATGCCCGACAAAGTCAGCGTTTTTTTCACATCAGATGATCTGGGCTATCGAGTGCGATGTCTACGTATGTGGACACACCACAGACGGTGTCTAGGAGGGAGGTACTGCCCAGGAAGTAAAGCTTTTTTTACATCTGGGCTATCGTGTGCGATGTCTAGGTCTCTTGTAAACCTCAGGGAATCTTAATGACAAATATATTAAAATATATTTTAAGCAACTTCTTTATTTATTTACTAAGCCTTAAGAACAGCTTTGGAAAAAATTAAAGCACATGTCCTGCATAATTAGTCATTTTTAAATATTTTTGGTAGAATCTTGACAAGAAGAAAGGTTATTCAACGAATAAAAAAATGATTAATTATCATTTTATAGTACTCTAAGGAATTCATCTCGTATTGATGCATATAGAACTCTCTGATTTGATAATTCACCGAGTTTTCCCTATTACAATTTTATATATAGCATGAAACATTAGATGGTGTGTGTGCTCACACCAATTATACGCATACACGCACACAACGCTCGTGCAAGTCTTACATACATGTATACCATCGTACATAGCTGTGCAGACGAAATCAGGTGGTGGCTGGGGAGTAGCATGTGCCCAAGTCTGGGCCCCATTACAAGCCAACCTGAGCCCAAGCTATGCTGCCTGTGTTAGGCCACACGTCTAACTTGGGCAGCCCAATAAAATTTCCAATCGGGGTATGGTATTTGTTACCGGCAGTGGGTAGACATAACTAGACGTTACTAGACGTCACAGTACTGTATCCATGAGGGAGGTGGCATTAGGGCCGTACGTATACTTAAAACAGTCAAAAAGCGGCGTTGGCTCAGTAGTTAGCGAGCACCAGCGTTGGGTTAGGCGGATTCAATATCGGAACTTTTTCCCTAGATCGTAAATGTAGCTATACGATCTAGGAAGAATGTTCCGCCGAGCAGACAGTATAGTTAAGGAGCATTGCCAAAGATGGTACCCACAACGCGCGATAATTAAAAATTAAAATATTAATAACACAAGTGCCTATCACCCAATGACCTGGACGCTTAAGAGCCACTCTATTAAATGATAAAATATTAGTTATTGACACAAGCGCCTATCACCTAGAGACCCGGGGCGCTTACTGGCCTATCTATTAAGTAATACAATATTAATTAATAGCACAATCACCTATCAGCTACTGACCCAGGGCGCTTACTGGCCTCTCTATTAAATAATAAAATATTAATTAATAGCACAAGCGCCTATTACCCGATGACCCGAGGTGCTTACTGGCCACTCTATTAAATAATAAAATAATAATTAATAGAACAAGCGCCCATCACCTGATGACCCGGGGCGCTTACTGGCCGCTCTATTAAATAATAAAATGCAAATCAAACACAAGCAGCACCCTGGGTTATCAGGCAATTGGCATTTGCGTTATTATTCAGCTTTTTTTTACTCAATAGGGTGGCCAGTAAGCGCTCCAGGTCATCGGGTGATAGGCCCTTGTGTTATTATTTAACATTTTAGTATTTCATAGAGAGGCCAGTTAGCGTCCCGGATCATCGGGTAATAGGCCCTTATGTTATTATTTAACATTTTATTATTTAATAGAAAGGCCAGTGAGCGCCCCAGGTTATCGGGTGATAGGCGCTTGTGCTATTAATTAATATTCGATTATTCAATGGATAGGCCAGTAAGCGCCCCGGGTTATTGGGTAATAGGCACTTGTGTTATTAATATTTGAAATTTTAATTTTTGCGCGTTGGGGGTACCGTCTTTGGCAATGCCCCTTCACTGCTATCTGCTCGGTGGAAAATTCTCCATAGATCGTATATACAATCCAGTAAAAAAGTTCCAATATTAAATTCGCCTAACCCAACGCTGGCGAGCACGGTGTAATATAAGACAGGTGGTACGAAGTACCACCTCCAACAGGTTGCAGTTTTGTAGCAGTACCGATCACACTCGTCAGATGGCGTATGAGTAAGAAAAATGTAGGGATTTTCCTCCTCTATGTATGTAGATAGCCGTGGGCGGAGAGAGAGTAGACGTCGAGCCCTTAGGTATATATTCTCTAAGGTCGAGCCTAATATACGTCTTATTCAATAAATAATACTTTCTCCTATAAGCGACAGTGTTACGATTTAATCATACGGGGGTACGGTATTGCGCGATTCTGACACCGAGGGCGGCGCTGCGTGTCATGCTTGGAGCGAATACAGTCAGTACTATTGTAGTCTCTGACCAAGCCGGTCAGACTATGAGCAAAAAAGAAAAAAAAAAAAAAAAAGTTCTTTATTATTTTTACGCTCACTTGCTCTGTTAGTTTTCGTTTTACTGTTAATAATTCTTTCGTAACGATGAGTAACACAGAAAAATTGAACCAACTGGAAGAACAAATCAAACAAATTGCGGAACAATTGCAAACAGGCAATACAAATGGTGACGCTAGAGGCGCACAAAATGTCGCCACTGTGTACAAACAATCTAAAATACCGGGGTTGTCGCGCGAAAGCCCTCAAACATGGTTTTTCTAGGTGGAAGTCACACTTAGAAACGCGGGCATAGTCAATCAAGCTACTAAGGCCGATTTTTTCGCCGAAAAGCTTGATATGGAAGCGTTACAGGCCGTGCACGACATTTTTCTAATAGATCCCCCACCCCTGATATATATGAACGCGTTAATAAAAGACTAATTGCTATGTACGGCATTTCGACCGAAGAAAGCCTGCGCAGATTTATACATCGTCCAGTACACACCGGGGGCAAGCCGTCCGTCATCCTTGCCTCGCTTCGGGCACTAGGCGTTAACTGTAGCACCGAAATTCCGAAAAGCCATATTTTTTGAACAATTGACGCCGAGCTGCCGCGCGGTGCTCTCTATTGCTAACGAGCAAAACATCGACACGTTAGCTCTCATGGCGGATAAATATATGGAGGCATAAGACCCCGCTGTGTGCTCAGTGAATTTTGTCTCCGCGAGCGCGAACCTGCTGGAAAACCTGGTCCACCAAGCTGAGACATTAACGAAACGGGTTGCCGATCTTCAAGCAAGCTTGTCCCGCATGCGTGATCGCAGTAGGGATAGAAGCAGAACCGGCCAAAACAAATCAAAACATCTATCACGCAGGGATTCTCTCGACTATTACAGTATCAGAAGCCGATCGAACAGCGGAAGCAGATCATCACGCGATCGCGGCGATCAGTCGATTTGTTATTACCACCGTAAATTCAAGCCACGCTCGCACGGCTGCGTCGAACCTTGCGCCTGGATTTCGACGTCGGAAAACTCGAAAGTCTCACCCTCGAAGGAGCCGTAGGGGAGGTCCGAATGTCGCGAAGGCTCCATGTGAAGGATCGCGCATCCAGTCTCGTGTTCTTGATCGACATGGGTGCTGAGATCTCTCTCTTACCAAAAAATATAGTAAAGACATCAAGCCATTCGGAAATTAACCTAATCGCTGCGAATAACACACCAATAAAATCACACGGAGAGGCCGAGTTGGTCGTAGATTTCGGTTTTAAAAAAAATGTAAATGGAAATTCTGCGTGGCTGACGTGCCCTACCCCATTACAGGAGCAGATTTTTTGAACCATTTTGAACTTGTGATAGACATCAAAAACCGTAAAATCATTTAATCCACCACGCAGAAGTGCCTGTACGGTTTCGCTAGAGAAGTCAGCTGTTCGAGAATCAATTGGTTTTTCACCATATCGTTACAAACGGGCCGCCGATCTCCGAACGCACGCGCCCGCGCCGTCTTAACACTGAAAAATACAAAGCAGCCAAAACAGAGGTCGAGAAATTGGTTAGGGACGGGTATTGTCGCCATTCGAGCAGTCCCTGGGCCAGCCCGTTGCTTCTCAGAAAAAAGAAGAACGGGTCATGGTGTTTGTGCGGTGATTACCGAAAAATTAAACAGTGTTACAGAGCCGGACGAGTACCCGTTACCTCACCTTCACGATTTCTCTATGGCATTGCATGATTGTAGAGTATTTACCACACTAGATTTGTGTCGAGCGTACCATCAGATTCTGGTCGCACCGGAGGTCATTTCCAAAACGGCCATAACCACGCCTTTTGGGCTTTTTGAATTTGTTGGCACCCCCTTCGGACTAAGAAACGCTTGCCAGACGTTCCAGAGGTACATTAACCGGGCTTTAGCGGGACTGGACTTTGTTTATTTTTACTTGGATGACATTTTAATTTTTTCAAAAAATATTAAGGAACACCTAAAGCACATAGAAACAGTCCTGGAGCGTCTGAGGCTTTCCGGTCTGAAGTTGAACATTGATAAGTGCAAGTTCTCCAGGGCGGAGGTGGTCTTTTTTGGGTACACGATTAATAATCAGGGAGCCGAACCATCAGCTGATAGCGTATCGGCAGTACTTAACTTCCCTAAACCTAAAACAGTGACCCAGATGCGCCGGTATCTAGGACTATTGAACACGTACAGACGTAGTATTCCACTCGTTGCCAAGACTTGTGCACCCTTGAACAGGTTCATTTGTGAAAAATCAATAAAAAATGAAAAACAGGAAATTGACTGGAACGAAGAAGCAAACTTAGCTTTTGAGAAAACCAAGAATGACCTTGCGAATTTGGTGGCACTGGCACATCCCTCCGGCGATGCCGAAATGCGACTCCTAACCGACGCTTCTGACTTCGTGATGGGCGCGGTCATAGAGCAGTTTTTTGACGGGGAATGGAAACCTCTAGGTTTTTTTTCGCGTAAATTTTCCCCATCGCAATTGCGCTATAGCACATACGATCGCGAACTAACGGCCATTCACGAGTCAATTAAATATTTTAGGCATGTGCTCGAGGGTAGAGATTTTTATGTATTGACTGATCAAAAACCTTTGATCTACGCGTTTAAGCAAAAACTTGACAAAGCCTCACCCAGGCAGAGCAGACAATTGTCCTTCATTTCCCAATTTACAACAACATTCAGACACATAGCAGGGGCCGACAATCATGTCGCGGATGCTCTTTCGCGCATTGACCTCATCCGATTGCCGGTCGAATTCAACCTTTTAGAGTTAGCAAAGTTACAGAGAAACGACCCCGAACTAGCGAAGTTGCTAGCGGAACCGGAGGGGCACTCTTTAACGTTGAAAGGCATCGAGTGGGGTCAGGAGCACCTGAAGGTTCATTGCGATTTCACCGGGAATGTATTACGCCCCTACATCCCTGATTTACTACGTAGACGCGTTTTTGAGCTCTTTCATTCACCTGCTCATCCTTCGGCACGCGTCACCGACACGATTATTCAACAAAGATACGTGTGTCCCAGCATGCACACTGATATTAAAAACTGGTGCAGAGGCTGTGAGGACTGTCAAGCATCGAAAATGGCGTGACATGTTAAAAACATGCCGCGAAGGATCGTCGCACCTAATTCGCGCTTTGCGCATGTCCACATAGACATCGTTGGACCCCTGCCGAGCTGCGACGGTTTCTCGTACCTTTTGACCATGATTGATAGGTTCTCGTTTTGGCCCGAAGCCATTGCGTTGAAGAAAATATCGGCCGCGGCGTTTTCTCGTGCGTTCATGAAAAACTGGGTTTCGCGTTTCGGCACCCCTCAAATATTAACGAGCGATCAGGGATCACAGTTTGAGTCGCAATTGTTTAGAGCCTTGTTGGACACGTTGGGTATGCAGCAAATTAGGACCGCAGCTTATCATCCAGCCGCGAACGGGATGATAGAAAGATGGCATAGGGATTTGAAAAAAGCGTTAATGTGCCATAATGACAAAAATTGGTTGCGTAAATTGCCCATAGTATTGTTGGGGCTTCGCACGGCTGTTAGACGAGACACGAGAGGCTCACCGGCGGAGTACCTTTACGGAACGGTGTTGCGCATGCCCAGCGAATTTTGCCTGCACGACGATTTTGCCCCCAATCCAAAATACTTTTTGGAAGAGTTCCGCGAACAAATGCGCGAGGTGAGACCAATCCCGGTAGCACAGAAGTACAAAAATCGGGCATTTTATCATAAGGATTTGCACGTTTGTGACTATGTGTTTATGCGATCAAGTCCGAACAAAAAAGCGTTAGAAAGGCCCTACTCGGGTCCGCATAAAGTGTTAGAGCGTATTTCTGACACGAACTTTAAGATTGAAGTATACGGCGCACCAAAGGTCGTAAGTACAGAGTTGCTCAAACCAGCTCATTTTACACCCAGAAATTTGCAGTGGCCGCCTTTGCCAGACGAAATTAACGTGCCAAACTTGCCACCCGTGGTGCGCCCTATACTCAAGACGCACACGGCAACGAAACCTGCAGCAGGCGCCAAAAAAGTAATTTTTAAAGAGCAATGATTCTAGTATACGCCTTATGTTTTTTTTTTTACTGCGTGCGTTTTATACAAAGACAAATTCATTGTAACCTTTGATGTAAAAGCCTTCTGTCAAAGATCAAAATTGCTTGAATCTTATCATAAACTGTGCCAGTGAATTTCAAAGCTGACTATTAATTCTTGGAGACTTGACAGAGAGCTACCGTTGTTCATGTTGTAAACAGGCAAGTGAGTCAACAATCTCGAAATCTTGTGAACATTTGTAAACAATTGTTATCTAAATGTGATCAGACGTTAAACGTCAACAGTAAAAAAGTCAGTTAAGACTTTTAAGAACACTCATCGGTTTACCAAAACATATTGTGCGCGCACTCTCTCTCTCTAGCAATTATTTTAATTTAAAGATGAGCGTTTAAAACGTTGTAAATATTGATATGATGTACATATCTGTAAATATTTAAATGGAAATATGTAATTACAAAGACCGCGGATGATTAATCGTTGTAAGTTCTAACTGCGTCAAAACTTGGGGGGAGTAATGTAGGGATTTTCCCCCTTTATGTATATATAGATAGCCGTGGGCGGAGAGAGAGTAGACGCCGAGCTTAAGCTCCATACAGTCAGTACTATTGTAGTCTCTGACCAAGCCGGTCAGACTATGAGCAAAAAAATATATGAGCAATAAAAGGTCCACACTTAATTAACCGCTATTTCTTTTGCCCCAGGTCATAATCCGCCTATCCTCAAGACATCACGTCCCTACAAAGGCACAGATTATAGATATAAAAACTATATGATATTATCGTAACTCTATTTATTTACAAATTTTACAATCTACTACTAATACGTATAATAAGATACAATGGAGGCAATGAATTAATGAATTAAAAATTAGGTTAAAACCAACTTAAATAATTTTTTTTTCTCTCTTCTTTCTTTTAAAACATCCTTATTTTGTATGTTAACGTACTGTCTCATTCTCATGCTAGTGTATAATAATAGATAGATTTGGATATTGCATCCTCTTTATGTAGTTTACATTGGAACTGAAACTTATTGCGCAAAAGATTTTCAACAACATATTCGTTAACATTGATAAGCTGATTATTTATGGCTTCCCTAAAATATTTTTCTGTTTTATCAAGGAGTTTGTAAAAAAGAGTATTTGCATGGATGAGTCCTCCCCTATTTTTTAAGTTAATGAATAATGCTTCTGGTTTAACAGAGTTTCCGGGATTACTATTTAAAGTAATTTGACATGTGGTGCTTTTTTCAAATTTTTTTCGTAGTTTTCGACAAATAAAGCCAGTGACGTAATAAGTAATACAACTTATCGTGAAAAATGTTGTGAGAAATGTTAGAGTTTGTATTTACACTTTGGTGCACCTTTTACGTTACAATTGTTTTATCGCCTGCTACTGCCTTTTCGACACCGATCCTCTTTGTAGTCAACTTTGGTACTGCTACAAAATTGCAACAGACAGCACAAAGCATAGAGGTGGTACTTCGTACCACCTGTCTTATCTTACACCGTGTTAGCGAGGTAGCTTTGAAAACAACACGGTATAAATAAGGTTCACAGGTTCGGTTCCTAGTGAGGACACTCGGATTTTTTTCTGTAAGTTCTCGTCGGAAAAAGAATCTATGCTTGCAAAAAATGCGTTTTATGCGTACCAAAAAAGACTTTGAGAATACAAACATTATATGATCCGTATGATAAAATAATATGTGCTCTACATAACAAATGTCCTATGTAATACTTTAGCTATAGTATACGTACTTGTATATAAAAAAGGCCACTATGTACTTTGTGTCGTGGCAAAAAATGTCCCCACAACATTTGCCAATAAAAATTAATAAATTTTTTTCAAGACAGTCAACCCTAACGCCATCTTCCTCATGAGTGCAGTACTAACGTTAAAAGTAAAAACACGTCAAGGCCTATAGCCTGACCTTCTAATCCTTCTATACATGAAGGGACGTGTTTCTATATTCTCTGTTTTCACTCTTGTTTCCATGTTATCTATCAATCTTATTTGATTAAATTGTAAAACTAAATGCTTATTATTATATTATGTGTAGACTTTTGATTTAAAAATATTTTTTTTCCCGTACTTTAATACTTATTTTGAAATCCAGTATTATTTTGAGAAACTATTCAGCTATTTTTTTAAGGATGCCCGTTCAGCTATAACCATTAATTTATTCTTTTTTCTCATCATAATTGTTTATAAAGTCTCCAACGGAAAAAATTAATGTAAGAAAACGTAGCAAACCGTAACTGTAAGAGATCGAGCCACGCGAGTGATTTTTTCCTTTAAAAAATTGTATTATTACTGATTTTAAGTATGTATTTTTTATCTTGTTGTTGCCTGGATCGCTAACTACCAATTATATGTAACTATCCGATTTACTGTAATGTGCTCCCACCTGAAAAAGAAAAACGGAATTCCATGTGTGATTACTTCTGTAATACCTTCAAGAAAGCCATGTGGCATTATATATGGTTTTGCGTATGGCATTACATAAAGGGTTTTAGCTTGGTAATGACATATGTAATTCCATTTAAAAAAACACATATAATGACAAATTGGAAAAAGGAGAAAAATTTTGTCATCTAGAAATAACTGCAGAATACTGTAATGTGTCATTTACTGTGAGCAGTAAGTGTTACCATCTGGATGATAACTCGAAAACAAGAGGATTCAAGTTACATTTCAGGAATAAAAAAAAAGATAAAAAAAATAAAATTTTTTTCTATAGAAGTAAAATCAGCTGAACCCCCTTGTTTTGGAGTTATCATCCTGATGGTAAGATAAATTTTTAACTGCAAATAACTTATTATGGTATTTTGCAGTTATTTCTAGATATGGAAAAACACATGGAATTACTAATTGGAAAAAGACAAAATTTCTATCATCTAGAAATAACTGCAAAATACCATAATAAGTTATTTGCAGTTTTTTCCGCATGGA
Organism: Copidosoma floridanum; assembly: GCF_036245765.1. Lineage (NCBI taxonomy): Eukaryota > Metazoa > Arthropoda > Insecta > Hymenoptera > Encyrtidae > Copidosoma > Copidosoma floridanum. The sequence goes on along the minus strand of NW_028321887.1, from coordinate 71,373 downwards.
ATTACATATGGCATCACCAAGCTAAAATCCTTTAAGTAATGCCATATGTAAGACCATGTGTAATGCCATATGGCTTTCCTGAAAGTTTTACAGAAGTAATTCTACATAGAATTCCGACATTTTTTTTCAGGTGGGCTGCGTAAACATAAGAGGGTGTAATCCGCAATCACCACCAGCAGTTACACAACGTTAACACGTCTCACATATGTAACTGCTGGTGATGATTGCGAATTACACCCTAAAACCGCCTGGGCTAGCTGCCGTTCTATGTAATGGTCATAAACAAGGCAAAAAAAAGAAACTGAACTGTAAATAGTGCGGTTGACGAGCAGAAACATTGGAGCAACCATTAAGTGCGTTAGGATACGCTAGTGCGGTACTTGACTGTTGTTTATAATGTTCGTTTAAAGGAAAGAAGGAAAGGACTGGTCAGAGCAGATAGGTCGAATGAGTTAAGCATACTTAAATTTACATCAAATTCATAACATTTATTTTACTGATATTTCATCGTGAAGTAAGATGATCGCACGCTTATCGGGTTAATAGTGACAACAGTTATTATTAGCGCTGACGTAAAAAACACTATATAGCGGGCAAACAAAATTAGGCACAATTAAATTGAAAAAGTAACGCAGCGCATTCAAACGCAACATACCAGCTGCACACAAACAAAATCAATCAAGTAGTAAAATAAGCACCAGTCACAAAGCACACCCACGGAGCGCAAGGCGAAATACAATAATAAATTAAAAGGTGCAATATGTGCATGTATATAGTCTGTACCACGCAAACGCTTGGGACGTAGCTATCGCTGCGCGTATCTTGTACGTTGGCCAAATGGCGGCGAATCGCGCGAGACAAGGGAACGCATACCTAGGCACGCGCTGTGGCGATGCGGCGGGAAATATGGCGTCGGCCTGTACCTTGTATACGAAGGTCTTGTGCGTGGATGATGATGACGACCACTGCTAGGGTTGGCTTGAGAGCTCTGCTTGGCCAAGAGACAGATGGACGTTGCTCGTCAATCCACTCGGGCTCGAGAGTGTGGTAATATGGCGGATGGCCACCGCGTGGCCTGGAAACTTTAGACACAATAAGAACAGCGTCTCAGGCGTCGTCTATGCAGCACATGTAGTGTCACACGAAAGGACAGCTTCCGTGGCCTGCGAGGAGGGACAGCCCCCGTAAGCAGCTCTTTGGAAGGACAGCTCCCGATCAACGGTAAAGAGTTCAGCTCTTTGTATCCGAGGGCACAAAATGGCAGGAAAGTTCGATCGCGCGTGAAACGTTTCGTTCGCGTCGATCTTGAGGTGCTCTGTTACACGGCTACAGCTCCTTCTTGCTCGAACTTCGAGTCGCTACTGCCCGTCCCTCACGCATTCTCCCTTCTCTCTCTCTCTCTCTCTCCTCCCTCTCTCTTTTTAGTCCTACCTAGCCCCTCCTACCTATTCGCTTTGTTGCCTGCTCTTCCTTCTTTAACCCGAACAAGTGTATTTATAATATTTTCCTAAAATTTTTTTATGTAAAGGTAATTTGTAATCTTGAGGTGCCGATTGTACATAAAAAAATGTCAATGCACAAACAGAAATGTCTCTTACAACCATATTAAGAAATCTCAAGAAATTTCTGATGTTAAAATCTCACTTGAAAAATTTCTTTACAATTTCTACACCAGCAAAATGGTAAGAAATATGTCATTACAAGAAAAATAAGTTAATACCATGATCAAAACAGCTTGTGTTAATTAATGTCTTCCAAGAATTCTGAAAAATTCTGCAACAAGGAGGAGTGCATCGAATAAAAATAATCATGCACTCGATTGGCCGTCAGATTTATGCACTTCTTACGCAAGAGTCTTGCGCACTCGCCTGCATGCAAATCTGCCGCAAAGCATCTTATGCACTCGCTTTGCATCAGAATTACTCAAGATCCCGAAAGCAGACCAGGTGCAGACTTACACACTGCCAGTGCGTAAGATTGTGCTACCAGGGTAATAAGTTATCTTCAACGCTGTTTTACAAAAATAAAATCTCAACTGTAGAATGCAATAAATTTCTTTTTCCCTCAACAACCTTTTATCACAATTTTAAGGTTGATGCATCAATGGCTGAAAGCAATTCAGAAGAGTAATAATATGATAATGACAAACAATGTAGAAAATAATATCATTGATGACACTGACGCACTGCAGTCACAAGACAAGGAAAATCCCATCGATCTTATCGTTGATGATGGGCCAAATGATGAGATAAGTATTCAAAACACTGAAAATATGACTATTCATACAAATGACATTGAAATAATTATCTAATATATCTCTTAATTATTAAAAAACAAAGAAAGTATTGATTATTGGGTTAAAAAAAGAAAGCTTAGGAATTTAAAACTGTAATCCCAAGGTAATAGATTCAAAGTCATTTATTCAACGAGACAACAAAAAAATTCGAAAATTCAATTTGTTATTGTTTGAACGAACAATTAAAAACGGTGAGTCTGTCAAGTGATTGTGGGTGAGTTTTTCTCCAATCACCGGAAAATTTTACTATTTTTGATGTAAAGTTTTCAGTTCATTAAAACCGCAATTTAAGCAAGAAGGCTTCTCTGATTAGAAAAACGTCCATAATCGCTTAAGCGAGCACAAAAAATCTCAAGCTTATTTAAAAGCTTTTTATGATTTTAAAATTGGAGCTGGAGGTGATTTTTTGACTTAAAGCCGTTTATCACATAGTTAGTAAGGGAAAAGTTTAGGTCAAAATTCAGAGAGGTGGGAGGAGCGAAAAAACCTGCAACAACGCTGGAAATTATTTTTCTCATATAGATGTACTTCCATACACGCTTTAACGCGTACTTGACCCCTTCTTTCGTGTGTTATGAGAAAAAAAAAGTAGATCTATTTGGAAATAAAACAGGTTTATCTAAAAGTAATCTTTCTAACAAACGAAAATTGAAAGGTGTATGCAGATCTTACAAATGCAATTTTAAGTGATTTTTCCATAAGATTTGATGTTAAATTGCAAATTTTCTAAACTAAACATGTAAAGAAGGGTACAGTTAAACGATCTGCAATTTTTTTTTAATTTTTTTTATGCTATTTCGTATATATGTTTGATCTTTGAATAATATTTGTAAAAAAACTCTATGTGCTACCAACGTCCTGAAGAAACATTCAATGGCATGTACTACTATGCTATTGAAGATAGCAGTACTATAGGATGGCTTGTCTTAATTTTTAAGATACAAAGGTCCTTACTTTAGGCATAGTATATGGTGTAGGAAACAGGAATCAGTGTGTCAATTACTGGTCACATTAATTATTCATAATAAATAAAATAATAACACGAGCGCCAATCACGACAATAGCCCGGACGCTCACTGGTCGCTTTGTTTAATATTTAAATATAAAATAATAACGCTAGCCCCAATCACGACACCATCTGAGGCGCTTTCCAGTCACTTTAAATATTTATTAAAGATAATATAATAACGCAAGCACCAATCACTATACAAACATGAAATACTTGCTAGTTACTTTAATTATTTACAATAAATAAAATAATGACGCAAGTGTAATCACAGACAACCCGAGGCAATTCTTAGCCACTTACTTAATTTTAATAAATAAAATGAAAACACAAGCGCCAACCACCACCCAACCCAAGGAGCCTACTGGTCCCTTGATTTCTGAATACCGCATAGAATAATACCGCAAGCACCAATCACCACACAGCCCGGAACCCTTCCTGGTTGCTTTGAATACTTATATTAAATAATATAATAACAGAAATGCCAATCACAACACAACCCCCTTGCAGCACTTACTGGTTGCTTTAAGTATTTATCATAAATAAAGTAATAATGCAAGCGTCCATCACCACACAAACCAGGGCGCTATCTGGTCACTTTATTTCTCAAAACAGCATAAAATAATATTGCAAGCATCAATCACAACACAACCCAGGGCGCTGATTGGTCGCTTTCATCATTAAAAATAAATTAAATAATAGTGCAAGCGCCAATCACCGTACAACCTGGGGAGCTTTCTAGCCACTAACTAAATTTTAATAAAAAAATAAAAAAACAAGCACCAATTAAAACACAACCCAGGGGACTAACTGTACACTTCGTTTTTTAATACAGCATAAAATGATAACGCAAGTGCAAACCTTCAGCGTTAACTAGCTAATTTACTTATTTATGATAAATAAAATAACAATGCAAGCGCCAATCCCCACGTAACCAGGGGCGCTTACTGGTTGCTTTATTTATTTATGATTAATAAAATGGTAACGCAAACACCAATACCCACACAACCCAGGGTGCTTTAAGTATTTATAATGAATTAAGTATTAACGCAAGCGCCCATCACCACACATCTGGAGGAACTTACTGGTCACTTTATTTCTCAATACAGCAAAAAATAATAATGCAAGCACCAATCACAACACAACCCAGGGCGCTTACTGGTTATTATGTCTTTGACTAATTATCCCCTATGAATATTAGTAGGAAAGGAATAAGGAGGTGAAGCCAATAACTATGCACACGTAATTATAACTCATTTATATTCAATAGTAGCGGATACATGTCTAGTCAACCCGACGGCTTGACTCTGGCTTGCTCGACATCGAGGCACACACGCGTCGCGGCGTGGCGGACACACATACTGTCACAGCATACACGCATGCTCACGCAGACATCACAGTCCTCCCCCTTAGTGTTGTGCTTCAAATTACAAATTAAGCTTTTCAGGAGCTTTTCGCACACGATTCGAACGACGCAGGGCGAGTGCTGGACTCGTCTATAGGGGCGCATATTTTTTGCTAGGCGTGAGGCTCGGCCTGGGCGCTGCAATATCGGGTGCGCTTTCAATAGATTCGTGGAAGCTTATATCTCGACGTTTCGCGTTCCTAGGCTCGCTATTTTCAATTGGCACATTAACACAGTTGGTTGCCACGAACTGTTCCGTGTCACGTGGATCAGTTTGTTTTATTATAATTGGACGTAGCTAATCAAGGTGTCGCTTCGCATTGTTATTCGCGCTTGTCCGGATGGAGTAAGTAACGGGGCCAAGTCTAGCTTGAACTGTAGCAGGTTCCCACGAATTTTTACTAAAGGTTTTCGTCATAACAACATCGTTTTCTTTGAAGAATTCTTTGCGGTCTCCTTTAAAATTATATTTTTGGCGAGCTTGGCTCCGTTCGACTCTCGTTCGGATGGTTGGTTTAATCGCGTCCAAGCGCGTACGCATTTTTCGGTTTAATTGCAATTCGGCTGGCGTTATGCCCGTGGTACAATGAGGTGTGGAGCGGTAATACATAAGATACTTACATAACGCATCCTGTCACGACATTTTTGACTCGAGCAAGGTTTTAAACTTTTTCTTGAAGCTACGGACCGCGTTTTCGGCCGCTCCGTTGGACGCAGGATGGTAAGGTGCCATGCGCACATGATTGACATGGTTTTTCTCGAGGAAAGTCCTGAATTCCTCGGAGGTAAACGTGGGGCCATTATCCGACACCACCGTCAACGGAATACCCCAAGTCGCAAAGTACGCTCTAAAAACAGGAATCGTTTTTGACGCCGTGATACTCAACATCTCGATTACATCTACCCATTTAGAGTACGCATCGGTTATAATGAGATACATTCGACCATCTATTGGTCCACAGAAGTCAATGTGAACACGCTCGTTCGGCCCCGATGGCCACTCATATACGTGTAACTCAGCTCGTCTCGGATTATCGGCATTTCGCGCACACAGCATGCATGATTTTGCTAATTTTTCAATGTCCGCATCGATCCCCGGCCACAAAAAATATGAGCGAGCTAGCGCTTTCATTTTTACTACGCCCCAGTGACTCTCATGCAGTTGTTGCAACAAGTTTTCGCGAAGACTCAAGGGAATAATTACGCGATGACCCCAGAGGATACAATCTTCCTCCACCAATAATTCGAGCTGCCTCGTTTTGAACGTTTTCAAGTTGTCACTAACCTCTGCTGGCCAACCGATTTTTACATATTCGCGAACTTGATTTAAAGTTTTATCTTTGGCCGTTTCTACGCGAATAATTTCGGCACTAATTAAATCATTACTGTTATCAATAACATCGTTTAGATAAGTATAATCATCAGCCTTGTTCTTATTTATAGTATTTGTATGTTCATTCTTAATAGCATTTTCTACTTGGACTCGAGAGAGGCTGTCCGCTGGGCCATTATTTGCACCTTTTATGTGATTAATTTTAAAATCGTAACCCGATAAAAATACGGCCCATCTTTGAACTCGCGATGCTGCCATTTGTGGCAGACCTTTTTTTTAACCAAAAATAAAAGTCAACGGCTTGTGATCTGTCTCAAGAATAAATTTACGTCCATAGATAAATTGATGAAAAGCCTTGACACCAAACACCAACGCCAGCGCCTCTCGATCCAGCTGCGAATAATTCGCTTCCGCTTTAGACAATACTTTTGATACAAACGCTACGGGTCTCTCCTCCCCATTGTCAAACACATGCGTCAGCACTGCTCCCACTCCTCTCGGAGACGCGTCGCACGTAACATTTATTGGGATTTCAGTGCTGTAGTGCGTAAGGACTTCAGGCGATGCTATCGCCGCTTTCGCCAATTCGAACGCTTTTTTTCTTTCGCTCGTCCATACCCACTCAACATCTTTTCGCAATAATTCGTACAAGGGTGCAACTATATTTGCAAAATTCTTAATAAATTTAGAATAAAAATTCAACATACCTAAAAATGATTTTAGTTCGTTTTCATTCCCTGGCTTTTTCATTTGTGCTATCGCTTCCGTTTTTTTTTTTACAAGTACGAATCCCGTTTGCATCTAATTCTAACCCTAAGAAACTTACTTTATTTTTTTCAAATTTACATTTTTCTTTTTTAAGTGTCAAATTGGCCATTTCTAATCTTGTTAGCACTTCGCGTAATCTTTTATCGTGCTCTTCTTTTGTTTTACCTGATATAAAAATATCATCAAAATAGGAGACAACTCCTTTTAAATCTGCAAATAACTCTTCCATTTCTCTTTGAAATATTCCCGGTGCTGACGCCACTCCATACATTAAGCGATTACACGCGAACAAACCTTTATGAGTCGATAACGTCAGCAACTGTTTCGATTCGTCATCCAACAACATCTGTTGGTACGCTTGCGTCATGTCTAATTTACTAAACATTTTTCCTCCCGCCAGTTTCGTACTCAAATCTGTGATTCTCGGAATCGGGTGCTTGTCAACTACTAAACACGGATTTATGGTAACCTTAAAATCACCACACAAGCGAATCTCTCCGTTTGATTTTAATACTGGGACTACCGGTGTCGCACACGGACTACTTTTTACCGGTTCTAATATTTTCTCTTTTACTAATCTCTCAATTTCTGCTTCAATCTTTTCGCGCATCGCGTAAGGCACGGGCCTTGGTTTTACAAACACCGGTGTTACTCCTTCCAGTAACTTTAACCCTACTTTCCGTTTACTATAGCACCCTAATTTACTTGAAAAAACTCCATAAAATTCCTTCACACTAGGAGTATTACTTGAAACACGTGAAATTGAGCCAATTAACAAAGCATTGTTATTATTTACTTTGATCATATCTAACGCGATCATCCAATTTCTTCCAATAATCGGTGGACTAGAGCCCGGAAAAACGAATAATTCAAGGCACGCTTTTTTTTCTTTATACTCAACATTTACTTTCACATATCCCTCCAGAATAATTATTTTGCCCACGTAAGCCTTGAATTGTCTCGACGTTCTGTACATTTTCACATTTTTAAGTTCCTTAGCGTTCGCAAACAATTTATACGATATCGCGGAAATCGGTGATCCTGTATCAACCTCAAAATCCCACGACACGCTTTCTAATTTCAAATTAACCTTCAACGGTTTTTCGGACGTTATTTTCCGTACCGGCCTCACGATACACAACCGCTCGAATTCCTCCCCGGAATCGCTCTCCTCTTCCACGAAATTGTAACTACTATTTTTGTTTTTCTTTTCGGCACATTCTTTTTTCGAACTTTTACATACCGCCTTTAGATGTCCTTTTTTTCCACATGAATTACAATCGCACTTTTTAAATTTACACTCTATCGATTTATGTCCAATTTTTCCGCAACAAAAACATTTAATTTTTCCGCTCGCTGCGCTATTTTTCGTCGTTACCTTTTTGATTTTCTTGACCAAGTTGACTGCCTCACCGTTCCCGGAATTCATGCCAGCTGCATCTCTTCTCGCCGCTTCCAGCAACATCGCTGTTGACACCGCCTTGTCATAGGTTAGGTCTCTTTCTCCCAGCAGCCTTTTCCTGATGTTGTCATCTGCGAGACCCCACACCAATTGATCTCTGAGACTCGTTTCGAGATTTTGCCCGAACTCGCAATGCACTGTTAACTTTTTTAGCTTGGCTAAAAATTGTTTTACTTCTTCAATGTCTTGCTGTTTGCATTCTTTGAACTTATATCGCTCCGCGATCACACAAGGAGTCGGTTTCAGATGTTTTTTCAAATGCTTGACTAAATCCGTCATCGGCAAGGTTGCAGGAGTCAGTGGCGTGCACAAATTTTTCAAGAGACTGTACGCCTCCTTACCTAACATTGTTAGAAATAGCGGCACAATTTTTTTCTCAGGCACTTCATTCACTACGACATATTGGTCAAAACGTTCATGCCACTCACTCCACTCATCTTCAAGCGAAAACTCACTCAAACTGCCGTACGTTCCTCTAACGATTGTTTGACCCGATATTGCCTGTTGATTTTCACCGTCTTGAATTTGCTGTCCTACTTCCATTAACAGCGATGCATCCGCCAACTTCTTTTGCTTCTCTAGTAATCGTAGTTTTTCTTGTTCCATCATGGCTTTTTCATCTTTCAGTTCATTTTTTTCTTTGACGAACTCTTGCACGAAGGATTCCCATTCTTGTTTCGACAAATCCTTCAGCAATTTGCCTTTGTACTGTTACATCGAGGCTGCGCTCGACGTACCTTTTTTTTTCTATCCTCCTCCTCTCCTTATCCTCCTCGTAAAGCCGCGTTTTCGTAGCAAGCTAAATGACATACACGCATACATACACCAAGTACCGAAACTAAGGCTTCGTGACACACAAATAAGGAGAAACCGAGCAAGACAAAGAAAAACTAGTCTACATCTCCCTCCCTCCTTATACGTCGACATCGCCTGATGAAATTTAATAATTTTCTATCCTTTCCCTCTTCTGTGTCCTAACCATTCGTAAATAACCCGACGCGCGAGCCGGGATGTTGATCTACACATCGGCCAGCGTTCATGCAACGCGACTTGACAACAGCATGCTATACTCCGACCACCTTCTTTCTCTAACACTCACATATCCAGAGACGCCAAGCCGAAAAATAACGCGAACTATAATACGACCTAATCCCGATAAGCAAGCACTGGGACCAGTATCGTTACTATATTATATTCTTTAGCAAGTAAGCGTCACCCCAAAACCAAAACAACATATGTAAAGGAAGACGGAAAGCATATAGGAAATCTTTCCCTCTCCCTGCCATGAGATTATGCAAACTAATTCTGAGAACCTATGTGCGTCTCGTCGTCTCTGGCCGTAGTGGCAGTGATAAGGAGGCAAGATCTTCGGCTATATAAGCCCATGGCCTCCTGCACGAGCAGCTCAGTCTCAAAAAAATTCGTTCAATGGTCAGGCCAGCCTGGGTGTATACCTAGAGCAGTAGCCAGACTAAATGCATACGACCTGGAGAACCCGGTCGATGCATTCAATGGTCAGGCCAGCTTGGTAAGCCACCGAGAGTAGTAGCCAGACAGGAATACACGACCTGGAGAATCCGGTCGAAGCCTATTCGTGACCTGGAGAATCCGGTCCACAATTTCAATTTAAATTATATCCGGCCACCCGGATCTTGCCTCGAGAGCCACTTACATTCCCCCTTTGTTTCTTTTTAATAAAAGTAAGTAACAATACTATTTAAACTTAATTCTCATATATCCCCTAATAGTTTTTTTTTTCTCTTCGTAAAACCCACTTTGCGTGCCGTTCAATCCGGATATTAATGGCCAAGCAGGTGGTGGAAAAATTTTTAATTCAAAAAAAATTTTAATTTAAAAAATCAAGCAACGCTAAGTTGTGTGCCGGTTGGTGCAAATGCCGATGGCCAAACAACTAGCCTCCAATTAAAAATCAAGCAACGCTAAGTTGTGTGCCGGTTGGTGCAAATGCCGATGGCCAAACAACTAGCCTCCATTTAAAAAAAAAAATCAATCAAGCAACGCTAAGTTGTGTGCCGGTTGGTGCAAATGCCGATGGCCAAACAACTAGCCTCCAATTAAAAATCAAGCAACGCTAAGTTACGTGCCGTGGGTACAAATACCGATGGCCAAGTAGCTAGCTAACCCTTCTCTAATCATCTACCCTGTTCCTACCCTAGTGCCTCGTCTTCAACCCTTGCTGTCGTGTCCCCAGGCTATTGAGCGAAAGCTTAGGCCTAAATACAGAATTTACTATTACGCCGTCTTCGACGTAACAGAGAATAATTTTTGGAGGCTCCGGAGGGATAGATAGTGTTAGGGTCGCCGTAGCGACGACGTAGAGCACTTGTGCAACAGAGGAAGTTAAAATTTCCAAAAGGAATTTTTTTTTTTTTTTCTATAAAAGGATTAGGGCGAAGAAAATCAATTAGTTGACCCCCTTTTATTTTTATTTGTATGTGTGTGAATTCAAGTTTTTTTTTTTTTTCTTAATTAAGTGAGCCTTCAACTCACCGAAGCTGCTAAAAGACGGATAGAACAGGCGCCGTCAGAAGCAGATAAGAGAAAAATTATACGATATATAAAGAAACAACAGAGGTGGACCCTGAACAAACGAAACAGAAAATTACTTGGGGCCTATCAAAAGAGAGGAGAGTCCCGGGAACCATCCAAGAGAAATCCGGACTTACCAGTACCGCTGTGGCCAAAAGAAGAGAGTGTTGCGGTGAAATCAAGTCATCGCAGAAAGCGATCTTCCCGGCCTAAAATTATCAGCGACGTTATTTTACCTACGACATCGCACATAAAGGCAATATATCCACCAGCACTAAGAAGGACGTCACACGATCCAAACGCTTATGATCCTGACTATCCGGAGATAGTCACAGTTGCTGATCGCAAAATAGAAGCGATCTCACAACAGCAAACGCCCTTGCCCGACCGTCTGCAGCAGCTGATATACGATCCGGAACCTGCTCGTAAACAACCGGAACGCCCAGTGACGCCGGGCAAATGGTATGTGAGCGGGAATACAAGTGCAGGTGCGAGTGCGAGTGAGAGTGTGCAACAATAAGAAAAAAAAAAAAAAAAAAAAAAAGGGGGGAACACACACAGAAAAACTAAAGTGATTTGAGTGTAGTTTTAAAATAATAATAAGTGAAATGTCCTTAAAAAAGGGAAACATTTAGAAATAAATACAGTAAATAAGCGCATTTCTTGTGTTAAAAAAAAAAAGAAAAAAAAAAAAAAAAAAAAAAAACCCTAGATTAATTTGCTTTAAATAATAACGAGTTTTACAAAGATACAAAAATACAGCTTTGGTTGTTCTTTTTATTTGTGGTGCAGGCGGGCTACTAGATTTGACTTTGAAGTGACGCGACTCTAGTGCATTCATTTGCGCAGAGGCGTATCGAGTAAGCTAAGTCCCTGTGCATTCAATTGCACGGGCTGGCCGTCTCTACGCAACGCCTCCCTTAGGAGTTCAAATTGGAAGCTTGTACGCTCCAAATAACACCTCATCTCTATAATACACTGAATACTATATTTTTTTTTTTTTTTTTTTATAAGTAATTATTGTTTTTTTTTTCTTTTCCTTTTTTTTCTTTTTTTTTTCAATTCTGTTTAATGAAGAGTCGAAGGGCAGGAAAACACAGGAGGCGATTTTTAGAAAAGGCACGGCTAATAAACGGGTCAGTTTCAAATCAGAGGACGGTCCAGAGCACCGCCTCAACTCAAACTGATAAAAACATATCAATTAATAAAGGCGACTACAAAATATTGCAGCCTCGCCACCAAGGGCCCATACCCGTAGCCGTAGTAGCACCATTGCCTAACCCGAATCTACCACCGCTCGACCAAGTTGCTCAATTACGCGCGATACAACGCATGCCCATACATGTTCTAGGTATTATCGAACTCGAATAAAAGATTTCAACTAGGAATTATTAAAATAGTATAAATATTACTAATAAATTAGAAGCATAAAACATTCGGTATTTTAAGCATACTAACTCTTGTAAGGATAAAGGGCCACTAAGCTCGCACCTGTATAACTAAAGTAGTAAAGAGATAAAGGCAAGCCTTGTATAAGAGCTAGAGAGAAGAAAAAGAGAAATAACTGTCAGCAACGACCGAACAGAGATTCTAAAATATTATCTCAAGGTCAGGGACCGTTACGGCCAGACAAGAAGTCAAGGGCTTTTAAAGGAAATAAGAGCGAGGAAACATACGAGAGCTCTCGTCTTGACAATAGGCCTCTATACGTACAAATACGTTGACCGCGGAAAATTCTCACATAGTTATGCTCGAAATTGACGATATCATCGAATTAGAGATCGAAATTGAAAGGGTAGAGCGAAAAACTCGCAAAAATTCATCGTTAATTTTTATGCACGCTGACAAACTTGTCGAATTCGAGGAAAAATTAGATATTTTAGACACTTTTGACAAAGACCGCTGGGCTACTGTCGCCTACCTGTGCGATCAAGTAAAAGCCCTGCAAACGTACATCAAAACCTTACACCGAGTCTTGGAAAAAAATCTAAGTGATAAAAGGGATACGGATTTCGACAAACTGAGTGATTTATTCGCACAAATGCATATAGAGTAAATAACACTCAGCGTTTGGATTATGTCACGTGTAAACACGAGCCTCACGGCATTTGAGAAGGCCGTTTTCAATTTGCACTATTCAGCAGCTATCAATTTAACGGAAGCGTTCTACATCTCAAGGCGCGAAGTAAGAGTATATTTTTATCACAAGAACGGATGTAGATTTGGAATTTTGAAAACCATTCCATACAAGGGACGCATTATAAAGTATTACGAAATTGACGCGACCGGTATTATTCCGGTCACTTTCTGCGATTTGCCCATAAATATCGAATATAACTTGAAAACTGCTGCATCACTATTATGCGATAATGATTATCTTTGGCTCGATGTATGTTCTGGCTATTTCATTTCCACTTGGGTCATTTTAGATTTTGTAGCAAGTAGACCGGAAACGCTATATAGGAACCCCTTTTACTTTTTGAACAACAATTCGTTGCAAGAATACGCCAGACTACTTTGGGATTGCCATACGTTCGCTATCGATGAAGCTCCTACATTTAAGGAAGTCGACATTCGTATGGTAAGACTTATAACATCTTGGGAAGAAAAATTAAGGCTAGAAATACGTCACATTTAACGCACTCTTACTATCATGTATAGTAATGAGCGGTAAACGCATTACACGGCAACAAGCTTTGCAAAGTAAAACACTTCAAGGCGAAGTCGATAAATTCGCACAATTTCAGCCTCGTTACTTGAATTTAAATACCAATGAAAGCGAATCGTTAGATGATTCGAACTTACTCTTTGATCGAAGTTCAAGCATCCAATCATTGGATATTGATAACAGTGAGTTAGACGAAACAATACGAGAAGTGAATATTTTTCACTCTACTGCAAGAGAAGACAGTGAAGACACTTTCAATAATACTGCTATCGAAGTAAAGGAAGAAAGTGTCTCACCCCCACCGGTCGAGCCCCCTGTACCTAGACCTGTAAACCCATTAGTAAAAAATATGGCAGCTCAAACTGTCACATTGAAGGACGCCTTAAAGGTGGTACCCGAATTCGACGGAGAAAATATACCATTGAGTGTATTTCTCGAAGGCTGCGACGAAGCAAAGGAGATAGTAAGCGCCGCAGATGAAGCCAATTTGACAAAGCTATTGAGAAGTAAGCTAGTTGGAGAAGCACGTTCAGCTATACATGGAGTAGTCTTCGAAAATATCGACGCCCTCAAAAATCACGTAAAAACTATTTATGCGTCAGCAAAAACCATACACCAATTACAAGGAGAAATGGGCAATGAATTCCAAAGGGATGATGAGTCTGTGATAACCTACGCTAATAGAATCAGAGATATACAAAAACGAATTTTAGAGGCTAAAAGGTTAAAGGACGGAGCTGCCCCACCTGCAGCATTTACTGCAGCTCTTCAGCAAAGTACTGTAGAGTGCTTTAGAAATGGACTTAAACCCGAAATTGAAACTAAGCTAAGCACTATTGCCAACGAGGAAATAAATGACGTACTAACAAGAGCCATCCGAGCTGAGAAAATACTTGAAGTACAACGAGCTTTACGCAATCAAGGAGTAAAACAGGAGCCACGTATAGAAAAAAAAACGGTATACTCTCCATTGCAACCTATGTCAATCAAGCGAACATACCGTAGATGACTGTGTACTAAAAACAATTTGCCAACTGTGTAAAAAGAGAGGCCATACTGCAGACAAATGTAAATCGATAAACCAAGAGACCGCTGAAAAATGCAGAATTTGTCGACGAAATAATCACACTGAAGAACAGTGTAGATTCAAACAATTAAGTTGTCAAATATGCAGAAAGGTAGGCCATACGGTAAGAGATTGTTTCAGAGCCAACAATCAGAATACTCAAATTGTATGCCAATTATGTAATGCCATAAATCATACTGCCACAAATTGCACCAATGTAGCTAGAACGCCATTATTTTGCAATATTTGCAATAAACAAGGGCATAACAGAGACAACTGCTATCTTGCTAAAATGGTTTGTCAAATATGTGACACGTCAGGCCACATTGCTAGAAATTGCACACAACTTCAAACGCAAGCCAAGAATTCGCTGCATTGTCAACTGTGCAATAAAAATGGTCATACTGCCGCTACCTGTAAGGTATGCGCGTATTGCAAAAACACCGGTCACACGATACAAGAATGTAGAAAAAAACAATATAATGAGCATAAAAGACAAGAAAACCAGGGAAACGATTCGGCCCCTCAGGTTATGAGCGCAACTTTAGGGACGCCGAACAACCCGACGCGCTCAGCAGATCTGAATCGCTTACTCGACGAGTTAATACCCTTGGTATAATATATAAAAATGAATGCATACCTTACGTAAATTTTCACTTAGGCGGAAATCCGATAAGCCTCATGATAGATTCTGGATCTCATGAAAATATAATCAAAGTCGGAAGTTATCCTAATGGGATTGACATAAACTATCACGACGCAGTAGAATTTCATAGAATAATAAACGAAACTATTCCTTCAATTGGAAGTATTATCTTGAAATTATTTGGGATGGAGGTATCATTTTATGTAGTTGAACAGTCATTTGCCATACCGCATGATGGAATTTTGGGGATAAAATTTTTACAAGATACTAAGTGTGAACTGAATTTTGAGCACAAGCTCTTGAAACTCCCAGGACGAGTTATAGGGTTTAAACAAATTTTTGGGTGTAATCCAACACCTACATGTCACTTGAATATTAATGAGACTCGTGGAGAATTTTTATACTTTAACATATATAGACCGAAAAAACAACTACTAGTAGACACTGGATCGGAAATCAGCATAATAAAAAAACGGCTAGTTTCAAAAAAATTGCAAAATAGACAAAAGTAACACTAGACTTATAATGGGAATCGGGCAAATTCAAAAGGAAACTCTCGGTTTAACTACTATTAATCTAGGAGGTATTAATGTAGACTTTCAAGTAATCAATGACGACTCTAACCTACCATTTGAAGGGATTCTCGGCTCAGATTTCCTCACTAAATTTAAGACTAGACTCAATTTTTTAAATAAAATCATGGTAATAAATAAAGAAAAAATTTCCCTTTCAGTAAGAGACGCACATGTAGAATTAGAAAACCAAAAGGAATCCGAACTTAGATATAGCGATTCGAATGAGTCAACGAGTGATGAGATTGATGCGTGCGAATCACAAGCAGAATCGCTCTCAGAATTAGAAGACGATGATATTGAAGATCTTTTCAGTAACGGAGCTATAATCAACGAATTTTATAGCCTTGGTGAAAGGGAAACGTACATAAACTCAATAGACGAAACTTTTAATGAACTCGATATACCAATCAAACCAGTGGATGTGTATTTCATACAAGAAGATAGCAGCAAACCTGCAAACACTATCCCTGGGCCAAGAACAGCTCAACTAAAAAAAATAGTGGATTTAAATAACTTAAGTAAACTCGAAAGGGAACAAGCTTATAAATTGCTTGAGCGACACGACGAAAGATTTTACTTAGAAGGAGACGAGCTTACGGCCACTAACATAGCCACGCATCGCATACCAACAATAGACGACCTCCCTGTAACTACTAAGCAATACCGGCTTCCCCATGCCTTGAGGGACGAAGTTGAGCGCCAAGTACAGGAACTACTTGAAAACGGTATTATACGGCGGTCGCGATCCAGCTATAACACAGCTCTTTGGATCGTTCCAAAGAAAAGTCCCGATGGGAAGCCTAAATGGCGTGTAGTTCTCGACTTCAGGCCCTTAAATAAAAAAACCATACCAATGAGTTTTCCTCTCCCCAACATAACTGACATATTAGATCAAGTAGGAAACTCTAAATATTACACAGTCATAGATTGCAAGTCAGGATTCCATCAAATTTTAGTACACCCCGATGACGTACATAAAACAGCGTTTTCTACCCCAAACGGACATTATGAATTCGTCAGAATGCCTTTTGGCTTAAGGAATGCCGCTGTCGAATATCAGTCAGCTATGTCACGAACTCTTGACGGATTAATAGGCAAGGGAACTTTTGTGTATATGGATGACATTGTCATTTACGCAAAAACACTCGACGAACACGAGCGACTTTTCGACCTTGTAATGGAAAGATTTAAAAAGGCAAATTGGAAATTAGAGCCTAGTAAATGCAAACTAATGCAACGAGAAGTAAATTACTTGGGGCATATAATAACCGAAAAAGGGTTAAATCCTGATCCTAAAAAAATTGAAGCAGTAAAGTTATACCCTCGTCCTAAAAACATAAAAAATGTTAGGCAATTTTTAGGATTCGCAGGATATTACCGGCGTTTCATTAAAGAATTTGCTAAAAAGGCCAAGCCCTTAAGCAAATTGCTCTAGAACAATGAAAATTTTCATTGGACAAACGATCAAGAAACGGCCTTTCAGGAGCTAAAAGAAGCATTGTATACGGCACCGCTCTTACAATTTCCCGACATGAGTCAGCCGTTTATTATAACAACAGATGCCGCAGGCTACGCTATAGGGGGTATTCTGTGACAAGGAAAAATCGGAAATGATTTACCTATCGCAAATACTTCTCGCGTATTGAGAGGACCCAAAATGAGATATGACACGTATGAGAAGGAAGCTCTAGCGATTTTACACTCTGTGCAAACTTTTCGCCCGTACATATACTGCCGAAGGTTTACCATAGTCACGGATCATCAACCACTTATATGGTTTTAAACTGCAGACCTCAATACACGAATACAGAAATGGCGATTCAAATAATCCGAATATGATTATGAAATAATCTACCGCCAAGGTAGACTGAATTTGCCTGCAGATGCACTATTACGTAATCCGATAGTAACAGAACAGGTAAATGTGTTAACCAGAAGACAAAAGGCTCTACAAAATCTCGAAGAAAAACCCTTAGAGGAAAGCGAAGGTACTAAGGACGTGCTAGAACCTAAGCCACGCGCTATGAGGCAGCAAAAACACCTCAAAAAGGGCTTGACGAGTGTCACACCAAATTTACCAGATAATACTAAACAAAAAATTTCACAAGTAAGAATCAAAAGGAAAAAACAAGACCGAACAAGAAAAACGAAAACCAGTGATAAAAATAAGGAAGAAATCATTGATCAACAACGCTTAGAGCAAGGAAAGGTCAAGAAAAAATTAAACAATCCTACAGACCCGGAATCATCAGACGATAACATCGATCAAGAAAGCGAAGCTGAAGATCTTAACCTTAACAATGATGAACCACTACCTAGGAAGGACTCTATTACCATTGGTGATGAAATCAGCAACACTCAACATGGTGTTAGCAATATCATCGAAACAAAGGACTTATTGGAGCATAGATTAGATAACGTAATATATTTTGTCGACACGACGGGCGCTCCGCTAGACGAGGGTGCGCGTGGATTATTTAAGGCTAATAAAATACCAGCTAACCAAAAATTAGAATTAGGAAGCATTAAAATTAAGAAGTTAACGAATAAAAGATATCAATTAGCTCTTTGCATCACTGATAAAGAGCAAGTATCGCAAATTATAATAAAAACCCAGATGCAAGATTCTTTCAAAAAATTGCGACTTGTTTTGACAGATAAAAATTTAACTACCATAAGCATATCTAAAAATATAACCATATGTAACTTAGATTGGGCAGAAATATATAGTATGCTCAAAGGTACATTTAATGACAGTAATATCAAGGTCATAATATGTAAAAATTCCCTTAAATATGTAGAAGATAAGGATAGAGATAAAATTTTTTACGAACTCCATAAATCACCCGTTGGAGGACACAGAGGTGTCTCCAAAACTTTTGGTCGCATACGCCAAGAATACTACTGGGAAGGACTAAAGGATGATATACAACGACGTATTCAGCAATGTCTAGAATGTCAATTAAAAAAATTAGTAAGATTAAAGACTAAGCAGCCAATGCTAATAACAGACACGCCTGGCACCGTATTTGAGAAGGTTGCACTAGATATTGTCGGACGCCTACCTATAACTAGAGAAGGAAATGAGTATATTTTAACGATGCAAGATCAGCTGTCGAAATTTTGCATTGCAGTACCATTAAAGGATGCAACATCTTCCACGATAGCCGACGCATTTATACGACGTTTCATCTGCATTTTTGGAGCACCTAAGGTGATTTTGACAGATCAAGGAAGAAATTTTTTAAGCAACCTAATGAAAAATGTTGCGAAACGCTTTAAGATTAAGAAAGTAAAAACAACAGCTTTCCACCCCCAATCAAACGGATCACTAGAGAGATCGCACCATGCATTGGGCGAATATCTCAAGCAATACGCTGATAGTGAAAACGACTGGGACGAATGGGTGGAGCTGGCTATCCTCAACTATAATACTTGCATACAAGAAAGCACCAAACATACGCCCTACGAAGTTGTGTTTGGAAAACTTGCAAGGTTACCATCATCTGCACCACCAACGAACGAGGATCATTTGCCTACGGATCAAGATTATATTATTAATTTAGTATCTAAGCTTAACAATATTAGAAAATTAGCGTATGATAACTTAGTTAAAACAAAAATTAAGTCTAAAGAATATTATGATAAAAATATAAACGAGAAATTCTTCAGAGTAGGCAAATACGTTTACTTATTAAAAGGGGTTAAAAAGGGTAAATTCGGAGATTATTTCACTGGGCCTCATAAAATTCTAGAAGTGTTAAATAAATATAATGTTAAAATACAGATATGAAATGAACACAAAATAGTTCATGCAAATAGGTTAAGAGTATCTAAGATGCTTCCTCCCAACAGAAAGAAAATTAATACGGACTCTAGCGAGTCAAGCAGTGAATAAATCACCGAGTAAGGGCTAATTTTGTACATACAAATACTACCCATCCTCCCACCGATACCTTTCTTTTCTCTTTCCTTCTTTCTTCTCATTTCTCACTTATCCAATATGTATGATTTCAGACCTTCAAAATGATGATTCTTGGCTTATCACTCCTGATAACAGCCCATATAGCTTACGCTATAGTGGGATTTGATTGCGGAGCTCAAAGCGTGAACGTAACAACCCTACAGCTACTAGAAGTCGAGCCTTGCGATATTCCTTTTGATACCATTAATATAACCAAACGCTACATACAATTGTTACAACTACATAATTTCGCTATAACACAAGTTGTGCAATGCAAAATAACGATCCAAAGAACCATCAATTATTGCGGTATGCACTCACACAGTTCTATAGTGCATAACGGTGTAGCCAATTTCATAGATAATATTAATCGTGATGAATGTATGAAAATATACAATACTGGCATGTATCAGCGTGACCTACTGACCATAAATAGTGTTGCGGTAAACAGATCAACTAGTGCCGCTGTGACCTTCGCAGGTTCGGTAAACTCTGAAGGAAAATGCAGCGGGGCATACTACGCAGATCGCTATGGGTCATGGAGTGACGTCACCGTAGTTAGTACCCTCCAAGTAAAATTACAAGAGTTTTACGCTCGTATAAATTTGCTTGAAGATAAAATAATACTACCTTCTGGAGTTAGGTGCCCTTTTAACGCTGGCCACTGTATAGACCTAGACAGTAGCAACACCTATTGGGATGTACTACCCAGATCTTCTTGCAACTTCGAATTATATGACGTTTTATTTGAAGGTATTGCTGACCGACTGGTGGACATAGAAAAACCTACAGGGGAAATAATATATTCGTTCAAGTCGGACGACGTAACATTCGCTGTGACAGTAAAAGAAAGAGATAATATTTGTGGGTACAACATAATCAGAACAGAGCATCCCAAACTTTTAATCTTCGAAACAGAAAGAGGTCAATCTTTTGCCACCAATAATGTAAAAAACCCCGATAATATGGATTTATTCGCATACATAAACTCCAAGTTTATCTACGTAGAAAAACACCTTCAATCACAAGTCAAATCTTTATACAAGGACATCTTGACTCAGCGTTGCAGAGTAGAGCGCATTGCGCTGCAGAACGCTTTGGAAATAGCTGATTAATCTCCAGATCAATTTGCTTACAATGTTATGAAGGGACCCGGATATATGGCCACAATTACCAGCGAAGCCATACGTATAATCGAGTGTATTCCAATAGAAGTAGCGTTAACAAGGACCGAAGAATGCTACGCCGAACTTCCAGTAAATAACAACGGAACTACAATGTTCCTAACACCTAAAACACGCATACTAAAAAGATATGGTACGAAAATTACCTGTGACCATGTTTCTCCACAACTATATAAGATAAACGATAAATGGTATCAAGTATCAGGTACTCCAGTAGAAGTAAAACCGCCCAAGGCCTTAAAACCCATGACACAGGCCACATGGCACTATATCAAGCCATCTTATTTAGCAACCAGCGGCATTTATACAGCCAGTGACTTGGAAAAATTAAGAGATCGCATAATGTTTCCGATTGAGCAAAATTCACTCCTCAACGATCTAGCCCGTGATATGCATTGCCAATCATCCGGCCACGAAAAAAACTCTATATTTAAACTACTGAACGAAGAATCTCTTAAAAAGCTAGCCAACTCAACGTGGAAGAGAATCTGGGACGGACTAACCAATTTCGGAACTGCAAGTGCCGGTTTCATAGCGTTATATATCCTATTTCAATTCATAAAAACGCTAGCAGAAGCAATGATAAACAGTTACCTACTACATCAAACTTATGGATGGTCTGTACGAATGCTCGGAGCTTTATGGAACAGTCTAGCAAATTTGCTACTTTTTCTTGGCGAAAGAAATAATAATAATTATCACAGGCCTAGAAATGAAACTCAATTTCATCAAGAAGATGTAGAACCCCAATCTCCGCAAATTCCTCATCAGAATCCAACATCAATTCAACAAGAAAGGTCAACAATGCAAGAAAAGATTCCATACTACCCACAAATTATATACACTCCCATGTTAGCAAACCAAGGAAATACCCCACCTTCTTCAACCATTACACAAGCTACAATTCCAAGTGCCCCAGCCGTCCAAGCCATTTCAATTATTAACAAACAAAACGAAAACCAATTCTTCGCTGTTCAGTAATTAACATACCTCACCAATTTACATGTGCACTGTTAGACTTTACTCCTTAAAGTTTTTGTAACTATTCTTGTTCGAGGAAGCTTCTAAAATTTAATAAATGATTAAGTAAACGATAAGTTGTACCTACGAAATTATAAGCACATGTCTGCGCAATACCATAGGTTATACATGTTTTAACAAATATATTTTAAACCTATAATCTAACTAACACTTAGTTTGTAAGGGAAATTATAATCTTTACCAATACTACATTATGAATTATATACCATTATGTACCGTCCTTCTCCTAAGGCAATGTACTCAGCGGACTGTTCCCAGGTCATCATTGGAAGCCCTAGTACCAGTTTTAGGAGGGGGGTGATAGGAGAGAATTCGACTAAAAATTATAAAAAAATACCATTTTTTTTTTTTTTTTTTTAGGTGTAAGTTCTTGCTAGTTACCATTAAAATATCACAATCATATAACCAATAAAATTAACATTAGAATTAAACAACTAACATTACAGTATAAAAGTAGTAATAAGTTTTTGCAAAAACCATTATGTAATAGTTAGTAAGACCTAGTGCGATAAGATTTAATGAATATATATTTTCACACAGCGAACTGTTCCCAGTTCTTCGTCCGAAGTCCTAGCAACAGTCTTAGGAGGGGGGTGTTACATCGAGGCTGCGCTCGACGTACCTTTTTTTTTTCTCTCCTCCTCCTCTCCTTATCCTCCTCGTAAAGCCGCGATTTCGTAGCAAGCTAAATGACATACACGCACACATACACCAAGTACCGAAACTAAGGCTTCGTGACACACAAATAAGGAGAAACCGAGCAAGACAAAGAAGAACTAGTCTACATCTCCCTCCCTCCTTATACGTCGACATCGCCTGATGAAATTTAATAATTTTCTATCCTTTCCCTCTTCTGTGTCCTAACCATTCGTAAATAACCCGACGCGCGAGCCGGGATGTTGATCTACACATCGGCCAGCGTTCATGCAACGCGACTTGACAACAGCATGCTATACTCCTACCACCTTCTTTCTCTAACACTCACATATCCAGAGACGCCAAGCCGAAAAATAACGCGAACTATAATACGACCTAATCTTGATAAGCAAGCACTGGGACCAGTATCGTTACTATATTATATTCTTTAGCAAGTAAGCGTCACCCCAAAACCAAAACAACATATGTAAAGGAAGACGGAAAGCATATAGGAAATCTTTCCCTCTCCCTGCCATGAGATGATGCAGACTAATTCTGAGAACCTATGTGCGTCTCGTCGTCTCTGGCCGTAGTGGCAGTGATAAGGAGGCAAGATCTTCGGCTATATAAGCCCATGGCCTCCTGCACGAGCAGCTCAGTCTCAAAAAAATTCGTTCAATGGTCAGGCCAGCCTGGGTGTATACCTAGAGCAGTAGCCAGACTAAAGGCATACGACCTGGAGAACCCGGTCGATGCATTCAATGGTCAGGCCAGCTTGGTAAACCACCGAGAGTAGTAGCCAGACAGGAATACACGACCTGGAGAATCCGGTCGAAGCCTATTCGTGACCTGGAGAATCCGGTCCACAATTTCAATTTAAATTATATCCGGCCACCCAGATCTTGCCTCGAGAGCCACTTATATTCCCCCTTTGTTTCTTTTTAATAAAAGTAAGTAACAATACTTTTTAAACTTAATTCTCATATATCCCCTAATAGTTTTTTTTTTCTCTTCGTAAAACCCACTTTGCGTGCCGTTCAATCCGGATATTAATGGCCAAGCAGGTGGTGGAAAAATTTTTAATTCAAAAAAAATTTTAATTTAAAAAATCAAGCAACGCTAAGTTGTGTGCCGGTTGGTGCAAATGCCGATGGCCAAACAACTAGCCTCCAATTAAAAATCAAGCAACGCTAAGTTGTGTGCCGGTTGGTGCAAATGCCGATGGCCAAACAACTAGCCTCCATTTAAAAAAAAAAATCAATCAAGCAACGCTAAGTTGTGTGCCGGTTGGTGCAAATGCCGATGGCCAAACAACTAGCCTCCAATTAAAAATCAAGCAACGCTAAGTTACGTGCCGTGGGTACAAATACCGATGGCCAAGTAGCTAGCTAACCCTTCTCTAATCATCTACCCTGTTCCTACCCTAGTGCCTCGTCTTCAACCCTTGCTATCGTGTCCCCAGGCTATTGAGCGAAAGCTTAGGCCTAAATACAGAATTTACTATTACGCCGTCTTCGACGTAACAGTACGTTGCCATTTTCACTTCACTTATACTTTTTTACACTCGTCGCCAATATTATGTCTTTGACTAATAATCCCCTATGAATATTAGTAGGAAAGGAATAAGGAGGTGAAGCCAATAACTATGCACACGTTATTATAACTCATTTATATTCAATAGTAGCGGATACACGTCTAGTCAACCCGATGGCTTGACTTGCTCTGGCTTGCTCGACATCGAGGCACACACGCGTCGCGGCGTGGCGGACACACATACTGTCACAGCATACACGCATGCTCACGCATACATCACACTGGTCACTTTAGTCATTGATGAGTAAGGAAATAATAGCGCAAGCTCCAATCACCACGCAACCGGGGACCCTTACTGGTCGCTATAATTATTCTTAATGAATAAAATAATACCGTGAGCTCGAATCACCACATAACATGGGATGCTTACTGGCTTTTATTTAATAATAAAACATAAAATAATAACGCAAGTGCCAATTACCACATAACCCGGGAGGCTTTCTGGCTGCTTACTTTATTTTAGTCGATAAAAAAAAACACACAGCACAACCCGGGGCGCTCACTGGTGGATTTATTCCTTAATACAGCATTAAATAATAATGCAAGCACCAATTACAACACATCCGAGGGCGCTTACTTGCCGCTTCTATCATTGATGATAAATGAAATAATTTTGCAAACGCCACTTACCACACAAGCCAGGGTGCGTTCTAGCCACTTGCTTAATTTTCGTTCATGAAAAAAATTACTAGCGCCAGTTAGCACACAACCCACGGTGCTCATTGGTCGCTTTAATTATTTATAATAAATAAAATAATAACACGAGCGCTTATTTCCACCAAACCTGAAACCCTTACTGGTAGCTTTATTCATTAATAAAACATAAAATAATTATGCAAGTGCCAATCATCACACAACTCGGGGCGCTTACTGGTTGCTGTAATTGTTAATAATAAGCAACATAATAGTGCAAGCACCAATCGGCACACAAAACTATTATTTTATGTTTTAATAATAAATAAAGCACCCAGTGAGCACCACAAGTTGTGTGATGATTGGCACTAGCGTAATTGTATTGTGCTTTATTAATGAATAAAGCGACCAGTAAGGGTTTCAGGTTTGGTGGTAATAAGCGCTCGTGTTGTTATTCTATTCATTATGAATAATTAGAGCGACCAATGAGAGCCCTGGGTAGTGTGCTAACTGGCACTTGTGTTTTTTTTACGTTCTTAAATTATGCAAGTGGCTAGAAAGCTCCCTGGTTTGTGTGGTAAGTGGCATTTGCCCAATTATTTCATTTCTCATCAATGATAGAAGCGACCAGTAAGCGCCTAGAGATGTGGTGTAATTAGTGCTTGCATTATTATTTAATGCTCTATTAAGGAATAAATCCACCAGTAAGCGCCCCAGGTTGTGTGGTGATTGGCGCTTGTGTTATTATTTTGTTTATTATGAATATTTGAAGCGACCTGTAAGCGCCTTAAATTGTGTTGTGGTTAGCGTTTGCATTATTATTTTATGTTTCAATGATAAATAAGGCGACCAGTAAGCGCTCCGAGTTGTGTGATAATTGGAACTTGCGTTATTATTTTATGTTTTAAAAATAAATAAAGTGACTAATAAGCATCACAGTACGTGTGGTTACTTAAGATTGCGTTTTTATTTTGTTTTCATAAATAAATAGAAAAACCAGTTAGCACCCCAGGTTGTGTGGTGGTTTGTGCTTGTCTAGTATTGTTTTACATTTTAATAATAAATAAAGCAACCAGTAAGCGTCCCAGGTAAGGTGGTGATGAGCACTCGTATTGTTATTTTATTTATTATGAACAATTACAGCAACCAGTAAGCGCCCCAGGTTATGTGGTGATCGGTGCTAGCATTATTATTGTATGCTACATTATAAAATAAAGTGATCAGTAAGCGCCCTGGGTGGTGCTGTGTTTTTTTTTATTGACTAAAATAAAGTAAGCAGCCAGAAAGCCTCCCGGGTTATGTGATAATTGGTATTTACGTTATTGTTTTATGTTTTAATAACAAATAGAACAACCAGTAAGTGCTACAAGTTGTGTGATGATTGGCACTTGCGTTATTATTTTATGATTTATTATTAAATAAAGCACCCAGTAAGCAAACCAAGTTGAGTGGTGATTCGAGCTCACATTATTACTTTATTTATTAAGAATAATTAAAGCGATCAAGTTTATCAATAAATAAATTCACTGCATAATTGAAGGAGCTTTTGAGCCACTTACTTAATTTTAGTAAATAAAAAAAAAGCGCTAATAACCACACAACCCAGGACACTTACTGTTTGCTTTATTACTTGATACAGCATTAAATAATAATGCAAGCACCAATTACAATACATCCCTAGGCACTTACTAGTCGCTTTAATCATTTGAAATAAACAAAACAATAATGCGAGCTCGAATCACTACCTCACCCGGGGCTTGTACTGGTCGCTACATATATTTTTAAAACATACAATAATAACGCAAACGCCAAACATAACACAATTCAAGGGTCTTACAAATCGCTTTACTTATACATAATAAATAAAATAATAATGGAAACGCTAATCACCACACAACCCGGGGTGCTTACTGGTCACTTTATTCCTTAATACTCCAAAAAATAATAATGCAAGCACCGATCACCACACAACCCAAGGCGCTTACTGTTCACTTTAGTCAATGATAAGAAATCATATAATAGCGCAAGCGCCAACCACCACACATTTATTTGGAGCTTTTTAGCCACTTACTGAATTTCAGTGAATAAAAAAAAAAAAAAAAAAAACACGCGCCAATTACCTTACAATCCAGGGCACTCACTGTTCGCTTTTTTTCTTAATACAGCATAAAATAATAACGCAAGCACCAAATACCACACAACTTGGGGAGCTTTCTAGCCGCTATTCTTATTTTAGTAAATAAAATAAAAACACAAGCGCCAAATACCACAAAACCCAGGACGCTTACTGGAGCCTATAATCATTAATAATCGATAAAATAATAACCCAAGCACCAATCTAGACACAACCTGGCACGCTTTCTCGTTGCTTCATTGGTTTGTAATGATTAAAATATAAACGTAAGTGACAATTACCACACAACTCCGGGTGCTTCCTGGCCGCTCAACTAATTGATATTAAATAAAAAAAATAACACAACTGCCAATCGTTACAAAACCCAGGGTGCTTACTGGTCGCTTTATTTATTATTAAAACATTAAATAATAACACAAACGCTAATCACCACAGAATTGAAGGCGCTCACACGTCACTTTAATTATTCATAATAAATAAAATAAAAACGCAAACACCAATCACCACACAACCCGGGGCACTTACTGGTTGCTTTAAATATTTATAATGAATAAAGTAATAACGCAAGCGCCAATCACAGTATAACCTGATGCGCTTTCTAGCTGCTTACTTAATTTGAGTCTTTAAAAAAAAAAACACAAGCTCCCATCACCACACAACCTGGGGCACTTACTGGTGACTCTATTCCTCAATACAGCATAAAATAATATTGCAAGCACTAATCACAACACAACCCAAGGCGCTTACTGGTCGCTTTAATCATTGACAATAAATTAAATAATAGCGCAAGTGCCAATCACTACACTACCTGGGAAGCATTCTAGTCACTTACTTAATTTCAGTAAATGAAAAAAAAAACACAAGCACCAATTACAACACAACCCAGGGCACTAACTCTTCGCTTCATTTTTTAATACAGCGTAAAATAATAACGCAAACGCCAAATACTACACAACTCGGGGAGCTTCCTAGCCGCTAATCTAATTTTAGTAAATAAAATAAAAACACAAGTGAATTATAATGAATAAAGTAATAACGCAAGCACCAATCACAGTATAACCTGATGCGCTTTCTAGCCGCTTACTTAATTTGAGTCTATAAAAAAAACACAAGCTCCCATCACCACACAACCTGGGGCACTTACTGGTGACTCTATTTCTCAATACAGCAAGCACTAATCACAACACAACCCAAGGCGCTTACTGGTCGCTTTAATCATTGATAATAAATGAAATAATAGCGAATTACCACACAACCTGAGGTGCTTTCTGGTCACTTACTTAATTTGTATTAAGTGCCAATCACTATTAAACCCGGGACGCTTCTCAGCCGCTTACTTAATTTTAGTCAATATAATAAAACCACAAGCACCAATCACCTCACAACCTGGGACGATTACTGGTCACTTACATTATTTATAATATATAGATTAATAATGCAATTGCTAACTATTACACAACTCAGCGCACTTACTGGTCGCTTCAATTATTGATAGTAAATGAAATAATAGTGCAAGCGCCAATCACGATAATACCTGGAGCGTTTACTGGTAGAAAGGCATGTCAAAAAATTATTTTAGTTATACTAATGGCTATTGCTATCGTTTTTGTCTGACCTGATCATTATTCTGAGATATTGTCGAAAAGAAAAATCGTCAGCAAATATTAAAATCAATAAGACATCTTTAGTTAGCATGAGTTAACAGAAATTTTTATCGAATATTGAAAATAAACATTAGTTTGTCGAGTTGCTTTCACAATTTTTAATTAGCAATAACATCATAGTAAAAGCCGCAGTAGAAGATGCTGAATGCCTAATAGTCAGTTCAGCAATAGAATTAGCAGTTGATTCAACGAAGTCAATATTAGCAGTGGCTGGTAACGATATACATTTATTAGTTCTGCTGATCGCTTTAGTCCTTAAAAATAATAATAGTTATTTTTATAAAATCGTACTAGAAGCAAAAAAAAACACTTTATACTCAGTGCAAGATAATGCTTATTATAAATTTTTTATTTTGTTCGCCCATGCTTTTTCTGGTTCAGATACGACTTGTTCTATGTTTAATAAAGGAAAAACAATTATTGCAATTTTCAAGATGCATTCAGGATTGTTAAATAAATGCAGTATTTTCTTAAAATCGTTGGAAGAATGCACCGAAGAAGAATGCTGGAAATACAATGATTCGACGCAAAAAGTGTAACCAGAAATAGTATTTCAAGAATTGTATGAGGCAGCTAAAAAATACTATTCAATCTGCATGATTCAAATTATGAAATTGGTAACACTGATTTAAACTTATTTTGATACAAATCATTCCGTAAATTCGTTAGTGTATCTAAAAAAGAAAAATCAATAGCTATGCTTCCACCAACAAAAGATGCTTTTAAAAAGCATGTTAAACTAGTGTATCTTCAAATTCAAGCATGGTTAGATAATTCTTCAGATCGATCTAAGTGGGGCTGGAGAGAAACGAAAGCAATGTTGTTTTCGGTAATGACAACCGCTTCACCTGCATCGAAAAGACTATTGTCTCATTTACACACTGTTATATGAATTGTTTGCAAAAACTACTGGAACTTGAATTTCCTAAATAATAATATTTTACGGAATTAAACTCATTAGATTTCTTGCTCATGCCAATTTGGTTGTAAAACAAGAAATTATACTGGTAAAAAACAGGGCTGTCACTTGATTATGCAAACATCGTCATGGAGATAGCTGCGAAAACGCTTCAAAATTAGACAAATCGTACGTTTATGAAGACGTTGCTGGTGACATAAATTATGATGGAAATTTCGATGAACTGAGTGCAATATAGTAGGAAGAGGATACAAACGAAATTGATGATGAAATGTAAGCCATGCAAAGTTATACCGAGCACGACGTGTACAAATTCATAGAAAATTTTTTTTATCCTTAAAGCAAGCTAAAACATCCATTTTTTTGATAACTGGTGTGTTTTTTTGTAACAGTTTTACCGTTTGTTTGAATAAAAAACATAAAAAACTGGCTGAGACATTTGAAATGTTTGAATTGCAAAATAGGTTTTTTCCTGAAATATTGTTAAAAATGCAAAAATTAAAATCTTTCGATCACGTTCATGCACAATATGCTTAAACACACGTGTTTACCAAATTAAGCCAAATACCGATAAAGTTCGACTTACTATTTCTAGAAAGAAAATTAAAAAAATTCGTTTGATACTATTATCAATCGATAGGAAATATAAAGAAACGTAAAAAAAACTGTTTCCTCGAAGACTTTTTTTCATCATTAAATACTCTTCGAGGACTTACTGAAATATACGTATGAATACAACGCACGTATGTAGTAAAGCATGGAGGGGGAGTATGGCTCGTGGGCCTTGTAGCTCATCGTGGCTGCCGCTTTCTCCTTCTCACTCACTCTTTCAGCAAGAGTAGAAAATGCTTAATCAATTTTTTTTGCATAGTTTAGCGCTTGTCCAAATATACATAATGGATCAAATCGATAGGAAATACATATAAGCGAAATAAACTTCAGACACGATTTTCACATCAATCCATTAATTAACAATTTTTTAAATTATTTTTCGGGTAATTAGCAGAAAGAAATACGTTAAATAACATAAAACGCACTCTTGAACCACAAATTTCTGCTTAAGCGAGTCGTCTACATGGCCAAAAGGAATATGTTCATTTAGATCTGTTACAACTTGCATTCCAGAAAAACTTTAATCAAATACCGGTAAATCAATTTTTGCACTTTCTATGCTTGAAGCGGTCTCAGCTGTTATGTTGTTCTTTTAAGGTCTTCCTCTTCCTCTTTAAACTTATTTCTCTTCCTCCGTAGTGTAAGAGATCTACGGTTCTGGTGAAAACTCACAGATACTCCAGGAAAAAAAAATATTTTCATGTAGAAATAACCAAGACTTAAATTTCCGTTTTCAGGAACAACTAAATTTTTTTGAAATATTGTTCAAACAATTAATTTAAGAAATTAATAAAACACAAAAAAATTCAAGAAGATACGCATGATTTTCAATCCAATGGATCAAATTCGCGTTCTGTAGTCAGCAATTTTTTTTCTTTCTATTTTATTATTATTGTACTTATTTTTTGTGACTAGGTAATGACAATATACTTAAAAACATTTTTTTTTAATTTACACTGAATTCTGGTACTTCTCAAACAGTATTCTTATTTTGCTATTCTTGATTAAATATTATATTAGTTTTACTGTGAAAAAAGGATTCTTCAAGAATTTAAATAAAGCAGACATTCGCGTTTACTTGAAAATTCAAATAACTATTCTTTTTGATTACTTTTTGGGAAAAAAATTCTTCTGGAATTCTTGTTGACTACATAAAATAATCTACATGCGTATTGGGTGGGCCATGACTCACTAAACTATTTAAAGAAATTTCAGAGGCAATTTTCGGATATTCGAGATATCAGGGATAAGAATTTTGACGATTCCATTCTGACATGCGAGACATGTTTGATTTTCAAAAATCAATAAACTTCCTCTTAAAACGATAAGAGCTGAATCAATGAGACCGTTGGAAATGATAAATTCTGATCTTATGGAACCAATAAGCCCACAGACTTTATTTTAAGGCAACTGACCCACAGCTGTCTTTATGGACGATTTTTCGAGACTGACTCTGGAGTTCCCAATGAGATCCAAAAGTGTATAAAAATCTCAAATTTGTAAAAACGACCCGCAACATCCTACGTTACGATGCAAAAATGTGCTACTTGAGAACGAATCAAGGCACTGAATTCACAGGAGAATATACTCAGGAGATTTTACGTACTTTGTGCGCTGACTTGCAACTGACCAGTCCAGATATGCCAGAGCTGAACGGTAAATCTGAGCGACTGAACCAAACTATTCAAAAGAAAACTAGAACTAACCAAGACTTATAAATATCCGTCTTCAGAAACGGCTACATTTTTTTGAAACATTATTTAAAAAATTCATAAAGTAAAAAAAATTGTTTTTTTAAAATAGCATAAAAAATATATACTGTACGAAAAATTGGTCCGCATGCAAAATGTAGCTCTTTAAAAGATCTACAAAAAAAAAAAAAGTTGATTGCAATAGGTCATTTCGTTCGTCCACAAAGTTAAAAAAACCACTAAAACTAGCATATTTTTCGATTGTTAATAACAAATAACCCCTTCAATAAAATACTTCCAAAACAAATGAAAGTTTTGTGTCTTAATGGCATTAATTACCGCTCAAAATTTCAAATCAACATAATTAATAGTTATTGTGAAAAGTCATTTATTTATAACAAAGATGCTTTCGGAAAATTGCTGTCATTTTTTATTTTTATATGTTACACTAATGATTTTGGTTGCATTCTCTTCTTAAAGAGTTACTTTATCTACTACAATTATTGTTTTATTAATTTTCAACAACTACATTCTTTAAAACCGTATTCGAAAAAAAGGTACGTTTCAACGTTATAAATAAGTGGAATAACTTTTATGTTTTTAGTCGTACAATGTTGGAAGTAGATGCATATTGTAGGTGCTATTTTTCTACAAATTAAAAAAAAAAAAAAAAACTCTTACTAACTTAAGAGCTGAGATCATTTTTTTTTTAGTTTGATTGTATCACTTTAAAAAATAAATCTTTTTCTTTGAAATTTTTACAGTGTACACATAGATTGCTTATCTTTCCAGTAAATAAATTTTATACAAAAGTTGCTGGCCGTTATTGCATAACGGCATTAGGAATAGTAGTAATTTTCCCATTTATAACGGAGGATTTGCAAGTGATGACAGTAGATGAACTAGGCCGATACCAGCACACGCCGAATTCAGCACACGTCCCCCTCCCTGCCCACGTGCGCGACCGTGCGCGGACAGCCACGACTCTACACAAAGCGCTAGGGGTTGTGCACAGTTTTCTTCTCTCTGGTTAGCCTGTAGAAGAGAGTGTTGTTTTGTATGTATGGATGAGAGTCTCAATCATACGCTCATTTCTGTGAGGTATGACGAATAAGTGTTACCTCTCCAAAGTAATATATGTACACATCTACATGTTCATCTACATACATAGATAAATACTTACGTACGATGCGTGTATGTATATATTTTTATAAAGATTTTTAGTTTAAAATTTATAATAGGTAGGTAATAGGGTAGGACTAGAGTTAGAGATGTAGCACTGTATCTTTAGATCGAGTGGTCTTTGGTTTAAATTTGACTATGTATAGATTTTTTTATGGATGGACTGTTTATGCATAGCAGAAATAGAATCAGCAAAATAACAGCAGTAGGAATTATCTGGTTTGTGGATCGGTTTCGTGAATTATTTGTCCTTGGTTCAAATTTGACTACCGGCCTATGTATAATTTTATTATTGGTGGACTGTTTACGCACAGCAGAAATATCATCTGCAAATAACAGTAGCAGCAGTAAAATCATCAGTAGGAGTTATCTTGTATTACCTTTCTACGTATAACTAAGAGATCCAACGATACACTTAACCGTAAGGTACATCAGCAGCCAGAACTATTTTTGTTTATGACCGAAGTGTCTCAGCAATACGCTCTTTCACGTGCAGTACAACCAATAATTATTACAAAGAAAGGGTATATATGGATAGATACGAACACGAATAGGAAAAAGAATGGAATTTTTTAATTATTAGGTAATAAGTTTGGTTAAAAACAAATTTTATTTATTTATCTTTTTTACTTATTTTTCAAGTAATAAGAATATTTGTTTTATAACATTTTAATAAAATTTAATTTTTAAATAATACTTCGACATACTTTTTTTATATAGTACTTCGACATACTTTTTTTTTCTTTTTCCCTCCATTGATGCCACTCTTCCTTTTACTTTTTTTGTTGACGGTTGTCGAGTTCTTAAGTTCAATTGGTGGTGGTGGTGGTGGTATATTATCCTGCTGACTGAGGTTTTTAGTTGATAAATCCAGAGGCTGCAATACCTCACTATTAGAACCAACTATTGGTGACATTGCCTCGGACATCACCAACTGTTTGACCGCTGACCATGTAAGATCAATTATTGGTGGTGATGCAGGTGGCGTTGACGGTGATGTTGCTCGATGACTAGTATGCTACTTTTCGAACTCCTCCATAAATGAAGGAGTTGGGCTTAACGGTGATATCAACGGCAAAAGTGTGTTTAGTATTACTGGTGGTATAGGGTCAACATTCGGCGACGTTGCCTTTGATACCGCTGATTTTTTTACCGGTGACCACGTGAGGTCAATTATGGGCGGTAGTTCAGGAGGTGGCGGTGATGTCTGATGTCTAGCGACTTTATGCTGTTCATCGAACTCCTCCGTAAATAAAGGAGTAGGACTTACAGGTGTTATCGGTGGAAAGACTCCACCGAGTAATAACGGCGATATTGGGTGAGCGGCCAATCTCTGCCAAAACAAATCATCGTCGTTGCGGTCATCACTTTGCAAATATTCAACTAATTTACCCAGCTCTTCTTCAACTGGCAGCGATGGAAAAAGGCTATCAGCGATGAGCGGCCCCACATCCTGAGAGTTATGTGTTTGCAGCGGCAATAGATGGTCAATGACGACTTGTCCTGCATCCTGAGAGTTGGTGACTGGTGAAGACTCAAAAAACTGCTTGCAGACTTCCATTTCCAAACGCTCCGTCGCTGTAAAAGATACTTGGCAAGAATCCATGTCGATAAATGAATGAATTTCTGAAGGACTGACACCTCGTTTAAATAGGCAGTCAAACAGCTATGCCGAAAAATTATAGTATTAGAAAAGGATATAATTATGTCTGCTACTATCTCTCTTCTTTAAAAACAAATAGCATTATACATATAGAAACTCATGAGAAGGGGAAAACTGCGTTTTGTATCTATTGGACCATCATTGAGCAGAAATCCATAAGGGAAAATTGTATTAGAAAAGGATACAATTATGACTATCGATCACTCTTCTTCAAATGTAAACAGCATTATGCATGTAAAAATTTATGAGTAGGGGAAAACTACGTTTTGCAGCCATTGGACCATCATTGTGCGAAAATTCATGAGTAGGGGAAATTGCACATCCAAAATACCCCCCCCCCACCTAATACATAGATGTGTATGTATGCAAGTTAGTCATGCACTTGATTTTCTTCGAGTGACAAAATAAATTTGCCCACTTCTACAACAGCATTTAAGGTAGCAACAATAGCAACAAGTCTGAAAAAGGAAAACAGCAAACAAGGAGCTCAATTCCAGAAGGAAAAGGAATATCAACGGTAGCCGAAACAGAAGCAGCAGTAAAGGAAACAGCTTTCAAGTGGTCCATAAATTTGACGCAGCAAAAGTAAAAGTGCCTTGATTTTAAAATCATAAAATCTTTTTCTCTTTTTCCCTTGCATAGTTGACTAAATCTGTATTTCTAAAGTTGTTTCTACTTTTTCCCAAACTCGCAAAACTATCTCCCTGAAAAACTTTTCGTAGAAAAAGTATTTTTCATAATTTTTTTCTGACACATTTAATTAAGCTACTAAAATTATTTTTTTATCTTTTATCTAAAACTGTATTTCTAAAAAAATTTTCCGAGTGAAAATATTTTTCCTAGCACATTCACCGTTTACTTATTTTTATTCTCAAAGTGAAAATTACTTTTTCTATCACGTAATTCAATACATCTACTACATATGTTTCATTTACACTGTCTTTAAATTTATTTTGCAAACTTAAATTAGTTTTTTTCGTATTAGCTCGACACAACTCTTATACCTGCATCAGCATTAGGAAGAAAATAGCTACGACAATAAGCAGTAGCAGGCAGTGTGCCATAAAGTTACAAGAACTAAAGTAGCCCATGAGACCTATCCAGCAGCAGCAAAGTTATCTGTATTACCATAATTGCTTTTATTTTCTCTTTCTACGACGTATCGTGAAAGAATGTTTTCATTTTCTACTGCGGTAGTGATCTTCCTACTATAAATTTCAAACTTTTCTCAGATAAAAAAATAAGTATTGTTGTTTTCCAAATAATGCATAATATATTTAGTTAGTATTGATAACATAGTGTTCACTAACATATTCCTATTTTTTTTATTTTTACAGCATTACGATGGTCAAGAAAACATCGAATTATCATTCAGGACAATATCAGCTGCCGAAACAAAATTCAACATCAAGGTCTAAAGATCGATCAGCAGAAGATGCATCAGCACAAGAAAAAAGAACAAAAAAGATAGAAAAAGGTCTCTTTTGATATTTTTTAGTTTATCCAATTTTATTTGCTCATAATGTAACATCACTTTTAAACTCAAAAATTTTTTTTACAGAGCAGATGTCAGAGTATTATTTGAAGATGTCTTCGATCAAGTATGCAAAAATTTTATCCCGCTGCCACCACCAATTTCACCGATTCAATCAGATGGTCCTTTGTGGTGGCTCTTTGATAAAGAGGAAGACAACGAATTATCTCATCAGAA
Source organism: Copidosoma floridanum (assembly GCF_036245765.1). Classification (NCBI taxonomy): domain Eukaryota; kingdom Metazoa; phylum Arthropoda; class Insecta; order Hymenoptera; family Encyrtidae; genus Copidosoma; species Copidosoma floridanum. Next base: position 34,971 of record NW_028321887.1, on the reverse strand, counting down.
TCTAATACAATCAGAAGAAAAATTAGCAGTGCCAGCATCTGCAGCAATAAAAGAAGTGGATGTACCTCTAATACAACCTACAATAGAAGAAATAGAAGTAAGGGATATACCACTACCATCTCCTATATCATGGAGCGAGTAGATAGAGCTGTACAAGCAACCACCGCCATCTCCTCCATCATCAACACCGCCATTACCACCAGTTCCAACACTACCATTACCAGTAAAATAATCACCACCACTACCGTTGTCACCAACACTACCACCAATATCATCACATTAGCAGCTGCAGCAGTAGTCACTATAATCGATTCGACCGCTGCCAGAGAATTTTGAGGAATGGACAGAAGATGATAAACAAGAACTGGATATAAGAGTCCAAATATTCCTCAAGCAGCAGGAGTTAAAAATAAGGGCAGGTCAAATTATAAAAATGACGAAGGTATGGTTAAAAATAATCGAAAATAATCGATCGAAAAAAAACCATCGAAAAAAATTGGATGAAAAAGAGAAGCGTCAAGCTGCCCAGCTAAAAACAAGCAGTGGAATTGAAAGAAAAGAAAAGAAAAAGAGAAACTCTTAAAAATAAAGAAAAAAGTATAAATGTCAAAAAAATTTTGTAAGTGCAATGTAAACATGTGTAAGAATACAACTGTTTTATTAAATGTAATAAATATTATTTAATTTTTTTAATATCAAATCTTTTATTTTAACATAATGTTAAACTTCTTTTTAGATAAGAAAAAAAACTTTTACAAACATTGTTTCTCTTCTTTTAAAGTTTTACCGCAATTCTAAATTAACTTTTTGTTTGGTGTTAATATCTTTTTAATATCTATAATATTATCATGTATATAATACTGACTTCTCGTAAGGTATTGACCACCACCCTGCGGGGTTTTTTTTTTATTTGGGGTAAGGTATACGGTGAAATCAGGAGCACAATGTGTATAAAGAAAGAAATACAAAGCGATTATAATTCAATTTCAAAGTATATTCATTTATTTTGTCTTATAAGTTAGTTACAAGATTTCGTTTTAACGCATTGACTAATTTATCGAGATAATGAAAAAAGAAAATGCGAAAACATAACGTAGTCGTCAGACACTATTCAACCTCACTTAATCGTGGATTCAAAATAAACTAAATAATTTGCTTTTTCCGTTCGCACAACTCACTATTTCCTATCTTATAACTATACAACGTTTTGAATAAACTTGTTTTGTAGAGCATTAGCGCTGCTTCTCCTGTAACATCGATATATTATTTAAATCACGAGAAAACGCCTTTTTTATACGAGTCTTACACGATATTTATGATTGACGTGGCTCTAGTATATGAATAAATCATAATTTTAATTAGTTCAACAACATACTTCAAACTTTAGTTTTTATTTTGGTTTAATCACTATTGAACGCAAAATAATAATTGTAAATAACAAAATTTCGATTCGCATATACGATCTCTTTCGTGAGCAAGTTTTATGCACTGATAGATAATAATTAAATATTGAACTGAAATCCCTTACACTCTACACTCTATTGGACTCAATAATCTCTCGGCTATAATATTAAAAAAAAAAAATAAAGAGTACAATCGTGGGCTCATCGCAGAATCAACGGGATATATCAGCTAGACGACACGGTAGTACGATGTATAAAAACAACAAAAGAAATAAACCTCAAAAAGAAAGAGATAGGCTAGTCAGTCAGCAAAGAAAGATAAGTATGCCTACGAAGCCACCGCAAGGGATTCATCGCTTCTGCGACGAGGAAGTATCGCAATAATACCAACAAGTTGTTGAAAGTAATGTCAATGCTGTTCAACTTCAAAGACTGTTAAATTTTAGTCTTGTAACATTAAGAGATGCTGATACTTTTAGTAAGAGTTGTAAGTTAACAACCTCTGAAAAACAAAAATTTCAAGCAGCTGTGGCTTTACTCAAAACTACCGTACAATTTCTTTAAGACCACTTGGAAATAGTAGAGGCGGGGAGAATATTTATAGACGAACCTCAAGTTTTTGTGGCAGACAGTGAGCAAGAAATGACAGCAGCAGTCAAGGCATTCGAAAATGAACCTGCAATTTTAATACCAGAAAGTACGCTAGAAGCAGGCCTTGCAATAAGCGTCCAAGGTAAAGGTGTGACAGAAACGGGCCCTGCAACAAGCATTCAAGATGAATGTATGATAGAAGCGACAGCAGCTCCAATTCTTCAGAACGATGGATCAGTAAATTTAAATGACGTTAATAGTGCATTTGAAAAACGCATCACGACAGCTTTGATTGTAAATTTGAAACACCTAGATCTCAAAAAGTTTCTAAAAGACGCTAAACATCAGTTTGTAAAATGGGTCCATTAATCTCTTAGTGAATATGAAGCGTTAAAAGTTAATACAGTGTTGGCAGCTGAATATATTATAGTTAAAGATAATTTTGAAAATGTAGATTTAAAATACTTAACTACAAAATCACAAGCTATATTCCAGACAACAGACTTGAATGAATGGTTTTATGTGAATGTACAACAGCCAATGGAAAAAAATATGGATGATTTTAGTGACAAAGAATCAGGCTGGTCTTTGCTCTCAATTTTGAATTAAGTTGTGAATATTAATAAACTGAATCCTATGCGAAGTAGTTCTTTTATAACACCTACACTAATCACAAGTACGCTTCCATACACACAATACCCAGCGGACTCATACCTCTACGCACACACATACAATAACACCAAATTTAAGCTTCTCTAACTCTATTCCGACGCAAGCCAAGATTACGATTCGCCCAGATGCGTAAGTGCCCCCTCCTCTCATCTCTTCGAGAGCGAGTCGGCTTCCAAAATTCTCCGTTATTTTCCTTCTTCTTTCTTCTCCTATGCCCTTTTGTTTTCTAGGGGAGTGGTCCTCACGGACCTGTCCCATGCGGGGAGGTTAGTTTTTAGTCCGTAGGCTCACTGGGTGAATCCGAAACTACCACTGGATTAGCTGGGGTGTCTACGAAGATTTTACCCTCTCCGTTCCATCAAACAAAAAAAAAAACAAAATTTCTTTTATATATTTGCCAGATTACATAAAAAACAAAAATGCTTGCGTAAATGTAGTGAACAGAAACTTTAAGTGTTTTAAATGGGCTATTCTGTCAGAAATACATCCAACAAAAAGAAATCCAAATCGGGTCTCGAACTATGTACACTACGAAAACGAGTCAAACTTTGATGGAATTAAGAAAAAAGGCATTAAAAAAATTGGAAACAGTATTTTCAAATGATGATCATTACACTACAGATCAAATAAATTTATTTAAAAAAAAAAGGTGTGTACCCTTACGATTATACATCTTCTTTTGAAAAATTTAGGAAACGTAGGCTTCCATCAAAAGAAAGCTTCAGCAGCTTAGTCAAAGCCTATATCAGTGATGAAGAATATAAACATGCTGTAAATATTTGGAATACTTTCAACATACAATCACTTGGGCAGTATTCCGACTTATATTTAAAGACAAATGTATTGTTATTAGTTAAAATATTTGAAAACTTTAGAAGTAATTGTCTTGAGGCATATCATTTAGATCCAGCTCATTATTACATAGCACCTGGTCTAACATGGGACGCGATGTTGAAATTTACGAATGTGAGTAATATGTGCAAAGTATTAAGATCGTTACACATATACATTTTATATATATAAAATTATAATTACAGGTAAAATTGGAACTACTGACTGACATAGATATGGTTATGTTCATCGAGCGTGGAATTCGTGGTGGGATAAGCCAATGTTGCAATGGGTATGTCAAGGTCAATAATTCGTACATTTGTACAAGAAGGCTATGAAGCTAATAAAAGTGATAAATATTTGATGTATTATGATGTTAATAATTTGTATGGATGGGCTATGACCAAACCATTGCCTTATGGAGGCTTTAAACAGATTAAAAATGTTAGTCCAGTTGGTATTTTGAACGTGGCAGATAATGGAGAAATAGGTTATATACTTAAAGTAAACCTTGACTATCCTAAGACTCTTCACGATACCCATAAGGATCTACCTTTCTGTGCTGAGCACATCGCACCTCCAGCGTCTAAGCAAAAAAATTGATGACTACACTATACGATAAAAAACGATATGTGATCCACTATCGCGCGCTCAAACAAGCCGTTAGCCATGGTCTTCGCATAAAAAAAATTCATAAAATTTTACAGTTCGATTAAAGTCCGCAGTTAAAGGAATGTATAGACTTTAACAATGAAAAGTGTAAAAATGCAACAAATGACCTTGAGAAAATGTTGTATAAATTATTTAATAATGCTGTGTATGGAAAAACGATGGAGAATGAGCGCAAACGTATTGATGTCAAGCTTATTAATAAATGGAAAGGGCGTTACGGTGCTGAGAGTTATATCGCTCGACCGAATTTCCACAGCTGTGACATATTTGATGAGCAGTTAGTGGCTATACAATTATTACGTACCGAAATCAGAACTAAGAAGCCAATATACGTTGGATTGAGTGTCTTGGACCTATCTAAGACACTTGTATATCAATTTCATCATGACTTTATGAAAAGTCAAATGGCAGATCAATGCAAACTTTAATACACAGACACCGACAGTCTTCTGTGTGAAATATCAATTTATAATATCTACAATGTGATATTTGAAAATGTCATGAAATTTGACCCATGGGACTATCCTATCAATAATATTAACATGCCTCGTAGTAATAAAAAAATTATTGGCCTTATGAACGATGAGTGCAATGGAAAAGTCATGTTGGTATTCGTAGGATTGAGGAGACAAATGTATAGTGTAAGGATTCAAGACCAAAAGCCATTGAAGAAAGTCAAGGGTGTCAAGGGCTCAGTAGTAAATGCTACAATAAACTTTGATGATTACATCAAGTGCTTATGCGAAAATACTAGTATGACTCGAGAGCAAAAAAGTATCAGGTCACGACATCATTAGCTCTTTACTGAAAAAGAAACAAAAATTGCTCTCAGTCCACATGATGACCAACGCTATTTTTAATCTGGTTCTACAGACACCCTACCATGGGGTCATTACAGCATAGTGGAGAGGGGATTAGTAAACCAAGGTAAAGAGCTAGAAGGGGGAAAGACAGCTACTTTTTTTTTTTTTTTCTTATGTGGTGTAAGAAACCTTCTATAGGCACCTTTCAGATAGAAAGGTAGTGCCAGATTCTTACTGGCTAAAACCTACCACCACATGAAGGACCAGCTGAGTTGGCTATACGCTCCTATAGAGAGAAGGAAGTAAGAGAAGCGGAGAAAAAGATTAGAAGAAACGAAATTGGACTGCGGAGAGTTAGGGCCAAAACAGAGTTTATAGAGTAGAACTAGTTAGGCGCTGACGCAAGGTAGGTGCAAGACTCGAACAGGGTGCAACCCAGATGGTAAAAGTTGAATTTCCTTACTAGCTAATGGCACTGAGGGGTGTGCCGTTCATGAATAAGAACTTATTTCTGTTCAGAAGATTTGTTGCGAATGTTTCGTTCGATCAGTGTTAAAGTACAGTGGTTTTAATTTTTCACGAGATCTAAAGGATAGCTGTCGTAAGATTGGCGACGAATTGAGAAACAGCTGACTAGATGACTGCATGTAGTGCGTTATTTGGAGCGGGGCCAAGGAGGGACGTCTGGTTGCCTGTTTCCTTGGTAGCTTGGGCGTAGCTCAATCCTTGTTTGCGCTGGTTGAGAATGTCGTTGGCCTGGTTGACTGCTTTGATGGGTGAGAGCTGTTGCGCAGTCCTGGTGATTTTGACCGGTGCTTTTGGGCAGCCTCGATAGGAAGACCAGTGGTCTCCGAAACAATTTGCACAAGACGGCTTGGCGTCCTTGACAGTTCTCGTGGTGCAGACAGGGGTGGCGTGATTGCCTGAGCAAAACGCGCAGACCCACTGTGCGTGGCAGTAGTTTGCTGTGTGGTTGAATTTCTGACAGGCCTTACACTGCGGAATAAGTGATGTCTTTTTCTTCGGTTCAACTTTTACGCTCAGGCCGCCGATTGAGTGGATTCCAAAGATGGCTGCTTTAGACTCAGGGGTCGAGTCAAGATAAACTACGACTAGTGGCCAGACCTGGTTACCTTTGCGCATACGATGAACGCTGGGTCATATACTCGACCTTGCTCTTCTCCAGTTCAGAGGTTATGTATCTGAAGTCGTCAACTGTCTTGGTGTAAATTTTAACACCATCGTTAACGTTGACTGCCTTGCGGAGTTCGATGTTCTCGGCTGCCAGTGCTGAGTGTATTTTCGGCCAGCGCTTGGACTCGCGTATGACGATTGGTGGAGGTGCTGTTTGACGCTGTTTGAGGCCAGGTGCCAGAGTTTCCTCTTCGAAGTTCTTGGTGGATTCTGACTCAGATGAAGAGTCGTTAAATAGGCCCATTCCATGAGGGCGTTTTGCTTCGGGCGTAGCCTTACGTTTTGAATTCCTGATTTGAGTACCGTGGGTTTGACTAGAGGAATTTGCGGTGGATGTGCCTGCGAGTTTTTGTAGGGTGGCGCTTTGAGCAGTGATGGTCGTTCATAGTTCTGAGATGATGGCGTTTGATTGCGCCTATTGTTCTCGGAGGCTCGTAATTGTAGCCTGAAGTTCCGCTATTACTGTCACGAGGTGCTCACGTCGAGAGTCGGATGCAGAAGTTTCAATGAAGGAATGCAATGAATTGCACTCCTCCATATGGGCATCAGGATCGTCAGTTATCGATTCCATAGTGCGGTGGTGATCCTGCTCATGTTTGAGCTTGACTGTGGGATCTGGCTAAACCTTGATTTTTTTGGCCTTGGTGCCGTTAGGAGAGGGAGCCATCCGTAGGGGTTCACGAGCCCGGGCGGGGCTCGGTGGCAGGATGATGATGATGCAGTTTCGGCGTCTCTTCTAGGAGGTCCAACCCGAGAGAACTGAGATTCAAGGCTCTAATAAGGGCCGTTTGAGTGATCTTCTTGTTACAGAGTGATTACTGCAGCGAAGTGAACCGTTCGACTGGTGACAGAGGAATGGTATGATTAATCGGGACAACTAATCTGATCGAAAATGAAGAAGTAGGGATCGAAACAGTATATCAGAATAAAGAAACAGGAAGAGAGAAGACTGCCCATCTAAGGCCATCAAAAATAGAGGGGGACGTTGCAGTGGAACGGCAAGCCACAGTGGAGGGGCTAGCTTCATATAAGGAAGTGTCACAGTCAGCAGAGCTCATTATACTATCAGCCAGAGGTTCAAATAGGACTGGACTAAAAAGACAACAGGAGCCTCTATCACCATCAGTAGTCATTTCTGACAACGTTACACCAAGTAAAAAGCCTTGACTTCTCACAGGTTAGCATGATTATTTTCAATTTTATTCTTCAAAAAAGAAAAAAATTTTTCGAACAGCTAAAATAAAAATTATTCATAAAAATTGTTACAGATTGATCTTGCAGAACTCAATAACATCGCTAACAAAGATTTTCTGCCAAAGAAAAAAATTTCCGATATGATTCCACATAAGACAAATATGGTGACCAAACTGAGGAAGGTCAACACTAGATTTGGGCCAACAGTCGTAGCTGAGTTGGCTGACGATTTTCAAATCTTTTTACCGTTTAAAATATGCATAGCTCTGTATGATAATGATGACTTTTATATTTAACTGCTGGATGTTGTTAATAAGTTTAGATTATTTTTAATGTACAATGGAAAACATATTGTATTTTCTTATGATTAAGAATAAGTAAATAAAATGACAATTTCTTTCGAATTTAAAGTATTTATTTTTCAAATACACTTCCTATTACATTTAGAAAGATTTTTTTCTTAATACAATATTTAATTTAATGCATCATATTAAACCAAATTTCCTTAACATATTTTTTTAAAATTGAAAAAGTTTTATTTTAATAATTTATTTGATTAATTATACAAAAAAATATTTTTTTTACTTATCATGGAAAACCTACATACCATAAAAACCTCCGGAGATAGGTTGATCTCGATAATCTTTGAGACGATACGTAGTTGGATTTGTTCCTGCTACATGAGTGATTGTAAATAACTCTGTTGACTAGTTAGGAGTATAGCCTTTTTCAAATACTTGTTTTATTTTGCTCACACGTACTTTATCACCAACTTTGAATTTTGGTTTTGGTTTGCTGCTACGTTTGCATCTTTTTTTAAATTTTGTCAGGACTTAAATTTCCTTTTCAGTAGTAACATCTTTTGGTTTCATACCAATTGTTTGATGTTTTCTATTATTATATAATTCACTCAACATTTGTAAAACATGAAACCATTTGTAATTGCCTTGTAAGCTAAATTGTATCCACATAAGGTCTTTTAAAGTACGATGGAATCGTTCACATATAGATGCTTTGAGGTTGGTGTAAGTTGAGTATAAGATTATTTTGTATTTTTGCATTAGGTTTTGAAACTTAAAATTGTAGAATTCCTTGCCGTGGTGAGTTTGCAAGTTTACTGGCACCCTTCCGTCCTTTTATATAGACTGCATCGCTGTTGACACTGTTTCACCTGTTTTTTTCTTTATCGGTACAGTGACTTTGAGTATACGTATATATTTTCAAATTTCAGTCCGTTAGGATGTACTATTAATGCTAATAAGCTATTGATTATACCACAGTTAGATGGACTACAAAATATAGCACGAATACTATCTGGAAAGAACTCATCGCCATGTCGATTTCCACGCTTTTTTTGTTTTACAATAGCTGTGCTGTTATGAGTATGACGTAATAGTTACAACTGAACTGTGAGATAAAATGATACTGCTCTTTATACTCTTGAATTTTTATGTTATACTATAACTACATTGCAACTAATCTGATGACTAGAAGTATACATATTTTTTTTTGGCAATACTCAGTCACAGCCCAACCTTCAAAGTGAAATGATCATACATTGTAAGCAAGGATATGGTCTTGTAAATAAAATCACAAATTCTTTACCTGTAGAAATTAATTTTCCAGGTTATTAGTACTGTGGTCCAGGTACTAAGCTTACGGAACGCCTCGCTAGAGGTAATCTTGGAGTAAATCCTCTGGATGCGGTGGGTAAAGAGCATGATATAGCTTATTCGAAAAATCGATACGATCTTGAGACTAGAAACAAAGCAGATAAAATTTTAGCTGAGCGAGCTTGGAAAAGAGTTAAAGCTTCCGATTCGAGTATTGGTAAAAAAACAGCTGCTGTTTTGGTAACAGGTGAAATGAAGCTTAAGAGTAAATTAGGTATGGGTTTGGAACAGAAAAATAAAAAGAAAAGAGGTTCAAAAAAGAAATGCAGTGTAAAAAAACAAAACTAAAAACTACTATAAACATAGTTATTAAGGCTGCCTCGCATCAAACGAATACTAAGAGCAAAAGTGCTCGTAAAGTAATCAGTAGTGCTTTAAAAGGTGCTCGCAATGCAGTTAAAATGTGTGGTGATTAAAAAAAGTATTAAAATTCCTCGTATTTTACGCATTCTTGCTCGAATTGGTTGAGCTTAACCTCTGATTTTTTTATTTTCTGGCTTGAGTGCAACTGGCACTTTGGCAAATGGTATTGCAGGAACTATAAAGAGCGTTAACGCGGCTATGTCTGCAAAAAAACCACTAAAAGAAAATCAAAGACATAATAAAACTATAGAAGCTATCACGTTAGGAAAAAGACTTTATCTTAAGCCTCATAAAACTGAATTGGGAGTATATTTAAAGTCATTTGGTGAAGGTCTGAAAAAAAAAAAATGTCTATAAAAGTAAAATTACCCTTAAGAGCTTTAACAAATGTAGATTTAATAAAATTCTCTAAGAGTTTAAAAATTTCTTTTTTTCGTGGAGTATGTATGCGAACTGACTTGCCAAACGATGGGTCATGGTATCGTGAAACTGCTATAGTAAATCTTGACGACAAGAATGGACCTGGAACTCACTGTGGCGTATCGAAAAAGTGGCCAGAATATGTTGTTTATTATGGCAGTTTTAAAGATTTGCAGCCACCTATTGATTTAATGTTGTGTTGGGGTGTTGATACAATTCAGTATAATCACAAACGATATAAAAAATTTAACTCTTACAACAGCGGTCATTCGTGCTTAAAGTTTTTGTCAAAACATATGAGCACTTAAAATAGTAAAAATATCTATTTTACATTGACGGTCATGGAAGAAAAATTAACTCTGAGTTTGTCTGGTACTTTTTCTACCCTAGAGGCGCAATGTTTTCCACCTACTGAATTATCACCAAAACACAAATATGTTCTTGGTTTAGCAGAACTCCCAACGTTTAATTCAATTCCTAATATTGACGTAAATAATAATAAATTTTACGCGGGTGGTCAAGTGGTAGTTATTCCAACTGGCAGATATGAATTTTAAGATATTGAGTCATTTTTAGTTGATGTTTTACAACCGAAGATATAAGTATCTGCATCAAGCCAAACAATAATACTCTTCGTAGTGTTTTTAGGTGAAGTCATACTATTGATTTCAAACCAAAAGATTCTACAGGGCGACTACTAGGTCTTACTGAACGATTGTCTGTATCCATTCTCATGATTAACGCATTACGAGTTGAGTGCAGCATCACTAGTGGAGCTTATTTAAACGGAAAAAAAGTTCATACAATTCATGAATTTTTTCCTGCGGTACCACCGGGATGTAAAATTATTGAAGTTCCATAACAAATAATCTACTTACCTGTCATTGGACGAGTCATAGATCACTTACAACTACGTGTAGTTGATCAAGATGCTAATTTAATCAATTTTCGTGGAGAATTCATAACGATAAGATCACACATTAAACCTTCATCGTAGTGGGTATCATTAATAATCACAAAATGTATATAAACAGCTCGACATGTACTTCTGCGCTCAGTCAACGGCAAACTTTTAAACCGTCAAGACGTCGGAAGACAACGGAAGCATTAAAAATTGACAAAACAAAACATACAGTGTCTTAAAAGTCTTGGCTTATAAATAAAAGGTGTGAACTAACGTTCAAATTTTTTACCTTAAAGATGGATGACATTGGAAGCATTCAGTCCCCCGTTGCGTTTGATGAGTCTATCGCACACTATGAAATTCATGTTCATCAACCATATGCATCATCAACATATAATAATAATGATGAAATTCTTATATTAATTCAACATCAAGACCTATGCCTGCTACCATCCCGCAGTTCTTTACATATTCATGGAAGGGTAGTCAAAGCAGATGGTACTACGACTGCTGCAAATGCTTAATTAGTAAACAATGCTATCCTTCATATATTTGAAGAAATAAGATATGAGATTAACGCTATAGAGATAGATAAGTGTAAAAATGTAGGTTCGACAACTCTCATTGGAAACTGGCTAACGCTCAATCCTGATCAAGACGTATTAACTGAAAATTCTGGTTGGCTTGGTACTTCAAATGAACTTAATCCAACAAATAATAATGGCTACTTTGATCTTTTGATTCCTCTCAGTATGATTTTTAGTTTTGCTGAAGACTATCGTAAAATAGTTGTTAATGTAAAGCATGAACTTATACTCACAAGATCTAGAAATGATTTGAATGTAGTTTTACAAAGTGAAAATGTTGCTGCAGAACCTAATGGAGTGGCAACTTGGGAAGACTTCAAGATAATAATATTAAAATTAGAATGGCTCATGTCTTACGTTGTAGTTTCAGATGCACATAAAATTCGTCTACTTAATTATTTGCACAAAGATAAATTTGTATCTATGAGCTATCGAACTTGGGAACTTTATGAATATCCACTTTTACCTATTATATCTATTACATCGAAACATATGGACGGTCAATACGTCCAGTCAGTTGGAAAAGCGGCGCTATGTTATGCTTAGCCTTTCAGACAAATCGTAAAAATCCGAGAGGTATTAATGCTAGCCAGTTTGATCATTGTAATATAAGAAATGTAAGATTGTATTTAAATTCACAATATCATTCTTATGGGGATCTCAATTTCAATATAACAATCATTTTGCATTGTTATGTGACATGTATGCAAACTTTCAGAATTCATATTATGGTAAAGATCGTGCTTCTTTGTTAAGCAAATATCAATTTCAACATGCTGTAGACTTTCCTTGACTGTTCTAAATAAAATGAGTCGTGAAAGAATGCTCCCGTAGATATGCAATTAGAATTCAAATCTCACGACAATTTTCCTAATAATACATCAGCTTACTGCTTAATTTTACATGATCGTATCGTTAAGTACAATTCCATGAGTGGGGATGTCAAAAAAATTATGTGAGGCTATAAAACCCGATGCATGACAATACAAACATCATTAATCTGTTAACCACCATGGAAAAAGGTCAGAGCAGTTGGACTGAAGAAAAAGAAGTGAATAAGCGACAGCAAGAAGAGTGGAAAAATTTGAGAAGAGACACGCTGAGGAATGGAAAGAAAAAGAAGCTAGGCAAAAATTAAAAGATCATCAATGTTGTAAAATCCTTTAAAATTAAAAAAAATCAACTTGCTGTAAAAGATATTTATTGATCAACATGTCTTATAAGCCAACTATTAGCAAATTCACTACTGATGTTAAATATCAAAAACTTTCAACCAAGGATGACGATGATGACATAGAAAATCTTGGATAAAAAATTTAACAGAAAAGTTCTCAACTGATAAATCATCATTTCCTAAACGTAAAAATTGTGAACGATTCAAACAATAATTTAGGATTTTTATATGAAAAAAAAGGATAAAACACATGCAAGTCTTTAAAAAGCCTGGCAATTATTACATGCTTAAAAAATTAGTTATTCTACCGCTCCATCCAAACGATGCTGAAGTACAAATGTATCTTTTCAAAGAACCCTTTGCTTGGCGTAAATTATCACAGAAATATAAAGATCAAAATTCATATCTTAAACTTAACTATCATGGACTAGCCTAGAATTCAGGCAATATCAAGTACACTGAGATTGGAAATATTCTACGAGAGAACCTTAAAAATGCCACCAAAATTTTTGTTAATGCAGAACTAAAACAAAAGTGGCTTGAAAGATTTGGATTTAAAGTCACTGATATGACAGATTATCCTTCGTTAGAGCTTTCAAAACAGGTTACCAGTTGCCCTCATAATAATCGAGCTTACAAAACCATGTGTGCTCTTCACAATGTCAAACGCATGAAAAAGTTCTACTTATATACAGAATGGGAAGATGATAGAAATGATAATAAAGAGCTGTACACATAAATATTTAAAAACAATGTTATTCATACTTTATTAATTGTGGTTCAAAATAAATTGTCCAAAAAATGAGAATAAATGTTTTAAGATTTACTATCGTATATATTATAATCCTAAGAAATAAAAATCCACTTCTTGTCCTACCCACTCTCATCATACATTATACATTTTTAATTAAAATTCTTTATAAAAATATATACATACAGGCATCATACGTAAGTATTTATCTATGTATGTAGATGAACATGTAGATGTGTACATATATTACCTTGGAGAGGTAACATTTATTCGTCATACCTCACAGATATAAGCGTGTGGTTGGGACTCTCATCCATAAATACAAAACAACACTCTCTTCTACAGGCTAACCAGAGAGAAAGAAGCTGTGCACAACCCCTAGCGCTCCATGTAGAGTTGTGGCTGTCCACGGTCGCGCACGTGGGCAGGGAGAGGGACGTGTGCTGGATTCGGCGGGTGGTGGTATCGGCCTAGTTTATCTACTTATGACGTCACTACCGTTATACAGAGGCGCGCAGATATCTTTCAGTTCGCTTCAAAAACGAACCAGCCGTAAAAAATAGCATTATCTCGGGAACCATAGGTTGTAGAGCGACATTTTTTTAAAATTTGGGGTAGCTCATAAAAATATTGATATTCACCACAATTTGAACTTTAAAAAAATTAGTGCAAAATATTTATTGAACAATTAATATTTTTCAATAAACGCAGACATCGTTTTTCTCGCTTAAAACTGATCTAACTATTACAATTATTTAAAAAATTACGTTTTTTTTGTATCGTGGTGTATATATTACTGCGATACTTTGTAAATATTTAGTCGATAAAATAGAAAACACGTTTTTTTCTTTGGCAGAGGCCGCACTTTGACCCCCTCACTTAAGACTCTTAAGAAATAGAGAACGATACACACATGTATGGAAAAAAATATGTAGGTATAGGTCCGTGTATGTATAGAGGAAGAGAGAGCTGGGACTGGGGAAAATGCTGCTAAAGAGTTTTATTCCTATGGCCAGTCCATCGACGGTTGCTACAGTTGGTAATCGAATAATTTCAAAACTCTACTGTACTAAGGATGAAAAGGGGAAGCTAAATGAGCTGCGATTCGTACACTTCAAGAAATCAGCGAATAACTTTGCGTCCGTATTAAAATCGCTGCCACCTATAACAGCACAGTAATAGAGCGTATCTCCAACTTCAGCAATGGCTAGGCAACGAAAAATCAGCTTTGCAGTGGGGCTGGAAGCAAACATTAAATGGTTTGCTGCCACTTTATTCAAGCTTTGAACTGATTCATCAAAGCATTTTCGGATTAAAATTCACTTCAATATGTTCTAGCTGTCATGCAGAAGCATGCACAAACGAAGCCATAATTACAGCAGAGGTTGAAAATGATTTCATGCATTATGATACTACTATCGATGAAATACTCGCAAGTAGTAGAGCTGAAATGGAAGAATCAGATGACCAATTGAAAATAGCTATGGATACCGAGGAAGAGGAAGAAACAGATAATTGATTATTTATAAAACGAAACTTTCTTAAAATTAATGACAGCAACCCTGGTAGCACAATCTTACGAGCTGGCAGTGCGTAAGTCTGCACCTGGTCTGCTTCCGGGATCTTGTGTAATTCTGATGCATGGCGAGTGCATAAGATGCTTTGCGGCAGATTTGCGCAAGATTTGCATGCAGGCGAGTGCGCAAAACTCTTGCGTAAAAAGTGCACAAATCTGACGATCAGTCTATTGCGTTATTCGTTTTGACTCGACGCACTCCTGATTGCGGCAGATTTGCGCAAGATTTGTGTGCAGGCGAGTGCGCAAGACTCTTGCGTAAGAAGTGCATAAATCTGACGGCCAATCGAGTGCGTGATTATTTTTATTCGATGCACTCCTTCCTGTTGCAGAATTTTGCAGAATTTTTGGGGGACAATAATTAACACAAGCTGTTTCAATCATGGTATTAACTTATTTTGCTTGTAATGACATATTTTTTACGATTTTGCTGGTGTAGAAATTGTAAAGAAATTTTTCAAGTGAGATTCCCATGCACCTATTTATCGTTTGTTTATTTTGCAAAAAAAATTCCCCTATAAATTTCTTACCATTAATTTAAACGAAAGAAGAAAATTTTTTTTTGTCTTTGTCCTATGGACTGCGCCCCCCGATACAGTCGAGTGACTCCTGGCGCTCATATTTACTTATTTTCTTATTGATTTACTTTATGTGTTGTGGTCGATGGTAGTATTTTTTGTAAATAGTTAAACTTATCATACTTTACTGTCATTACGTATTTCGGAAAAAAGAAAATTCTTTCTTGTCTCTGTCCTACGGACTGCGCCCCCCGATACAGTCGAGCGACTTCTGGCGCTCGCTTTCGTCTGCTGAGTCTTATAATTATAATAACCACAATTATCATAAATTGTGCTCAACGATAGGTAGTTTTTCCTTTTTCTTTTTTTTTTTTTTTTTTTTTTTTTTTACATTAAGCTTTAATATAATTTTCTCGACATAACATATTTTGAAAAAACAAAATTCTTTCTGAGTCTCGTCCTAGGGACTGCGCCCCCCGATACAGTCGAGCGACTCCCGGCGCTCATTTTCGTTTTCCTCATTATTATTATAGTCATAATTACTCTTATGATATTATTACCTTTTTTTTTATATTATCATTACAGAATTGTTGTTAAAACATAGTAATTATTTCCATTACAATAAACTCGTTAATTTACTCATGTGTTACTTATTATTCTATATTCCTTAATTTTATTTATTTTTCTGTCGGTAATGAAAATCACTGTACTACGTCGCGTGTTTTATGTGGACTCGCGACCCTTGAAAGATGTTCCCGTGTTGATTACTGGGATGTTAATTAGGCGTCTTGGAGTCTTCTGCATTTCGATGGATATTGGCTGCGGTGCTGACGAGTTTACTGCCGTGGTCCAATCTCTTTCTGAGTTGTTTTCACGCTGACTACCTGCGAACATTCTATAACATATTAGTAGTAGGGCCCCCGATAGAGAAGGCACTTGTACATAAGAAAAAGAAATCCCATTGCTGAATTTATCAACCATGTAGTATATAAAACTGTTAACTATTAGTTGCTAACTCTAGTTCCTGCCTAAAAGCGTGCGTTTTAGTTCGTGTACTAAATATTTGCCCCGACACTATTTATACTCTATCGATAGCTATCTATTTAAGTGTATTACCATATGAATTTTTTTATTTTTTCCCTTTTTTATCAGCGTTGAGCTTCGAGTGTGGCTCTCCCCTTACTTTTAGAGTATATTATAATGGACGTATCTTTTAATTATCTTGCTTTCCTTCTTGTACAAATATTATTGCCTATTTATTATTTTTATTTATGTAAGTACTTTTTGTATTTACCAAAATTTTCTATCGCAAATGTTCTTTTTTTTTTGCGTCATTACTTATTTCACATCGGCTTTCCGTGCGCATACGAGACGGTTATTCAGTATATGAATGGTTGGTTATAATATTGTGCGCCCGATTTTGCCTGTGGGGTCATATAACATATTCAAGAACACTGTAGAGTCAGATAGTTTGACGATTGGTTGCCTTACATTTCACTTGTATTTTTTTTGGTCGAGACAAACTTGGAGGTATGAATAAAGAAAAATCATTTTATGGCAGAGTATTTCACATTTAAGTTTTGACATGTATCGCTCATTTTTCTAGTATTTTTCATCCATACATGTTTTTATATAATGTTTACCTCATACTCTTCCTCTCTCTTTTCTTATGGGGTCAGCTTTAGGGAAGGAGTTATAAGGATATTTTTTTTCATCGACTTCCACTCTTGACGCCGTAGACGTGTTTGCTGATTTAGTTCGCTGCTTTTTTTTTTTTTTTTTTTTTTTTTTACAACAACAATGCTTTTATTTTTCCTCTCTAATATCTAGAGAAAGTGTACTTTCTAAGATGATTGCGCGGCTGACTGAGTTTTCAAAGCTGAGCTTCAACTTTACTTGTGTCACAACATGTTTTTTTTTTTTTTGCGCTAGTAGAATCTCCGCGTGTGGTCCTTATGGATGCAATTTTATTTTTTTCCTTCTTGCAAAAGTAGGAGCAGCTCACGAACACTGTTGCGCAATGTCGTTATTTAAGTAACAGCTTATGTGATTGCAAGCGTCTTTAATTTTTTTCAGTTAAGCATGTGGGTTGTAGATTCGTATGCCTTCTCTTCAGTATCGACGACCCTGTTTGAATGAGGGTGGCCTGGTAACGTTGTCCTTCGATGGCCACGTTCTCAGAAACACTGCCGCACACTGGGTGTGGTCGATTATTCCTCTCGATAGTCGAGCGGTGGTCTGGGTGCATTACTTTGAGATGGACGGTTTCGACGAACAGCCTGTTCGTTGCCTTGGACGAATCGGCAGTCGATTCGATACTTTATGACGACTGTGTGTGTCGTTTCAGGCGTTCTGATTGTCAGCGGATCATGATGAAAGGAGTAGAATTGTTACTGATGGAGAATGACGAGGGGGGTGAAGAAAAGAAGGTTCAACCTCTCGTTCTTGACGTGAGCTCGTGGGCCTGTTGAAGAATAAATTTTTACCTGCGATTGCTTAATTTATTTTACTTTCATTCTTCCATGCTCCTGACTACCTAACAATAATTGCTAAAATAAGTTTTTTTTATACAGCAATGATGTTAATGGGCTACAAAAAATTATTATTTGTTCATACTTAGTCGTTTGCTAATTTAACATTAATTTTTTTTTGTATTTTTCGCATATATTCATTTAAATTTACATGTTTATCTCAGCCTATACGTATACATATTTTTTTCTGTTGTACCATCTCTAATATATACATTTGTCCTATGAATTAATTCTACGCTTATTGGAGTATGTCTCTTCATTAGGGAGTGCCACACGCGCCCCTCATTCACTTTCTTTTTTTTCTTTTTTAATTCATGTGATGCAAATTCTACTATTGATTGATGTTATTAATGCTTTGTTTATGCGTACCTCCCCATTTATTTTTTCCTGAGAGTTTGCGTATCTTAGTCTAATATATGTATATATTTAGTTCGTGGCGCGTCCGGGGGCCGCGAAAAATTTTATCGTAAACCTAATTGATCCTCCCTTTCTGTTATATTTTCGCGCTGCGTCCAGGGGCCGTGAAAATTTTAAGCGAATTCAAATGTTCAAGTCTGCCTCTTCGTATCCCTTACCCTGTTCGTATTCTCTGGCGTTGTCTTTACCATACATGCTTTTTTGATTTTATCTACGTGGGATACTCTTATTTCGTCACTTCTCTGTAGTTTTACCTTTTTGTTGATATAATCTATGCCTGTTATTTCATACGGGCCCTCGTATTGCGAATCATATTTGCCCTTTGATGGCTCTTTCAGCACATAAACCATTTCTCCCTCTAAGAAATATCTTATATTCAGTTGGCGGTCATAGTAATACTTTGATCGGTATTCAGCCTGAACTTGGTTTATTGCTGCGATGGTTCTCATCTCTGTCAGGGTCTCAGCTAACTCTTTGAAATATTAATCCGAAGTTTGGCCCTTAGGTGGCAGTTTGATACTAGATGGTGTTCTAGCTCTTTGTCCCAAAACTAATTCGTACGGTGAGTATCTCGTATTCTAATGGTCCATGGTATTGTATAAGTGCATCCACATAGGTAAATATTCGTCCCAGAGATCATTTTGTTCTACATAGGCCTTGATGTACTCCGTAAGAGTATGATGCATACGTTCGATGGCGCCGTTCGTTTGTGGGTGGAATGCAGTGCTGCCCATTTTGTCTATTTTGAACAGCCTTGCAAGTTCATCCATACTTTTGTTCATAAAATGAGTGCCTCAGTCCGATAGTAAATGTTCCGGCGGCTGAAAGTACGCTATAAACTTATCTGTTGTCGCTCTTACCGTTTCTTCGGCTGTTGCTCTTTTCACAGGTGCGAGAACTACAAATTTCGTTAGCCAGTCTTGTACAGATAAAATATGTGTATACTGATTTGCTAAGGGTTCACTGATGGGCCCATAGAAGTATATAGAAATTTTTTTTAACGGTCTACTGGGTGTGTCGGTGATGAGCATGGCTTGTTTCGTTTCAATTCGGACAAGTTTTTTTGTTTGGCATGATGTGCATCTCAAGATGACTTGTCTCACATCCAGGCGCATGTTTCTCCAATAGTAGTCTTTGGCGATCCTGTTATATATCTCATTCATTCCCCAATGTCCACCTATTGCCGCTTCGTGCTATTCTCTAATGATTTTAAATCTTTGATCTGCTGGTGGGATTACTAAAGTATTGTGTAGAGTACCACTGCTAGTCTAATATTTCCGAATATTTCCTCAAAGATATCGACAAAGTATCCCCACTGGGTTAGATTGAGAATCGCTAGATCCCTGACAATTCCAATCGTTTTTATTTCGTTTGCTACTACTACCTCTTTAAGGGCCTAAACACACTTTTTAATGTTTGATTTAGGCGCCGTTTCTTTAAAGTGCTCCATCGCTACATTGTCTAAGTACTTAAATGGGTGGCCCTCGATCCTGTTGAGTTTTTGTAATAGGGGTGTATATTCCCCTTCTTTTGGTGCCCATGGTGGCCTTGCCATTGGTAGGCGTACTCTGCATACTCTATATTTTTCCATCAATGGTGAGTGTATTACTGTGTTGGCTTCGTTCTCACTCACTGTTTCACATAGCGCGTCATTCAACCCGTTGGCTTGCTCTCCTTCTTCCTCTGCTGTACTTTCATTGCTGTCGTCGTTGCTGCTTGATTGCTGTCTGTTCTCTCTCCATTTTTCCGTATGCTTACTCGTATCCACTGCACTTTCGGAAGTGTCTTGCTCCTTTTCTGAATGACTTTTGTCCTCCTTCCCTTGCTTGCCTCTATTTACTCTCTTGTCTAGTTCGGACCCATGCTTGCGCTCCTCACTTCCTTCACTACTACTACGGTCTTTTTGTGGGGTCTCTACCCCTGACTCAAGTTATGTATTTATTGCGCTAGAAACTTGTATAAAAGGCGTATAATGTGCACTTTCACTTACGCCTTTTAGATGTAAATGGATAAATTCACCGTCTGTCGTAGTAATGTAATGCGTATAAATATAATGTTCATTGGTTAATGCAAAATGTACACAGATATTTTTTTTAAATTCTCAAGAGAACGGATAAGTACAATCGCTGTTCCCATACATTATTTGTGATTCCAAAATTTCCTTTGTTTCTTCCGGCTCTCTGCATTTTTGTCATAAATTAGAATGGCGCAGAATCGTTCATAACTCAGTAGTTGGGATATCGAGTTCGTACAACCATATAAAGCTGTGAAACAAACTGTTTCTGGGTGGGTTGTTTGGTATTTCCGATATATTTGTCAGAGTACTACAAGGTTGAGTGCATTCACAACTTTCCCTTCGCGTTTCGTCTTTTAAATATTCTAGCCATTTATCAGGGGGTGCAACTTTTTCTAGCTGCTCATCGCGTTTGTTTCGTACCGTGTTCTCATTTTTCTCTAATTGAGTCCTTATCCCCCGTTATGTGTGTTTTATTTTACTTCATCTCTTGTACGTAGCGCTGCTTTGTCGGTCGTTACTATCTCGCTAGGCTCCCACATATCTATCCTCATTCCTGGTCTGCCTTCTACATCTTGCTTTTTAATGTCGATCATGACTAAAGCCCGCAATTCATCAGACCTTCCCTCCAATAAGTCATGTATTTTCGGCTCTTGTTTGTCTGTTGAAAATTTCTTCGCTTGTTTCGTGCTTCCTTTTTTTTCTCCTATATCAGTTCTTTGCTCTTCTGTAATTAACTCTTGATTTCTAGTTGCAACGCTAGGTATAGGTGTGTCACAATTCGCTATTATTATTTCTTTTGACTGGTTCGTCGTCAGTCGCGTGGCTGAAAAACGTGGTTTGTGTCTGTGCAAAGTGTCAAGTTGTCGTTTACGTGCTTTCCGTAATTTTTTTTTTTGTTTTAATATTGCTGGCGTGCTTGTAGTAGTTATCCCCTTTCAAAAGCCTGGCTCTTTCTTAATGTAGCCTAATTTTCCGTCTGCTGGCCCCTGTAAAATTAATCCTCCTTTCTCTGCAACTTCTCGCACTTTCTACTCGTTTCGATACTTTATTGCTTGTGGCGGCGGCGAATTTTTTTCGTTAGGCTCCTCTGATTCCAAGTCCGCATCGCCGTTTTCTTAACCTTCTGTACTCATATCTAAATCTTTCTTACTATTCTCACTGTGATATCGTTTTTTTTTTTTTTCGTGTTATAACGTTCGAGTTTTCTGAGTCGGTGCCATAGATTTTTATTTTCTTCGAATTACCTTGAATTCTTTTCTTACGAGTTGCCCGTACTCTAAATATGCGCACCAGTGATCCATCGCTATCGGCCGGTTCTTCATTCTCTTGTTCGTCCGCAAGCTAATATAGCTCTTGGTGAGGCCATTCGGGATTCACTTCCCCCTCTTGTAGTACTGGGTTTCGTGATAATGCGTCAGGTGGTCTGTTGTTTACGCCCAGGTGGTATACAACTTTGAACTCATACCCTCTCAGTTCCACTTTGAGCCTGTTGAAACGAATGTCAGGTTTTTTAGACGAATGAAAGTGCTTAAGTGGCTCGTGGTCTGTAACCACCGTAAATTTTGTTACCGTCAGGGGTATTATTTTAATAATTATTATATATTTAAATAACTATTTTCTTTAAATTCGATCGTTTAACATAAATTTGAATTTTGAACTTTCGCGCGCAGCACCGACTTCCAACTAGTACTTGATAGTACCACCTATCGCTCGCCAGGTGGCGACCAAAATCGCAAGTAAGAAAGCGAAGTAAAGTATATAACTTTTGTTTTAATTAATGAATATTGTCAACACTTTTTATTTGGGCACGTTAAAAAATTTTATTTTTAGTACTGTGTCACGTATATAGAATTCTACGCAACAACTGACTATTAAATAATTTATTACTTTAATAGTTATAGCTGGCAAGGCTAATTCATAATTTTAAAGGTAATAATTTGAATGATAGTAACATTGATAACCAAGTTAATACTTGGTAGATCATGTAAATCTTTATGTGCGTATCCGTATGCTTGCATGTGTGTGATCTCAGACTTTTCGACCGATGTCAATGATTCAGGACTCAGAAGGATTACTTTTTCATATTGTTACGATGGCTGGAGAAAAATAATCGTCATAGCTTTTGAAGGTTGCCATACCTCTTGACGATTTCTTGATTTTTTTAAGCAGATTGTTGTATTATTCAGGTGAAAAAAATATTCTTATACATACGTTAGTTATATATTTAATATTTATTTTATGAAAATAAAATCATTATTTGACGAAAAAAAAAAAAAAAGAAAAAATCTAAAAACCTTATGGAGAGAAGAAAAATAAAAATTAAGCAATTCGTGCTCTATAAAATAAAATCATTTCGAAAATTAAATTAATAATACAAATAAGGATATCGTTGTATCAATTTTAATGACATATAAAGTTTGCATGCATTTATCGAAGCCACTGGTGCAATTTAAATTGTAGGAATTGATATAATTTCAATATCTATGTTCTGACAGCATAAAAATATTAAGCACCCATTTTTTTTAATTGAAAAAAATACTGTTGTAGAAAATTACTGTTAATAATTGTTAATGATATTATTAAAACGAAAATAAATTTTTTGGACCTGTGGCTATTTTCTCTCGTAAACTGGATGTTTATAATTTTTTAGAAGTTTGAAAACATTTAAATTTTATTCATAACCTTAAAAATCATTTGTTTGGTATTATAAAATTATGAATTAGCCTTGCTATCGTTAAATGTTTCAGTATTGTCTCTGCAGGTACACATTTATTTAACAATATCGAATTATGTTGAGTAGCAAATTAAAAGTTTTAGTCATTTATTGCAATCTAAAGTTTTTTGTAATCAAACAATCGTGTAAGATATTTTAAACCAAACTACATTTATTTTTTTTAGCTATCGTAAGTATTAAAATGTACATATATAAATTACAAGCTCAGATATGTAAAACTCGTCAATGAAATCCCTGCGGGCGGGAATATTCTTTCCGCCCTTGGGCCGAAAGTACTCGGCGGGCGGAAAGTGCGCCCGCGGGCGGGAAGAAGCACTTTCCGTCCTCGTGGCGTAATATACTATTTTTATTTTTCGTTCAAATTTTCTTGAAATGACTTGAACCCCTCTGCTTTGGTGTTACTATATGGATGAGAACCCCTGTTAGAATCATTAAACCGCTTGAAATTTCAATTTTAACTATTTTAAAAAAGGAAAAAATGTACCTTTTGTGGTTATTTGTAATTCCACTTGGAATGCCACTTGAAATGACACTTGGAGTTTCCAATCGAAAATCCCATGTGGAATTCCAAGTAGAATTCCAAGTGACTTTACAAGTGTAAATACAGATGGAATTACATATGTGATTACAAAATATCAATTAGAAGGGTCCTCTCTCCGTGTAGGCACATATTTAGTATACCCCTTCCACGCGTCTCCAAAGTATGTGCCTACATGCCCATTTCCGCGCGAATCCGTAGGCACACACTCGGTATATCCTCTTCACGCTTTTCAAATAATAAAAAAAAATATGTGTGCCTGGTTCGACCACTTGGCCGCGACAGGGCGCTCGAAACAGTGGCCAAAAGTGAACTCGTGCCGTAGCATTGCAGTCAGCAATCTCTCTACTAATCTCTGACAGTTACTTGGCTACTTTTATTCGATGGATTCTATATTACAGCTACATCTGGTCCCGTCTTAGAAAAGACCGTCGTTTTATGAGTTTGCGATGTAAGCTTTTCATCTTTTTGTTATTTTTCTTTTTTTTTTCTCTTAGTTTATCACAACCTGATTTGAATGTACGCTTAGCTCTGTGTCAATCCGTTATCGTTACAGCTAATTTTTTAATATACTTTAAAAATAACAATTTGAAGCTTATACACTTTGGAAATAAGAATTTGACGTTAATTCTATGCTCAAACACAAAAGCTTCTAACAAAACATCTATTATTTTGAAAAAAAGGTTTTACTTGTATGTATAACAAAGAAATTTACTTACTTATGATAGCTAGCTAACTTAGGTTGAAGTTTTTTGTTTATTAACTTGATTTTTATTTTTCTGAATTAAGAACTAAAAATTAGTTTCAATAGTCATGATGAAGAATATCCTGTTAATTATATCTATGCTTACAAATACATATTTTACAAGAACAATTATCTTGAATCCATCTGCTGTGAAGCACTTGATACTACTTAAGCAATTGAGAAAAAACTGCTGTATTCTTACAGAAATCTTCCGATTGGGGTTCTTCGGTTCTATACATAACATACAAACAGCTTCACAGCGGATCATCTCACCTAAACCTATAGTCGATAAAGAGGTGAGAATATTTATCGATGGAACAATGTGTGTTCTATTTGTGGCACGTGTTTACGTTTACGTGTATTACTTAAACCGCTTATACGCTGTTATGACCTGGCTCACGGTCATATACTACGGGGCGTAGATGGCACTCTCCGTCCTCTGGTTTATTCCGGGTAGTGAGTCCGTTACCTGGTTAGGCACGGAAGTGCCAGGTCAATCGGATATTCCTAGGTTGGTCGCTGGATGCCTGGGTCCTCGGTAATTGGAACGAGTAGAATCCCGATGTGGTAAACACCGAGTTTATTCCAGGAGATGATGTCTGGGTGTCCTGAACACACTTAGGAACGCGATTACTCACTTGAACTACCCTGATCGATCGCGAAACAACTACAGAGAAAATACTCGCCGTAGGTTTTTAGAGGGAGGTGCCAAAATAGAGCGTCGCAACCTCTGCCTGGAACAGAATCTCAATTCCAACTAGACTCCTGCATGAAAATCCAATGCCTTTTATACTCTGCAAGTTGTGTCAAAAGTCACGTAGGCCACTTGTTTGCCTAGTTTGCCCTTGAATTTTTCTGGTTAAAGCTGTTGTTTTGAAAATCCCTTCAAAGGTATGAATGGCCGTAGACTCAAGGATAAGTTTGTTTTGGTTGAGGTGAGTCATGCCAGTTGTCACGCAAGCCACTTGTTTACGTTAAGGGCCTAATATTTCGATGGCCAAGCCCGTTTATGCCTGTAACAAAAGAAAATCGATCCCCGAATTCTCGGAAAGCTTAGAAATAGCTGGGAAGGTTCTTTCCTTATTGTTATTCATGACCTTTTAATCTTCATCACCGCAATAATTACAAACTTTATTATTTCCTATTAATTAGGTTTTAGTTTTGCGCCAGGCCAAGAGAGAGCGCTAGTGTAGCTTATTTCTATGGATAGGATCATTTCCTAACAACGCTAAGGCCACTCGTTCAGAGTAATTCTAAGACAAATGACGTGAGTATCTTGTCAACTGTGTAGCAGCTGTGATAACGTTATTTCTTCTTCAGTTAAGAGGTTGAAAAATAAAGTTTGTTTAGTATTTACATTCCATTTTTCTTTCCAATCGAAAAAAGCAAAAAAAATTTTCATGAATATTGAAAGCATAACGATTTTTAAAATTACACGTTTTTTCCATTTGTGGAGGCCTATTCGCTCCGTGCATCAGGTTGGAGGGGATAAAAAAACAACTGCAGCGCTGTAGGTGAGCAAAGTTGGCGAACCCGTACCCCCATGAATCGTACAGTAAGCGTTGTCTTATATGAGAAAAGATATTATTTCATTTAAAGTAATTAGTTGAGAAATCGAAGGCGGAAAAAAAATGTTATTTAGCCAAACCAGGTCTATAATATGGATAAATAATTTTGCTAGACACTTCAAATCGCCCGAAATTTTAAATAATGGGTTATTAAATATCATCTGTCATATAGTACACAACACACATACTTATCTGTAATGTTGTATACGTGAGAGCAAGAACTCCAAGCAGTCGACATAGGCTGCCGCTAGCTGTATAATCTGAATCAGTGTTTACGTTTACAAAGTAACGAAATGCATACGAGACAGTGCTGCGTTGTTAAATGCAACAAGAAAGAAAAGCAGGGGGTACACTTACATACTTTTGGCTCTGATTAGCTACACATTCGCAGCTCACGTCGGAGATACAGCGGTCTTCGTTAATCTGATAAATAAATTACACATTTATGTATACGTTACCATAACCTACATTTATCAAGCATAGGCAATAATGTACTTACAGATAATTCTTCTTTGTATGGATTTAAGCTGACAGATGTTTGTCTCACAACATAGCAATTGATCAGATGACCGACTTCTTTATTTACATATCCCTGTACGTAGGCAACGTGCCCACTCTCTACTAATTTTTTAGCTCTTTTCAGCGTTTCATTATTAAAAACTATGTTGCAACTTATACTTATAAAGCCTGTTTGGATAATCATATCCATTTTTTAGGGTGCTGATGTTTACGCGATAGCAGTGTGTACGTCTTATTCAATAAATGATACTTTCTCCTATAAGCGACAGTGTTACGATTTAATCATACGGGGGTACGGTATTGCGCGATTCAGACACCGAGGGTGGCACTGCGTATCATGCACGGAGCGAATAGGCCTGTGCCTATGCTTTAATCTGGCGCTGAGCTGAAGTGAGAGAGTCCAGAGTCTCCCTACCCAGACTTTTAACTTAAGCCCTCACCACTTCTCATACCTTAAATATGACATCTGGTACATCACAGGTATAATTAACTATAGCTACAACATCCATTTTTTTTTTTTTTTTTTTTTACTAGCACAATTTTGATAAGTTAAGGTTGTACAAAAAAA
Organism: Copidosoma floridanum; assembly: GCF_036245765.1. Classification (NCBI taxonomy): domain Eukaryota; kingdom Metazoa; phylum Arthropoda; class Insecta; order Hymenoptera; family Encyrtidae; genus Copidosoma; species Copidosoma floridanum. The sequence goes on along the minus strand of NW_028321887.1, from coordinate 8,008 downwards.
AAGATCTTTTTCGTGTACATAAATTCTTAGGTGCATGATTTATGTCGTTATAGAGCATAATTTTAATACAGTTCACGCATAAATTATTTTTTTTATCAAAAACTTCTCATAATTGTTTTTTTCTTCTTTGAACTATGGTACTCATAAAATGTATTGCCACGTTTATATGATTATTCATTTACGTGTGTAATTTTTTAACGCCAAACCAAAATTCATTATTGCATAAAAACTTATGATTATAGAATGATTAAGTATACTAAAATTACTCATAAAAATGTTTTGATGTTTGTAAACTTACGAAAATAAATGATGTTTGTTTGGAAAAAAATGAATTGAAAAATTTGTTGGAGAGTAGTTAAAACTAATTTTTCACTTACAAAGCATATTTTATTTAAGCTGTTAATATGAAGATTTTGTTGGCTTGGGTGAAAAATAGGCAAAATCGTCCTACGGCAAAAATTATTCTATTTAGAGGCCTCTAGCGAAAACTATAACGATTTACTAGACTCTGACCAACAATACTTGAAGTATTAACATTGAATCAATTATAATAATGTAACATTTTTTGCATTCATAATGATCATATCGGCACAGTTTTCTCCCAAAATATTTAAATCGGCAAAATTTTTGATACAGGTAATGATATTGTAATATTTTATGATTTTCTTTATTAAAACTTGTCTTTCTGTTTTTCATATCTTGTATGTTAATTTAAATAAATAAATACACACTCAATGTAGAAACTATACAGATGCAATACTTTTAACATAAGTTTTTGAATTTCGACTACAATTTTTGTTTTCAATTAATCAACAACGATATATTAACGGGTGTAATTATTTAGACTGTAATAAATTGTCATGAATTTTTTTACTATTTATTATCGAGTGATTTTTAGTTTGATTTTAAGCGCTAATTCTTGTTTTTAACCAAACAATGAAAAAATATTTATGGGTGCAGTTATTTAGACTGTAAGAAATTCGTATAAACTTTTTTTTACTATTTATCTTAGTAATTTTTTTGCTCTGAACAGCAAAATATTAAAAAATTGCAACATAAGCTCTTTTAGCAACCGTTATTTTTTTAAAAACGTTTTCAAGAATAAAAACGTACAGCTAAGTAATAAGTTATTAACTTTGAACTAAAACTAAAAAGATTCAGATATTTAGGTGAATACTGTACTGATTTTATCATTATTATGAATATCTAATATTTTGATTTATATTGTACTGACCTCATTTGTATATCACTCTTTTATACAAAATTGTTCCATCGGAGCTTGGAACACAGTTTTGGTAATAGGAAGAGAGAGAGAGAGAGAACGAATCGGGTTCGATCGGTTAATTCTGATCTTTTCATGAATCCTTTTCGCTAACTCTTGTCCTCTCTCTCTCCCTCCCTCTCCATCCACTCAATGCGTGGTAGGATTTTCTCATCGGCATACGCAACTCGGTAGCATCAGTTTATCAACGCGCGCTAATTGGCTTTCCACATCTTATAGAAATGACAGCAAGGGAGGGGGAGCGGAGGCATTTTTAGGGGTCAATGGTGGCGTTAAGTAGTACAGTGGTTCATCTCGTCGTGTTCGCTTTGTGATCAATAAGCCAGTGTATTGTTTCTCTCGCAACGAAATTCTCTCCCGCCTTCTTGCCCTTGCTCTTTCTCGTGGCCGAGCTCCTGCAGCCACGAGTTTTGAGGTTCCACCTCTTCCAACCCGGAACCGATAGAACGTCGCATCCTAGTGACAACGGTGTCTGCCCGCCTGCTCTCACCAGCATGGCTCATCTTCACGCACGCGGGCAGCCGCAAGCATTAACGTCAGGATTATTCGCATCCCAAGATTCCCAAGACGTCGCCTTCGCACACACACACGTACACTCTCGCGTGCCCACGTTCAGTTTTATCTCTTGTCTCGCGATTATTGCAGTTTGTTCCGGTGTTAAATATTTGATTGTTCGTCATTTTCTCGTGTTCTTTGATAAATGGATTTTTTATGCCATGCTCGGCTTTTCCCTAAAATAAGTGTTTTGTTGTGTTTACCCCCTTCAATATTTCAACTACTTGATTTCTCCCACGTGGGAAGCAATCAAGACAGGTCGCCGCCTACCACTCAAACATTTTGTAAAAGTTTCGGTTTGGCGTTAAAATATTACACATTTAAACGTATAATTATATAAATGTGGCATTCCATTTTACGTGCACTATGGTTTAAAGAAGAAAAAATAACTATGAGCAATTTTTAATAAAATTAGTAATTTTTCGTGAACTTTGTTGAAATTATGCTTTACACTGACATAAATCATGCACCTAAGAATTTATGTACACAAAAAGATATTTTTTTTAGTACAAGAATTGTCTTATTGAATTTGTGTTAATTAAAAAAAAAAAAAAAAAAAAATGAATGGAAACTGTAAGCCAGACCGTTTAAGCTGGCTGGAGCAAAATAGTTAGTCCATGCAGGGACTTCATACTGAAAAAGTCGAGCGTGCACTTTTGAACGTATTTTGGTCATCTGCACATATGCAGAAGTCAAATATGAAATATTGGTTTTTGCACATGCGCGAACAGTGAAAAATGCATCTTCTGACTTTCTCAGAAGAAAGCTTCAGCTATGGCCAATCATACCTGTGATGTACAAAATCTTATATTTAACGTGTAAAAAGTGGTCAGGGCTTAGGTTAAAGGCTTCTGGGTAGGGGGACTCTCCTACTCCGACTTACTCGCTGAGCTGGCCTCTATCCTACATACATGATACACTAACATTCATAATTCAGCCAACGCTTGCATACATGAATACATATGCATGCAGCAACAGCTACTACAGCTATTGCTTATTCTTACTGGTAACAAGCCTATGAGAATATTTGGCCTCAAGCTCTGCCGCCTGCAACATTGCTGTAGAAGAGCCATCATGGCGTCTTAAATATGCGTATGTATACATATTGTGTTGACCTTAGAGAATATATACATGGAGGAAGCATTGTATGCTCCAGCCGCGAGACGAGATGAGAGAGACAAAAGACAAATAGCAGTACAACCTTTCTCTCTCTTACACGCCTCTGATTGGTTGGCCCCCTTCCGTATATATAGGTATAGTCGTATCCACGAGTGGCGGTCGTGGGGGAACAGAGCAGATATATGTAACCTAAGATCTGATGAAAAAGAACTTATACATTACCAGAGAATATATAATATATCCTCTTTAGGTATAGAAGGCCAAAGCGGAATTCCGAGCAATACACACTAAAACAATAATCTTCCATTACAACATAATTAAAACAACAAAATTTAAATAAAAATTTCCAATTTTAATTAAAGCCCTCATACCTGGTTAAACAGTTCATGTATGGCTAATGACTCAGTTAGAATGTTTGTCTTCGATAGCTGAGCGGTCAAGAATGATCGATTAGCTTTTGCGCTCTGGGCTTCGAATCTGACCTATGCTTTTTTTTTTTTTTTTTTTTTTTAGGTATACATTTTCAAAATACTTGTTTTATTACGTTTCGTTTGTTTATAATTTTTATAAATTCTTATAAAGAAATTTATTTTATAAGATTTCACTCTTTAATAATAAGATTTAAAAAACTACTCTTGGCTAATGCCAGTAAAATACTTATGCAAAAATGTGTAAATACTTTTTGTATATTATTGTTATTATTACAAGTGTAAATATTGTTTGTTTAATTATTTACTGCATTGATCGATACGGATTTATTGGGGTTCTAATATCTAATATGCCCTTTATCCTGCATGTATCCTATCCTAATGAAAAATACTGCCACCTTTCCGTCGGTTTCTATTGAGTAATGCCAATAAAAATTAATTATACGACGTATTGTAATAGTATAATATTGAATTTATGCTCGCATTAGTATTTTGTTGGCATTAGCCAAGAGTAGTTTTTTAAATCTTATTATTAAAGTTTGAAATCTTATAAAATAAATTTCTTTATAAGAATTTATAAAAATTATAAACAAACGAAACGTAATAAAACAAGTATTTTGAAAATGTATACCTAAAAAAAAAAAAAAAAAAAAAAAAGCATAGGTCAGATTCGAAGCCCAGAGCGCAAAAGCTAATCGATCATTCTTGACCGCTCAGCTATCGAAGACAAACATTCTAACTGAGTCATTAGCCATACATGAACTGTTTAACCAGGTATGAGGGCTTTAATTAAAATTGGAAATTTTTATTTAAATTTTGTTGTTTTAATTATGTTGTAATGGAAGATTATTGTTTTAGTGTGTATTGCTCGGAATTCCGCTTTGGCCTTCTATACCTAAAGAGGATATATTATATATTCTCTGGTAATGTATAAGTTCTTTTTCATCAGATCTTAGGTTACATATATCTGCTCTGTTCCCCCACGACCGCCACTCGTGGATACGACTATACCTATATATACGGAAGGGGGCCAACCAATCAGAGGCGTGTAAGAGAGAGAAAGGTTGTACTGCTATTTGTCTTTTGTCTCTCTCATCTCGTCTCGCGGCTGGAGCATACAATGCTTCCTCCATGTATATATTCTCTAAGGTCAACACAATATGTATACATACGCATATTTAAGACGCCATGATGGCTCTTCTACAGCAATGTTGCAGGCGGCAGAGCTTGAGGCCAAATATTCTCATAGGCTTGTTACCAGTAAGAATAAGCAATAGCTGTAGTAGCTGTTGCTGCATGCATATGTATTCATGTATGCAAGCGTTGGCTGAATTATGAATGTTAGTGTATCATGTATGTAGGATAGAGGCCAGCTCAGCGAGTAAGTCGGAGTAGGAGAGTCCCCCTACCCAGAAGCCTTTAACCTAAGCCCTGACCACTTTTTACACGTTAAATATAAGATTTTGTACATCACAGGTATGATTGGCCATAGCTGAAGCTTTCTTCTGAGAAAGTCAGAAGATGCATTTTTCACTGTTCGCGCATGTGCAAAAACCAATATTTCATATTTGACTTCTGCATATGTGCAGATGACCAAAATACGTTCAAAAGTGCACGCTCGACTTTTTCAGTATGAAGTCCCTGCATGGACTAACTATTTTGCTCCAGCCAGCTTAAACGGTCTGGCTTACAGTTTCCATTCATTTTTTTTTTTTTTTTTTTTTAATTAACACAAATTCAATAAGACAATTCTTGTACTAAAAAAAATATCTTTTTGTGTACATAAATTCTTAGGTGCATGATTTATGTCAGTGTAAAGCATAATTTCAACAAAGTTCACGAAAAATTACTAATTTTATTAAAAATTGCTCATAGTTATTTTTTCTTCTTTAAACCATAGTGCACGTAAAATGGAATGCCACATTTATATAATTATACGTTTAAATGTGTAATATTTTAACGCCAAACCGAAACTTTTACAAAATGTTTGAGTGGTAGGCGGCGACCTGTCTTGATTGCTTCCCACGTGGGAGAAATCAAGTAGTTGAAATATTGAAGGGGGTAAACACAACAAAACACTTATTTTAGGGAAAAGCCGAGCATGGCATAAAAAATCCATTTATCAAAGAACACGAGAAAATGACGAACAATCAAATATTTAACACCGGAACAAACTGCAATAATCGCGAGACAAGAGATAAAACTGAACGTGGGCACGCGAGAGTGTACGTGTGTGTGTGCGAAGGCGACGTCTTGGGAATCTTGGGATGCGAATAATCCTGACGTTAATGCTTGCGGCTGCCCGCGTGCGTGAAGATGAGCCATGCTGGTGAGAGCAGGCGGGCAGACACCGTTGTCACTAGGATGCGACGTTCTATCGGTTCCGGGTTGGAAGAGGTGGAACCTCAAAACTCGTGGCTGCAGGAGCTCGGCCACGAGAAAGAGCAAGGGCAAGAAGGCGGGAGAGAATTTCGTTGCGAGAGAAACAATACACTGGCTTATTGATCACAAAGCGAACACGACGAGATGAACCACTGTACTACTTAACGCCACCATTGACCCCTAAAAATGCCTCCGCTCCCCCTCCCTTGCTGTCATTTCTATAAGATGTGGAAAGCCAATTAGCGCGCGTTGATAAACTGATGCTACCGAGTTGCGTATGCCGATGAGAAAATCCTACCACGCATTGAGTGGATGGAGAGGGAGGGAGAGAGAGAGGACAAGAGTTAGCGAAAAGGATTCATGAAAAGATCAGAATTAACCGATCGAACCCGATTCGTTCTCTCTCTCTCTCTCTTCCTATTACCAAAACTGTGTTCCAAGCTCCGATGGAACAATTTTGTATAAAAGAGTGATATACAAATGAGGTCAGTACAATATAAATCAAAATATTAGATATTCATAATAATGATAAAATCAGTACAGTATTCACCTAAATATCTGAATCTTTTTAGTTTTAGTTCAAAGTTAATAACTTATTACTTAGCTGTACGTTTTTATTCTTGAAAACGTTTTTAAAAAAATAACGGTTGCTAAAAGAGCTTATGTTGCAATTTTTTAATATTTTGCTGTTCAGAGCAAAAAAATTACTAAGATAAATAGTAAAAAAAAGTTTATACGAATTTCTTACAGTCTAAATAACTGCACCCATAAATATTTTTTCATTGTTTGGTTAAAAACAAGAATTAGCGCTTAAAATCAAACTAAAAATCACTCGATAATAAATAGTAAAAAAATTCATGACAATTTATTACAGTCTAAATAATTACACCCGTTAATATATCGTTGTTGATTAATTGAAAACAAAAATTGTAGTCGAAATTCAAAAACTTATGTTAAAAGTATTGCATCTGTGTAGTTTCTACATTGAGTGTGTATTTATTTATTTAAATTAACATACAAGATATGAAAAACAGAAAGACAAGTTTTAATAAAGAAAATCATAAAATATTACAATATCATTACCTGTATCAAAAATTTTGCCGATTTAAATATTTTGGGAGAAAACTGTGCCGATATGATCATTATGAATGCAAAAAATGTTACATTATTATAATTGATTCAATGTTAATACTTCAAGTATTGTTGGTCAGAGTCTAGTAAATCGTTATAGTTTTCGCTAGAGGCCTCTAAATAGAATAATTTTTGCCGTAGGACGATTTTGCCTATTTTTCACCCAAGCCAATAAAATCTTCATATTAACAGCTTAAATAAAATATGCTTTGTAAGTGAAAAATTAGTTTCAACTACTCTCCAACAAATTTTTCAATTCATTTTTTTCCAAACAAACATCATTTATTTTCGTAAGTTTACAAACATCAAAACATTTTTATGAGTAATTTTAGTATACTTAATTATTCTATAATCATAAGTTTTTATGCAATAATGAATTTTGGTTTGGCGTTAAAAAATTACACACGTAAATGAATAATCATATAAACGTGGCAATACATTTTATGAGTACCATAGTTCAAAGAAGAAAAAAACAATTATGAGAAGTTTTTGATAAAAAAAATAATTTATGCGTGAACTGTATTAAAATTATGCTCTATAACGACATAAATCATGCACCTAAGAATTTATGTACACGAAAAAGATCTTTTTTTTTGTACAACCTTAACTTATCAAAATTGTGCTAGTAAAAAAAAAAAAAAAAAAAAATGGATGTTGTAGCTATAGTTAATTATACCTGTGATGTACCAGATGTCATATTTAAGGTATGAGAAGTGGTGAGGGCTTAAGTTAAAAGTCTGGGTAGGGAGACTCTGGACTCTCTCACTTCAGCTCAGCGCCAGATTAAAGCATAGGCACAGGCCTATTCGCTCCGTGCATGATACGCAGTGCCACCCTCGGTGTCTGAATCGCGCAATACCGTACCCCCGTATGATTAAATCGTAACACTGTCGCTTATAGGAGAAAGTATCATTTATTGAATAAGACGTACACACTGCTATCGCGTAAACATCAGCACCCTAAAAAATGGATATGATTATCCAAACAGGCTTTATAAGTATAAGTTGCAACATAGTTTTTAATAATGAAACGCTGAAAAGAGCTAAAAAATTAGTAGAGAGTGGGCACGTTGCCTACGTACAGGGATATGTAAATAAAGAAGTCGGTCATC